>NC_090940.1:490406618-490739345 GCF_040938575.1 Ambystoma mexicanum | reverse complement strand
GGGGAGGGAGAGAGACACACGGGGCATGAGCGGGGGGGTGGGGGGTAGGGGGAGAGCCACACGGGGCATGAGCGGGGAGTGTGCGCGAGGGGGAGAGACACACGGGGCATGAGCGGGGGTGGGGGGAGGGAGAGAGACACATGGGGCATGAGCGGGGGTGAGGGGAGGGAGAGAGACACACGGGGCATGAGCGGGGGGTGGGGGGAGGAAGAGAGACACACGGGGCGTGAGCGGGGGTGGGGGGAGGGGGAGAGACACACGAGGCATGAGCGGAGGGTGGGCGGGAGGGGTAGAGACACACGGGGCATGAGCGGGGGTGGGGGGGAGGGATAGAGACACACGGGGCATGAGCGGGGGTGGGCAGGAGGGGGACAGAGACACGGGGCATGAGCGGGGTGGGGGGTGGGAGAGACACACGGGGCATGAGCAGAGGGTGGGCGGGAGGGAGAGAGACACACGGGGCATGAGAGGGGGTGGGCGGGAGGGGGAGAAACACACGGGGCATGACCGGGGGGTTGGCGGGAGGGGGAGAGACACACGGGGCATGAGCGGGGGTGGGGGGGAGCAAGAGAGACACACGGGGCATGAGCGGGGGGTGGGCGGGAGGGGAGAGACACACGGGGCATTGGTGGGGGGTGGGCGGGAGGGGAGAGACACAAGGGGCATGAGCAGGGGGTGCGTGGGAGGGGGAGAGACACACAGGGTATGAACAGGGGTGGGGGGAGGGAGAGAGACACACGGGGCGTGAGCGGGCGGTGGGTGGGAGGGGGAGAGACACACGGGGCATGAGCGGGGGGTGGGCGGGAGGGGGAGAGACACACAGGGCATGAGCGGGTGTGGGGGGAGGGAGAGAGACACACGGGGCATGAGCGGGGGTGGGGGGGAGGGGAGAGAGACACACGGGGCATGAGCGGGCATGAGCGGGGGTGGGGGGGAGGGAGAGAGACACACGGGGCATGAGCGGGGGGTGGGGGGAGGGAGAGAGACACACGGCGCATGAGCGAGGGTGGGCAGGAGGGGAGAGACACACAGGGCATGAGCGGGGGGTGGGGGGAGGGGAGAGACACACAGGGCATGAGCGGGGGGTGGGGGGGAGGGAGAGAGACAAACAGGGCATGAGCGGGGGGTGCGGGGTGGGAGAGAGACACACGGGGCATGAGCAGGGAGTGGGGGGAGGGAGAGAGAGACACGGGGCATGAGCGGGGGTGGGCTGGAGGCGGAGATACACGGGGCATGAGCGGGGGGTGGGGGGGAGGGAGAGAGACACACGGGGCATGAGCGGGGGGTGGGGGGGAGGGAGAGAGACACACGGGGCATGAGCGGGGGGTGGGGGGTAGGGGGAGAGCCACACGGGGCATGAGCGGGGGTGGGGGGAGGGAGAGAGACACATGGGGCATGAGCGGGGGTGAGGGGAGGGAGAGAGACACACGGGGCATGAGCGGGGGGTGGGGGGGAGGAAGAGAGACACACGGGGCGTGAGCGGGGGTGGGGGGAGGGGGAGAGACACACGAGGCATGAGCGGAGGGTGGGCGGGAGGGGTAGAGACACACGGGGCATGAGCGGGGGGTGGGCAGGAGGGGACAGAGACACGGGGCATGAGCGGGGTGGGGGTGGGAGAGACACACGGGGCATGAGCAGAGGGTGGGCGGGAGGGAGGAGAGACACACGGGGCATGAGAGGGGGTTGGGCGGGAGGGGGGAGACACACGGGGCGTGAGCGGGGGGTGGGCGAGAGGGGGAGAGACACACTGGGCATGAGCAGGGGTGGGGGGGAGAGAGACACACGGGGCATGAGCAGGGGGTGGGCGGGAGTGGAGAGACACATGGGGCATTGGTGGGGGGTGGGCGGGAGGGGAGAGACACACGGGGCATGAGCGGGGGGTGGGCGGGAGGGAGAGAGACACACAGGGTATGTACGGGGTGGGGGGGAGGGAGAGAGACACACGGGGCATGAGCGGGGGGTGGGCGGGAGGGGGAGAGACACATGGGGCATGAGCGGGGTGGGGGGAGAGAGACACATGGGGCATGAGCAGGGGGTGGGCGGGAGGGAGAGAGACACACGGGGCTTGAGCGGGGGGTGGGCGGGAGGGGGAGAGACACACGGGGCATGAGCAGGGGGTGGGCGGGAGGGGGAGAGACACGCGGGGTGGGAGAGGAGAGAGACACACGGGGCATGAGCAGGGGGTGGGCGGGAGGGAGAGAGACACACGGGGCATGAAAGGGGGGTGGGCGGGAGGGGGAGAGACACACGGGGCATGAGTGGGGGTGGGGGGAAGGGAGAGAGACACACGGGGCATGAGCGGGGTTGGGGGGGAGAGAGACACAGGGGGGCATGAGCGGGGGTGCGGGGGATGGAGAGAGACACACGAGGCACGAGCGGGGGGTGTGGGGAGGGAGAGAGACACACGGGGCATGAGCGGGGGGTGGGGGGAGGGAGAGAGACACACGGGGCATGATCGGGGGGTGGGCGGGAGGGAGGGATAGACACACGGGGCATGAGCGCGAGGGAGAGAGACACGGGGCATGAGCGGGGGGTGGGCGGGAGGGGGAGAGACACACGGGGCATGAGCGGGGTGGGGGGAGAGAGACACACGGGGCATGATTAGGGGGTGGGCGGGAGGGAGAGAGACACACGGGGCATGAGAGGGGGTGGGCGGGAGTTGGAGAGACACACAGGGCATGAGCGGGGGGTGGGCGGGAGGGGGAGAGACACACGGGGCATGAGCGGGGGTGGGGGGGAGAGAGACACACGGGGCATGAGCGGGGGGTGGGCGGGGGGAGAGACACACGGGGCATTGGAGGGGGTGGGCGGGAGGGGAGAGACACACGGGGCATGAGCGGGGGGTGGGCGGGAGGGGGAGAGACACACAGGATATGAACGGGGGTGGGGGGAGGGAGAGAGACACACGGGGCATGAGCGGGCGGTGGGTGGGAGGGGGAGAGACACACGGGGCAGGGGTGGGGGGGAGGGAGAGAGACACACGGGGCATGAGCGGGGGGTGGGCGGGAGGGGGAGAGACACACGGGGCATGAGCGGGGGGAGGGCGGGAGGGGGAGAGACACACGGGGCATGAGCGGGGTGGGGGGGAGAGAGACACACGGGGCATGAGCAGGGGGTGGGCGGGAGGAGAGAGAGACACGGGGCATGAAAGGGGGGTGGGCGGAAGGGGGAGAGACACACGGGGCATGAGCGGGGGTGGGGGGGAGGGAGATAGACACACGGGGCATGAGCGGGGGTGGAGGGGAGGGAGAGAGACAAACGGGGCATGAGCGGGGGGTGGGGGGAGGGGAGAGAGACAAACGGGGCGTGAGCAGGGGGTGGGGGGCAGGGGGAGGGACACACGGGGCATGAGCGGAGGGTGGGCGGGAGGGGGAGAGACACACAGGGCATGAGTGGGGGTGGGGGGGAGGGGAGAGACACACGGGGCATTGGTGGGGGGTGGGTGGGAGGGGAGAGACACACGGGGCATGAGCGGGGGGTGCACGGGAGGGGGAGAGACACACAGGGTATGAACGGGGGTGGGGGGAGGGAGAGAGACACACGTGGCATGAGCGGGCCGTGGGTGGGAGGGGGAGAGACACCCGGGGCATGAGCGGGGGGTGGGCGGGAGGGGGAGAGACACACGGGGCATGAGCGGGGGTGGGGGGGAGGGAGACATACGGGGCATGAGCGGCGGTGGGGCAGAGGGAGAGAGACACACGGGGCATGAACGGGGGTGGGGAGGAGGGAGAGAGACACACGGGGCATGAGCGGGGGGTGGGGGAGGGAAAGAGACACACGGGGCATGAGCGAGGGTGGGCGGGAGGGGGAGAGACACATGGGGCATGAGCGGGGGGTGGGGGGAGGGGGAGAGAGACACGGGGCATGAGAGGGGGGTGGGGGGAGGGAGAGAGATAAACGGGGCATGAGCGGGGGGTGCGGGGGAGGGAGAGAGACACACGGGGCAAGAGCGGGGAGTGGGGGGAGGGAGAGAGACACACGGGGCATGAGCGGGGGTGGGCTGGAGGGGGAGATGCATGGGGCATGAGTGGGGGGAGGTTGAGAACACACGGGGCATGAGCGGGGGGTGGGGGGGACGAGAGAGACACACGGGGAGTGAGCAGGGGGTGGGGGGGAGGGAAAGAGCCAAACGGGGCATGAGCGGGGGGGTGTGGGAGGGGGAGAGACACACGGGGTATGAGCGGGGGTGGGGGGAAGTGAGAGAGACACATGGGGCATGAGCGGGGGGTGGGGGGAGGGAGAGAGACACACGGGGCATGAGCGGGGGGAGGGGGAGAGACACACGGGGCATGAGCGGAGGGTGGGCGGGAGGGGGAGAGACACATGGGGCATGAGCGTGGGGTGGGCCGGAGGAGGAGAGACACACGGGGCATGAGCAGGGGTGGGGGGAGGGAGAGAGACACATGGGGCATGAGCGGGGGTGGGGTGAGGGAGAGACACACGGGGCATGAGCGGGGGGTGGGCGGGAGGGGGAGAGACACGCGGGGCATGAGCGGGGGTGGGGGGAGGGAGAGAGACACACGGGGCATGAGCGGGGGGTGGGGGGAGGGAGAGAGAAACACGAGGCATGAGCGGGGGGTGGGCGGGGAGGGAGGGATAGACACACGGGACATGAGCGGGAGGGGGAGAGACACACGGGGCATGAGCGGGGGTGGGGTGGAGTGAGAGAGACACACAGGGCATGAGCGGGGGGTGGGCGGGAGGGGAGAGACACACGGGGCATTGGTGGGGGGTGGGCGGGAGGGGAGAGACACACGGGGCATGAGCGGGGGGTGGGCGGGAGTGGGAGAGACACACAGGGTATGAACGGGTGTGGGGGGAAGGCGGAGAGACACACGGGGCATGAGCAGGGGGTGGGCGGGAGGGAGAGAGACACACGGGGCATGAGAGGGGGTGGGCTGGAGGGAGAGAGACACACGGGGCATGAGCGGGGGGTGGATGGGAGGGGGAGAGACACACGGGGCATGAGCGGGGGGTGGGCGGGAGGGATCGAGGGATAGACACACGGGGCATGAGCAGGAGGGAGAGAGACACACAGGGCATGAGCGGGGGGTGGGCGGGAGGGGGAGAGACACACGGGGCATGAGCGGGGGGTGGGCGGGAGGGGGAGAGACACACGGGGCATGAGCGGGGTGGGGGGTGAGAGACACATGGGGCATGAGCAGGGGGTGGGCGGGAGGGAGAGAGACACACGGGGCATGAGAGGGGGGTGGGCGGGAGGGGGAGAGACACACGGGGCATGAGCGGGGGGTGGGGGGAGGGAGCGAGACACACGGGGCATGAGCGGGTGGTAGGGGGAGGGAGAGAGACACACGGGGCATGAGCGGGGGTGGGCGGGAGGGAGGGAGGGATAGACACACGGGGCATGAGTTGGAGGGAGAGAGACACACGGGGCATGACCGGGGGGTGGGAGGGAGGGGGAGAGACACACGGGGCATGAGCCGGGGGTGGGGGGAGGGAGCGAGACACACGGGGCATGAGCGGGTGGTAGGGGGAGGGAGAGAGACACACGGGGCATGAGCGGGGGTTTAGGGATAGACACACGGGGCATGAGCAGGAGGGAGAGAGACACACGGGGCATGAGCGGGGGGTGGGCGGGAGGGGGAGAGACACACGGGGCATGAGCGGGGTGGGGGGAGAGAGACACATGGGGCATGAGCAGGGGGTGGGCGGGAGGGAGAGAGACACACGGGGCATGAGAGGGGGGTGGGCGGGAGGGGGAGAAACACACGGGGCATGAGCGGGGGGAGGGCGGGAGGGGGAGAGACACACGGGGCATGAGCGGGGGTGGGGGGGGGGAGAGACACACGGGGCATGAGCGGGGCGTGGGCGGGAGGGGAGAGACACACGGGGCATTGGTGGGGGGTGGGCGGGAGGGGAGAGACACAAGGGGCATGAGCGGGGGGTGCGTGGGAGGGGGAGAGACACACAGGGTATGAACGGGGGTGGGGGGGAGAGAGACACACGGGGCATAAGTGGGCGGTGGGTGGAAGGGGGAGAGACACACGGGGCATGAGCGGGGGGTGGGCGGGAGGGGGAGTGACACACGGGGCATGAGCGGGTGTGGGGGGAGGGAGAGAGACACACGGGGCATGAGCGGCGGTGGGGCAGAGGGAGAGAGACACACAGGGCATGAGCGGGGGTGGGGGGAGGGAGAGAGACACACGGGGCATGAGCGGGGGGTGGGGGGAGGGAGATAGACACACGGGGCATGAGCGAGGGTGGGCGGGAGGGGAGAGACACACAGGGCATGAGCGGGGTGGGGGGAGGGGAGAGACACACAGGGCATGAGCGGGGGGTGGGGGGGAAGGAGAGAGACAAACGGGGCATGAGCGGGGGGTGCGGGGGAGGGAGAGAGACACACGGGGCATGAGCGGGGAGTGGGGGGAGGGAGAGAGACACACGGGGCATGAGCGGGGGTGGGCTGGAGGCGGAGATACACAGGGCATGAGCGGGGGGTGGGGGGGAGGGGGAGAGCCACACGGGGCATGAGCGGTGGGTGTGCGGGAGGGGGAGAGACACACGGGGCATGAGCGGGGGTGTGGGGAGGGAGAGAGACACATGGGGCATGAGCGGGGGGTGAGGGGAGGGAGAGAGACACACAGGGCATGAGCGGGGGGTGGGGGGGAGGGAGAGACACACACGGGGCGTGAGCGGGGGTGGGGGGGAGGGGGAGAGACACACGGGGCATGAGCGGAGGGTGGGCGGGAGGGGTAGAGACACATGGGGCATGAGCGGGGGTGGGGGGGATGGCTAGAGACACACGGGGCATGAGCGGGGGGTGGGCGGGAGGGGGAGAGACACACAGGGCATGAGCGGGGGGTGGGCGGGAGGGGGAGAGACACACGGGGCATGAGCGGGGTGGGGGGAGAGAGACACATGGGGCATGAGCAGGGGGTGGGCGGGAGGGAGAGAGACACACGGGGCATGAGAGGGGGGTGGGCGGGAGGGGGAGGGACACACGGGGCATGAGCGGGGGGTAGGCAGGAGGGGGAGAGACACACGGGGCATGAGCGGGGGTGGGGGGGAGGGAGAGAGACACACGGGGCATGAGCGGGGGGTGGGCGGGAGGGGAGAGACACACGGGGCATTGGTGGGGGGTGGGCAGGAGGGGAGAGACACACGGGGCATGAACGGGGGGTGCGCGGGAGGGGGAGAGACACACAGGGTATGAACGGGGGTGGGGGGAGGGAGAGAGACACACGGGCATGAGCGGGCGGTGGGTGGGGGGGAGAGACACACAGGGCATGAGCGGGGGGTGGGCGGGAGGGGGAGAGACACACGGGGCATGAGCGGGGGTGGGGGGGAGGGAGAGAGACACACGGGGCATGAGCGGTGGTGGGGGGAGGGAGAGAGACACACGGGGTATGAGCGGGGGGTGGGCGGGAGGGTAGAGACACACGGGGCATTGGTGGGGGGTGGGCAGGAGGGGAGAGACACACGGGGCATGAGAGGGGGGTGCGCGGGAGTGGGAGAGACACACAGGGTATGAACGGGGGTGGGGGGAGGGAGAGAGACACACGGGGCATGAGCAGGGGGTGGGAAGGAGGGGGAGAGACATACGGGGCTTGAGCGGGGGTGGGGGGAGGGAGAGAGACACACGGGGCATGAGCGGGGGGTGGGCGGGAGGGGAGAGACACACGGGGCATTGGTGGGGGGTGGGCAGGAGGGGAGAGACACACGGGGCATGAACGGGGGGTGCGCGGGAGGGGGAGAGACACACAGGGTATGAACGGGGGTGGGGGGGAGGGAGAGAGACACACGGGGCATGAGCGGGCGGGTGGTGGGAGGGGGACAGACACACGGGGCATGAGCGGGGGGTGGGCAGGAGGGGGAGTGACACACGGGGCATGAGCGGGTGTGGGGGGAGGGAGAGAGACACACGGGGCATGAGCGGCGGTGGGGCAGAGGGAGAGAGACACACAGGGCATGAGCGGGGGTGGGGGGGAGGGAGAGAGACACACGGGGCATGAGTGGGGGATGGGGGGAGGGAGATAGACACACGGGGCATGAGCGAGGGTGGGCGGGAGGGGAGAGACACACAGGGCATGAGCGGGGGGTGGGGGGGAAGGAGAGAGACAAACGGGCATGAGCGGGGGGTGCGGGGGAGGGAGAGAGACACACAGGGCATGAGCGGGGAGTGGGGGAGGGAGAGAGACACACGGGGCATGAGCGGGGGTGGGCTGGAGGCGGAGATACACGGGCATGAGCGGGGGGTGGGGGGGAGGGGGAGAGCCACACGGGGCATGAGCGGTGGGTGTGCGGGAGGGGGAGAGACACACGGGGCATGAGCGGGGGTGTGGGGAGGGAGAGAGACACATGGGGCATGAGCGGGGGTGGGGGGAAGTGAGAGAGACACATGGGGCATGAGCGGGGGGTGGGGGGAGGGGAGAGACACATGGGGCATTGGTGGGGGGTGGTTGGGAGGGGAGAGACACACGGGGCATGAGCGGGGGGTGCACGGGAGGGGGAGAGACACACAGGGTATGAACGGGGGTGGGGGGAGGGAGAGAGACACACGTGGCATGAGCGGGCCGTGGGTGGGAGGGGGAGAGACACACGGGGCATGAGCGGGGGGTGGGCGGGAGGGGGAGAGACACACGGGGCATGAGCGGGGGTGGGGGGGAGGGAGAGAGACACACGGGGCATGAGCGGCGGTGGGGCAGAGGGAGAGAGACACACGGGGCATGAGCGGGGGTGGGGAGGAGGGAGAGAGACACACGGGGCATGAGCGGGGGGTGGGGGAGGGAAAGAGACACACAGGGCATGAGCGAGGGTGGGCGGGAGGGGAGAGACACACGGGGCATGAGCAGGGTGTGGGGGGAGGGGGAGAGAGACACGGGGCATGAGAGGGGGGTGGGGGGGAGGGAGAGAGATAAACGGGGCATGAGCGGGGGGTGCGGGGGAGGGAGAGAGACACACGGGGCAAGAGCGGGGAGTGGGGGGAGGGAGAGAGACACACGGGGCATGAGCGGGGGTGGGCTGGAGGGGGAGATACATGGGGCATGAGTGGGGGGAGGTTGAGAGACACACGGGGCATGAGCGGGGGGTGGGGGGGACGAGAGAGACACACGGGGAGTGAGCAGGGGGTGGGGGGGAGGGAAAGAGCCAAACGGGGCATGAGCGGGGGGTGTGTGGGAGGGGGAGAGACACACGGGGCATGAACGGGGTTGGGGGGAAGTGAGAGAGACACATGGGGCATGAGCGGGGGTGGGGGGAGGGAGAGAGACACACGGGGCATGAGCGGGGGGAGTGGGAGAGACACACGGGGCATGAGCGGAGGGTGGGCGGGAGGGGGAGAGACACACGGGGCATGAGCGTGGGGTGGGCCGGCGGAGGAGAGACACACGGGGCATGAGCAGGTGTGGGTGCGAGGGATAGAGACACATGGGGCATGAGCGGGGGCTGGGGTGAGGGAGAGACACACGGGGCATGAGCGGGGGGTGGGCGGGAGGGGGAGAGACACACGGGGCATGAGCGGGGGTGGGTGGAGGGAGAGAGACACACGGGGCATGAGCGGGGGGTGGGGGGAGGGAGAGAGACACACGAGGCATGAGCGGGGGGTGGGCGGGAGGGAGGGATAGACACACGGGACATGAGCGGGAGGGGGAGAGACACACGGGGCATGAGCGGGGGTGGGGGGAGGGAGAGAGACACACAGGGCATGAGCGGGGGGTGGGCGGGAGGGGAGAGACACACTGGGCATTGGTGGGGGGTGGGCGGGAGGGGAGAGACACACGGGGCATGAGCGGGGGGTGGGCGGGAGTGGGAGAGACACACAGGGTATGAACGGGGGTGGGGGGAAGGGGGAGAGACACACGGGGCATGAGCAGTGGGTGGGCGGGAGGGAGAGAGACACACGGGGCATGAGAGGGGGTGGGCTGGAGGGAGAGAGACACACGGGGCATGAGCGGGGGGTGGGGGGGAGGGGGAGAGACACACGGGGCATGAGCGGGGGGTGGGCGGGAGGGAGCGAGGGATAGACACACGGGGCATGAGCGGGAGGGAGAGAGACACACGGGGCATGAGCGGGGGGTGGGCGGGAGGGGGAGAGACACATGGGGCATGAGCGGGGGGTGGGCGGGAGGGGGAGAGACACACGGGGCATGAGCGGGGTGGGGGGAGAGAGACACATGGGGCATGAGCAGGGGGTGGGCGGGAGGGAGAGAGACACACGGGGCATGAGAGGGGGGTGGGCGGGAGGGGGAGAGACACACGGGTCATGAGCGGGGGGTGGGGGGAGGGAGCGAGACACACGGGGCATGAGCGGGTGGTAGGGGGAGGGAGAGAGACACACAGGGCATGAGCGGGGGGTGGGCGGGAGGGAGGGAGGGATAGACACACGGGGCATGAGCGGGAGGGAGAGAGACACACGGGGCATGACCGGGGGGTGGGCGGGAGGGGGAGAGACACACGGGGCATGAGCGGGGGGTGGGGGGAGGGAGCGAGACACACGGGGCATGAGCGGGTGGTAGGGGGAGGGAGAGAGACACACGGGGCATGAGCGGGGGTTTAGGGATAGACACACGGGGCATGAGCAGGAGGGAGAGAGACACACGGGGCATGAGCGGGGGGTGGGCGGGAGGGGGAGAGACACACGGGGCATGAGCGGGGGGTGGGCGGGAGGGGGAGAGACACACGGGTCATGAGCGGGGGGTGGGGGGAGGGAGCGAGACACACGGGGCATGAGCGGGTGGTAGGGGGAGGGAGAGAGACACACAGGGCATGAGCGGGGGGTGGGCGGGAGGGAGGGAGGGATAGACACACGGGGCATGAGCGGGAGGGAGAGAGACACACGGGGCATGACCGGGGGGTGGGCGGGAGGGGGAGAGACACACGGGGCATGAGCGGGGGGTGGGGGGAGGGAGCGAGACACACGGGGCATGAGCGGGTGGTAGGGGGAGGGAGAGAGACACACGGGGCATGAGCGGGGGTTTAGGGATAGACACACGGGGCATGAGCAGGAGGGAGAGAGACACACGGGGCATGAGCGGGGGGTGGGCGGGAGGGGGAGAGACACACGGGGCATGAGCGGGGGGTGGGCGGGAGGGGGAGAGACACACGGGGCATGAGCGGGGTGGGGGGAGAGAGACACATGGGGCATGAGCAGGGGGTGGGCGGGAGGGAGAGAGACACACGGGGCATGAGAGGGGGGTGGGCGGGAGGGGGAGAAACACACGGGGCATGAGCGGGGGGAGGGCGGGAGGGGGAGAGACACACGGCATGAGCGGGGGTGGGGGGGAGGGAGAGAGACACACGGGGCATGAGCGGGGGGTGGGCGGGAGGGGAGAGACACACGGGGCATTGGTGGGGGGTGGGCGGGAGGGGAGAGACACAAGGGGCATGAGCGGGGGGTGCGTGGGAGGGGGAGAGACACACAGGGTATGAACGGGGGTGGGGGGGAGAGAGACACACGGGGCATGAGTGGGCGGTGGGTGGAAGGGGGAGAGACACACGGGGCATGAGCGGGGGGTGGGCGGGAGGGGGAGTGACACACGGGGCATGAGCGGGTGTGGGGGGAGGGATAGAGACACACGGGGCATGAGCGGCGGTGGGGCAGAGGGAGAGAGACACACAGGGCATGAACGGGGGTGGGGGGGAGGGAGAGAGACACACGGGGCATGAGCGGGGGGTGGGGGGAGGGAGATAGACACACGGGGCATGTGCGAGGGTGGGCGGGAGGGGAGAGACATACAGGGCATGAGCGGGGGGTGGGGGGAGGGGAGAGACACACAGGGCATGAGCGGGGGGTGGGGGGGAAGGAGAGAGACAAACGGGGCATGAGCAGGGGGTGCGGGGGAGGGAGAGAGACACACGGGGCATGAGCAGGGAGTGGGGGGAGGGAGAGAGACACACGGGGCATGAGCGTGGGTGGGCTGGAGGCGGAGATACACGGGGCATGAGCGGGGGGTGGGGGGGAGGGGGAGAGCAACACGGGGCATGAGCGGTGGGTGTGCGGGAGGGGGAGAGACACACGGGGTATGAGCGGGGGTGTGGGGAGGGAGAGAGACACATGGGGCATGAGCGGGGGGTGAGGGGAGGGAGAGAGACACACGGGGCATGAGCGGGGGGTGGGGGGGAGGGAGAGACACACACGGGGCGTGAGCGGGGGTGGGGGGGAGGGGGAGAGACACACGGGGCATGAGCGGAGGGTGGGCGGGAGGGGTAGAGACACATGGGGCATGAGCGGGGGTGGGGGGGAGGGATAGAGACACACGGGGCATGAGCGGGGGGTGGGCGGGAGGGGGAGAGACACACGGGGCATGAGCGGATGGTGGGCGGGAGGGGGAGAGACACACGGGGCATGAGCGGGGTGGGGCGGAGAGAGACACATGGGGCATGAGCAGGGGGTGGGCGGGAGGGAGAGAGACACACAGGGCATGAGAGGGGGGTGGGCGGGAGGGGGAGGGACACACGGGGCATGAGCGGGGGGTGGGCGGGAGGGGGAGAGACACACGGGGCATGAGCGTGGGTGGGGGGGAGGGAGAGAGACACACGGGGCATGAGCGGGGGGTGGGCTGGAGGCGAGAGACACACGGGGCATTGGTGGGGGGTGGGCAGGAGGGGAGAGACACACGGGGCGTGAGCGGGGGGTGCGCGGGAGGGGGAGAGACACACAGGGTATGAACGGGGGTGGGGGGAGGGAGAGAGACACACGGGCATGAGCGGGCGGTGGGTGGGGGGGGAGAGACACACAGGGCATGAGCGGGGGGTGGGCGGGAGGGGGAGAGACACACGGGGCATGAGCGGGGGTGGGGGGAGGGAGAGAGACACACGGGGCATGAGCGGCGGTGGGGCAGAGGGAGAGAGACACACAGGGCATGAGCGGGGGTGGGGGGGAGGGAGAGAGACACACGGGGCATGAGTGGGGGATGGGGGGAGGGAGATAGACACACGGGGCATGAGCGAGGGTGGGCGGGAGGGGAGAGACACACAGGGCATGAGCGGGGGGTGGGGGGGAAGGAGAGAGACAAACGGGCATGAGCGGGGGGTGCGGGGGAGGGAGAGAGACACACAGGGCATGAGCGGGGAGTGGGGGAGGGAGAGAGACACACGGGGCATGAGCGGGGGTGGGCTGGAGGCGGAGATACACGGGCATGAGCGGGGGGTGGGGGGGAGGGGGAGAGCCACACGGGGCATGAGCGGTGGGTGTGCGGGAGGGGGAGAGACACACGGGGCATGAGCGGGGGTGTGGGGAGGGAGAGAGACACATGGGGCATGAGCGGGGGTGGGGGGAAGTGAGAGAGACACATGGGGCATGAGCGGGGGGTGGGGGGAGGGGAGAGACACATGGGGCATTGGTGGGGGGTGGTCGGGAGGGGAGAGACACACGGGGCATGAGCGGGGGGTGCACGGGAGGGGGAGAGACACACAGGGTATGAACGGGGGTGGGGGGAGGGAGAGAGACACACGTGGCATGAGCGGGCCGTGGGTGGGAGGGGGAGAGACACACGGGGCATGAGCGGGGGGTGGGCGGGAGGGGGAGAGACACACGGGGCATGAGCGGGGGTGGGGGGGAGGGAGAGAGACACACGGGGCATGAGCGGCGGTGGGGCAGAGGGAGAGAGACACACGGGGCATGAGCGGGGGTGGGGAGGAGGGAGAGAGACACACGGGGCATGAGCGGGGGGTGGGGGAGGGAAAGAGACACACAGGGCATGAGCGAGGGTGGGCGGGAGGGGAGAGACACACGGGGCATGAGCAGGGTGTGGGGGGAGGGGGAGAGAGACACGGGGCATGAGAGGGGGGTGGGGGGGAGGGAGAGAGATAAACGGGGCATGAGCGGGGGGTGCGGGGGAGGGAGAGAGACACACGGGGCAAGAGCGGGGAGTGGGGGGAGGGAGAGAGACACACGGGGCATGAGCGGGGGTGGGCTGGAGGGGGAGATACATGGGGCATGAGTGGGGGGAGGTTGAGAGACACACGGGGCATGAGCGGGGGGTGGGGGGGACGAGAGAGACACACGGGGAGTGAGCAGGGGGTGGGGGGGAGGGAAAGAGCCAAACGGGGCATGAGCGGGGGGTGTGTGGGAGGGGGAGAGACACACGGGGCATGAACGGGGTTGGGGGGAAGTGAGAGAGACACATGGGGCATGAGCGGGGGTGGGGGGAGGGAGAGAGACACACGGGGCATGAGCGGGGGGAGTGGGAGAGACACACGGGGCATGAGCGGAGGGTGGGCGGGAGGGGGAGAGACACACGGGGCATGAGCGTGGGGTGGGCCGGCGGAGGAGAGACACACGGGGCATGAGCAGGTGTGGGTGCGAGGGATAGAGACACATGGGGCATGAGCGGGGGCTGGGGTGAGGGAGAGACACACGGGGCATGAGCGGGGGGTGGGCGGGAGGGGGAGAGACACACGGGGCATGAGCGGGGGTGGGTGGAGGGAGAGAGACACACGGGGCATGAGCGGGGGGTGGGGGGAGGGAGAGAGACACACGAGGCATGAGCGGGGGGTGGGCGGGAGGGAGGGATAGACACACGGGACATGAGCGGGAGGGGGAGAGACACACGGGGCATGAGCGGGGGTGGGGGGAGGGAGAGAGACACACAGGGCATGAGCGGGGGGTGGGCGGGAGGGGAGAGACACACTGGGCATTGGTGGGGGGTGGGCGGGAGGGGAGAGACACACGGGGCATGAGCGGGGGGTGGGCGGGAGTGGGAGAGACACACAGGGTATGAACGGGGGTGGGGGGAAGGGGGAGAGACACACGGGGCATGAGCAGTGGGTGGGCGGGAGGGAGAGAGACACACGGGGCATGAGAGGGGGTGGGCTGGAGGGAGAGAGACACACGGGGCATGAGCGGGGGGTGGGGGGGAGGGGGAGAGACACACGGGGCATGAGCGGGGGGTGGGCGGGAGGGAGCGAGGGATAGACACACGGGGCATGAGCGGGAGGGAGAGAGACACACGGGGCATGAGCGGGGGGTGGGCGGGAGGGGGAGAGACACATGGGGCATGAGCGGGGGGTGGGCGGGAGGGGGAGAGACACACGGGGCATGAGCGGGGTGGGGGGAGAGAGACACATGGGGCATGAGCAGGGGGTGGGCGGGAGGGAGAGAGACACACGGGGCATGAGAGGGGGGTGGGCGGGAGGGGGAGAGACACACGGGTCATGAGCGGGGGGTGGGGGGAGGGAGCGAGACACACGGGGCATGAGCGGGTGGTAGGGGGAGGGAGAGAGACACACAGGGCATGAGCGGGGGGTGGGCGGGAGGGAGGGAGGGATAGACACACGGGGCATGAGCGGGAGGGAGAGAGACACACGGGGCATGACCGGGGGGTGGGCGGGAGGGGGAGAGACACACGGGGCATGAGCGGGGGGTGGGGGGAGGGAGCGAGACACACGGGGCATGAGCGGGTGGTAGGGGGAGGGAGAGAGACACACGGGGCATGAGCGGGGGTTTAGGGATAGACACACGGGGCATGAGCAGGAGGGAGAGAGACACACGGGGCATGAGCGGGGGGTGGGCGGGAGGGGGAGAGACACACGGGGCATGAGCGGGGGGTGGGCGGGAGGGGGAGAGACACACGGGTCATGAGCGGGGGGTGGGGGGAGGGAGCGAGACACACGGGGCATGAGCGGGTGGTAGGGGGAGGGAGAGAGACACACAGGGCATGAGCGGGGGGTGGGCGGGAGGGAGGGAGGGATAGACACACGGGGCATGAGCGGGAGGGAGAGAGACACACGGGGCATGACCGGGGGGTGGGCGGGAGGGGGAGAGACACACGGGGCATGAGCGGGGGGTGGGGGGAGGGAGCGAGACACACGGGGCATGAGCGGGTGGTAGGGGGAGGGAGAGAGACACACGGGGCATGAGCGGGGGTTTAGGGATAGACACACGGGGCATGAGCAGGAGGGAGAGAGACACACGGGGCATGAGCGGGGGGTGGGCGGGAGGGGGAGAGACACACGGGGCATGAGCGGGGGGTGGGCGGGAGGGGGAGAGACACACGGGGCATGAGCGGGGTGGGGGGAGAGAGACACATGGGGCATGAGCAGGGGGTGGGCGGGAGGGAGAGAGACACACGGGGCATGAGAGGGGGGTGGGCGGGAGGGGGAGAAACACACGGGGCATGAGCGGGGGGAGGGCGGGAGGGGGAGAGACACACGGCATGAGCGGGGGTGGGGGGGAGGGAGAGAGACACACGGGGCATGAGCGGGGGGTGGGCGGGAGGGGAGAGACACACGGGGCATTGGTGGGGGGTGGGCGGGAGGGGAGAGACACAAGGGGCATGAGCGGGGGGTGCGTGGGAGGGGGAGAGACACACAGGGTATGAACGGGGGTGGGGGGGAGAGAGACACACGGGGCATGAGTGGGCGGTGGGTGGAAGGGGGAGAGACACACGGGGCATGAGCGGGGGGTGGGCGGGAGGGGGAGTGACACACGGGGCATGAGCGGGTGTGGGGGGAGGGATAGAGACACACGGGGCATGAGCGGCGGTGGGGCAGAGGGAGAGAGACACACAGGGCATGAACGGGGGTGGGGGGGAGGGAGAGAGACACACGGGGCATGAGCGGGGGGTGGGGGGAGGGAGATAGACACACGGGGCATGTGCGAGGGTGGGCGGGAGGGGAGAGACATACAGGGCATGAGCGGGGGGTGGGGGGAGGGGAGAGACACACAGGGCATGAGCGGGGGGTGGGGGGGAAGGAGAGAGACAAACGGGGCATGAGCAGGGGGTGCGGGGGAGGGAGAGAGACACACGGGGCATGAGCAGGGAGTGGGGGGAGGGAGAGAGACACACGGGGCATGAGCGTGGGTGGGCTGGAGGCGGAGATACACGGGGCATGAGCGGGGGGTGGGGGGGAGGGGGAGAGCAACACGGGGCATGAGCGGTGGGTGTGCGGGAGGGGGAGAGACACACGGGGTATGAGCGGGGGTGTGGGGAGGGAGAGAGACACATGGGGCATGAGCGGGGGGTGAGGGGAGGGAGAGAGACACACGGGGCATGAGCGGGGGGTGGGGGGGAGGGAGAGACACACACGGGGCGTGAGCGGGGGTGGGGGGGAGGGGGAGAGACACACGGGGCATGAGCGGAGGGTGGGCGGGAGGGGTAGAGACACATGGGGCATGAGCGGGGGCGGGGGGGAGGGATAGAGACACACGGGGCATGAGCGGGGGGTGGGCGGGAGGGGGAGAGACACACGGGGCATGAGCGGATGGTGGGCGGGAGGGGGAGAGACACACGGGGCATGAGCGGGGTGGGGCGGAGAGAGACACATGGGGCATGAGCAGGGGGTGGGCGGGAGGGAGAGAGACACACAGGGCATGAGAGGGGGGTGGGCGGGAGGGGGAGGGACACACGGGGCATGAGCGGGGGGTGGGCGGGAGGGGGAGAGACACACGGGGCATGAGCGTGGGTGGGGGGGAGGGAGAGAGACACACGGGGCATGAGCGGGGGGTGGGCTGGAGGCGAGAGACACACGGGGCATTGGTGGGGGGTGGGCAGGAGGGGAGAGACACACGGGGCGTGAGCGGGGGGTGCGCGGGAGGGGGAGAGACACACAGGGTATGAACGGGGGTGGGGGGAGGGAGAGAGACACACGGGCATGAGCGGGCGGTGGGTGGGGGGGGAGAGACACACAGGGCATGAGCGGGGGGTGGGCGGGAGGGGGAGAGACACACGGGGCATGAGCGGGGGTGGGGGGAAGGGAGAGAGACACACGGGGCATGAGCGGTGGTGGGGGGGAGGCAGAGAGACACACGGGGCATGAGCGGGGGGTGGGCGGGAGGGTAAAGACACACGGGGCATTGGTGGGGGTGGGCAGGAGGGGAGAGACACACGGGGCATGAGAGGGGGGTGCGCGGGAGGGGGAGAGACACACAGGGTATGAACGGGGGTGGGGGGAGGGAGAGAGACACACGGGGCATGAGCGGGGGGTGGGAAGGAGGGGGAGAGACATACGGGGCATGAGCGGGGGTGGGGGGGAGGGAGAGAGACACACGGGGCATGAGCGGGGGGTGGGCGGGAGGGGAGAGACACACGGGGCATTGGTGGGGGGTGGGCAGGAGGGGAGAGACACACGGGGCATGAGCGGGGGGTGCGCGGGAGGGGAGAGACACACAGGGTATGAACGGGGGTGGGGGGGAGGGAGAGAGACACACGGGGCATGAGCGGGCGGTGGGTGGGAGGGGGACAGACACACGGGGCATGAGCGGGGGGCGGGTGGGAGGGGGAGAGACACACGGGGCATGAGCGGTGGTGGGGGGGAGGCAGAGAGACACACGGGGCATGAGCGGGGGGTGGGCGGGAGGGTAGAGACACACGGGGCATTGGTGGGGGTGGGCAGGAGGGGAGAGACACACGGGGCATGAGAGGGGGGTGATCGGGAGGGGGAGAGACACACAGGGTATGAACGGGGGTGGGGGGAGGGAGAGAGACACACGGGGCATGAGCGGGGGGTGGGAAGGAGGGGGAGAGACATACGGGGCATGAGCGGGGGTGGGGGGGAGGGAGAGAGACACACGGGGCATGAGCGGGGGGTGGGCGGGAGGGGAGAGACACACGGGGCATTGGTGGGGGGTGGGCAGGAGGGGAGAGACACACGGGGCATGAGCGGGGGGTGCGCGGGAGGGGAGAGACACACAGGGTATGAACGGGGGTGGGGGGGAGGGAGAGAGACACACGGGGCATGAGCGGGCGGTGGGTGGGAGGGGGACAGACACACGGGGCATGAGCGGGGGGTGGGCGGGAGGGGGAGTGACACACGGGGCATGAGCGGGTGTGGGGGGAGGGAGAGAGACACACGGGGCATGAGCGGCGGTGGGGCAGTGGGAGAGAGACACACAGGGCATGAGCGGGGGTGGGGGGGAGGGAGAGAGACACACGGGGCATGAGCGGGGGTTGGGGGGAGGGAGATAGACACACGGGGCATGAGCGAGGGTGGGCGGGAGAGGAGAGACACACAGGGCATGAGCGGGGGGTGGGGGGGAAGGAGAGAGACAAACGGGGCATGAGCGGTGGGTGCGGGGGAGGGAGAGAGACACACGGGGCATGAGCGGGGAGTGGGGGGAGGGAGAGAGACACACGGGGCATGAGCGGGGGTGGGCTGGAGGCGGAGATACACGGGGCATGAGCGGGGGATGGGGGGGAGGGGGAGAGCCTAACGGGGCATGAGCGGTGGGTGTGCGGGAGGGGGAGAGACACACGGGGCATGAGCGGGGGTGTGGGGAGGGAGAGAGACACATGGGGCATGAGCGGGGGGTGAGGGGAGGGAGAGAGACACACGGGGCATGAGCGGGGGGTGGGCGGGAGGGGGAGAGACACACGGGGCATGAGCGGGGGTGGGGGGGAGGGAGAGAGACACACGGGGCATGAGCGGGGGGTGGGCGGGAGGGGAGAGACACACGGGGCATTGGTGGGGGGTGGGCAGGAGGGGAGAGACACACGGGGCATGAGAGGGGGGTGCGCGGGAGGGGGAGAGACACACAGGGTATGAACAGGGGTGGGGGGAGGGAGAGAGACACACGGGCATGAGCGGGCGGTGGGTGGGGGGGAGAGACACACGGGGCATGAGCAGTGGTGGGGGGGAGGGAGAGAGACACACGGGGCATGAGCGGGGGGTGGGCGGGAGGGTAGAGACACACGGGGCATTGGTGGGGGGTGGGCAGGAGGGGAGAGACACACAGGGCATGAGAGGGGGGTGCGCGGGAGGGGGAGAGACACACAGGGTATGAACGGGGGTGGGGGAGGGAGAGAGACACACGGGGCATGAGCGGGGGGTGGGAAGGAGGGGGAGAGACATACGGGGCATGAGCGGGGGTGGGGGGGGTTTAGAGAGACACACGGGGCATGAGCGGGGGGTGGGCGGGAGGGGAGAGACACACGGGGCATTGGTGGGGGGTGGGCAGGAGGGGAGAGACACACGGGGCATGAACGGGGGTGCGCGGGAGGGGGAGAGACACACAGGGTATGAACGGGGGTGGGGGGAGGGAGAGAGACACACGGGGCATGAGCGGGCGGTGGGTGGGAGGGGGACAGACACACGGGGCATGAGCGGGTGGTGGTCGGGAGGGGGAGAGACACACGGGGCGTGAGCGGGGTTGGGGGGGAGGGAGAGAGATACACGGGGCAGGAGCGGCGGTGGGGCAGAGGGAGAGAGACACATGGGGCATGAGCGGGGGATGCGGGGGAGGGAGAGAGACACACGGGGCATGAGCGGGGGGTGGGGGAGGGAGAGAGACACACGGGGCATGAGCGAGGGTGGGCGGGAGAGACACACGGGGCATGAGCGGGGGGTGGGGGAGAGGGAGAGAGACAAACGGGGCATGAGCGGGGGATGCGGGGGAGGGAGAGAGACACACAGGGCATGAGCGGGGAGTGGAGGGAGGGAGAGAAACACACGGGACATGAGCGGGGGTGGGCTGGAGGCGGAGATACACGGGGCATGAGCGAGGGGTGGGGGGAGGGAGAGAGACACATGGGGCTCAGCTGGGGGTGGGGGGAGGGAGAGAGATAAACAGGGCATGAGCGGGGGTTGGGGGGAGGGAGAGAGACACACGGGGCATGAGTGGCGGGTGGGGGGGAGGGGGAGAGCCACACGGGGCATGAGCGGGGGGTGTGCGGGAGGGGGAGAGACACACGGGGCATGAGCGGGGGTGGGGGGAAGGGAGAGAGACACACGGGGCATGAGCGGGGGGTGGGGGGGGAGAGAGAACCACGGGGCATGAGCAGGGGGTGGGGGGAGGGGGAGAGACACACCGGGCGTGAGCGGGGGGTGGGGGCGAGGGGGAGAGACACACGGGGCATGAGCGGGGGTGGGCGGGAGGGGGAGAGACACACAGGGCATGAGCGGGGGTGGGGGGAGAGAGTGAGACACACGGGGCATGAGTGGGGGATGGGGGAGGGAGAGAGACACACGGGGCATGAGCAGGGGGTGGGGGGGAGGGGAGAGACATACGGGGCATTGGTGGGGGGTGGGCAGGAGGGGAGAGACACACGGGGCATGAGCGGGGGGTGCGCGGGAGGGGAGAGACACACAGGGTATGAACGGGGGTGGGGGGGAGGGAGAGAGACACACGGGGCATGAGCGGGCGGTGGGTGGGAGGGGGACAGACACACGGGGCATGAGCAGGGGGTGGGCGGGAGGGGGAGTGACACACGGGGCATGAGCGGGTGTGGGGGGAGGGAGAGAGACACACGGGGCATGAGCGGCGGTGGGGCAGTGGGAGAGAGACACACAGGGCATGAGCGGGGGTGGGGGGGAGGGAGAGAGACACACGGGGCATGAGCGGGGGTTGGGGGGAGGGAGATAGACACACGGGGCATGAGCGAGGGTGGGCGGGAGAGGAGAGACACACAGGGCATGAGCGGGGGGTGGGGGGGAAGGAGAGAGACAAACGGGGCATGAGCGGTGGGTGCGGGGGAGGGAGAGAGACACACGGGGCATGAGCGGGGAGTGGGGGGAGGGAGAGAGACACACGGGGCATGAGCGGGGGTGGGCTGGAGGCGGAGATACACGGGGCATGAGCGGGGGATGGGGGGGGGGGGGAGAGCCTAACGGGGCATGAGCGGTGGGTGTGCGGGAGGGGGAGAGACACACGGGGCATGAGCGGGGGTGTGGGGAGGGAGAGAGACACATGGGGCATGAGCGGGGGGTGAGGGGAGGGAGAGAGACACACGGGGCATGAGCGGGGGGTGGGCGGGAGGGGGAGAGACACACGGGGCATGAGCGGGGGTGGGGGGGAGGGAGAGAGACACACGGGGCATGAGCGGGGGGTGGGCGGGAGGGGAGAGACACACGGGGCATTGGTGGGGGGTGGGCAGGAGGGGAGAGACACACGGGGCATGAGAGGGGGGTGCGCGGGAGGGGGAGAGACACACAGGGTATGAACAGGGGTGGGGGGAGGGAGAGAGACACACGGGCATGAGCGGGCGGTGGGTGGGGGGGAGAGACACACGGGGCATGAGCAGTGGTGGGGGGGAGGGAGAGAGACACACGGGGCATGAGCGGGGGGTGGGCGGGAGGGTAGAGACACACGGGGCATTGGTGGGGGGTGGGCAGGAGGGGAGAGACACACAGGGCATGAGAGGGGGGTGCGCGGGAGGGGGAGAGACACACAGGGTATGAACGGGGGTGGGGGAGGGAGAGAGACACACGGGGCATGAGCGGGGGGTGGGAAGGAGGGGGAGAGACATACGGGGCATGAGCGGGGGTGGGGGGGGTTTAGAGAGACACACGGGGCATGAGCGGGGGGTGGGCGGGAGGGGAGAGACACACGGGGCATTGGTGGGGGGTGGGCAGGAGGGGAGAGACACACGGGGCATGAACGGGGGTGCGCGGGAGGGGGAGAGACACACAGGGTATGAACGGGGGTGGGGGGAGGGAGAGAGACACACGGGGCATGAGCGGGCGGTGGGTGGGAGGGGGACAGACACACGGGGCATGAGCGGGTGGTGGTCGGGAGGGGGAGAGACACACGGGGCGTGAGCGGGGTTGGGGGGGAGGGAGAGAGATACACGGGGCAGGAGCGGCGGTGGGGCAGAGGGAGAGAGACACATGGGGCATGAGCGGGGGATGCGGGGGAGGGAGAGAGACACACGGGGCATGAGCGGGGGGTGGGGGAGGGAGAGAGACACACGGGGCATGAGCGAGGGTGGGCGGGAGAGACACACGGGGCATGAGCGGGGGGTGGGGGAGAGGGAGAGAGACAAACGGGGCATGAGCGGGGGATGCGGGGGAGGGAGAGAGACACACAGGGCATGAGCGGGGAGTGGAGGGAGGGAGAGAAACACACGGGACATGAGCGGGGGTGGGCTGGAGGCGGAGATACACGGGGCATGAGCGAGGGGTGGGGGGAGGGAGAGAGACACATGGGGCTCAGCTGGGGGTGGGGGGAGGGAGAGAGATAAACAGGGCATGAGCGGGGGTTGGGGGGAGGGAGAGAGACACACGGGGCATGAGCGGGGGGTGGGGGGGAGGGGGAGAGCCACACGGGGCATGAGCGGGGGGTGTGCGGGAGGGGGAGAGACACACGGGGCATGAGCGGGGGTGGGGGGAAGGGAGAGAGACACACGGGGCATGAGCGGGGGGTGGGGGGGGAGAGAGAACCACGGGGCATGAGCAGGGGGTGGGGGGAGGGGGAGAGACACACCGGGCGTGAGCGGGGGGTGGGGGCGAGGGGGAGAGACACACGGGGCATGAGCGGGAGTGGGCGGGAGGGGGAGAGACACACAGGGCATGAGCGGGGGTGGGGGGAGAGAGTGAGACACACGGGGCATGAGTGGGGGATGGGGGAGGGAGAGAGACACACGGGGCATGAGCAGGGGGTGGGGGGGAGGGAGAGAGACACACAGTGTTCGTGTGTAGGCGGCAGATCCCGCTCCTCGGCCCTCTGCTGGCCACCGTGTGCCGATGGCATGAGCGGGGGACTGGAGGAACAGGGGAGACACGGAGCATGAGTGGGGGTGGGGGTGGGGGAGACAAGAAGGATACACGGGGCATGAGCGGGGGTGGGAGGAACAGGAGACAGACTCGGGCGGACTTACTGTGCAGGCGGCAGATGCCGCTCCTGCTGACAAAGCCTCTCATGCGAGGAACAAAGATGGCGGGCGTCTCTGAAGCCAGACGCACTGCACGCTTTCACTACATCCAATGAGAGAGCACGTCAGATGTCCGCGGACATCACGCAAGCTGCTTGCCCAATCACGGTCCTGTCCGCGGAGCGAGTGTGTCCGCGAAGCGAACACAGATATCACTAATTTTTTTCACTTACATTTTTGTCATTTTTTTAAAAACTACTCGACGGATTTACGCCAAATAAAGCAAAGCACGCTTTCGGGACCAAGCCACCGCTCCTGCTGCAAATTTGATGTAAATCCGTCCAGCGGTTTGGGCTGTAGGCGTGAGCAAAGTTTTTCCCATTATGTCTATGGGACAAAACTAAAGTTTTGGGACCCCCCTATAACTTTACCCCCCCTGGACGAATCCTCACCTTTGGAAAAAAAATTCAGAGTGGGCCATATACTTTTTTTGCAAAGTTTGGTGAGGATTCGTCCAGGGGGAGCGAAGTTATAAGCCGCCCAAAAAGTGCTCTTCCTATGGAAACACCAACTTAACCATAACTACATGGCCACTACTGTGGCCATAACTACTTTTTGCCACAGATTTGACATGAAAACAAAAGGGGATTTCAAAGGGAAGCTGACATATGTCTGGTCCAGACTCCTAAACCAATACTTAGTTAAAGGCTGGACTTTGAGGTAGAGAGAAGAGTAACTGTCCAATCCTGATTGTGAGAATTCTTGCTGGGCATCACCCAGGATTGTAAACTTAATCGTGTCATCACTGGTATATAAAGTGAATGCCCTAAGAAGAAGAGACAGAGCTCCTGAAACCTACCATCTGACAGCTGCAAGGAAACACCAAAGGAGATTGCTCAGATTGAATCTGGGGAGCTATCTACTGCTGTGGAGGACTAAAAAAGCTGACTGGTCCCTCTGGCGAAGAGTGGTGGACCATCCTTGAGATTGGAGTGACCAGACTCTTGCCCTGTCCTCCAAGAGGGTCCTGAAATCCACATGGCTTTCCTGGACTTTAAACACATGCTTTTAATGTGAGTAGAATTGAGCCAATTGAAACCAAAGGTGGGGGAATCTGTTTGCCTTAAATCTTTTTCTTTTATAGCAGGGGCGGTGGGGGGGGGGAACTGTATAGATCCTTAGCCTATTAAACTAAAAATATGAATTTAATAAATTCCCCTTGGCAGAACACCACAGGGTGAATTTTGTTAAAATTCAAAATTAACAAAGCTCATTCCAAGTGTGCGCTGACAATTATCGTCTGTAATTTAATGGGGCAATCTTTCTGTTTAGCTTCCCCAACACAGACCTTTACGTGGAGGTGGGTCTGAAATCCAAAGTCTGGAAATCATCCACATTTTTACTGTCCGACTTCCCCAACACCGGCCTTTCACTGACGGGGTTCTGAAAACAAACTGCTTATTCACTCTCTGTTTATTTTAAAGCAAAAGTGTAGGTGAAATCATAATTGGAGTAAGGGGTGGGCACCACTTTCCTAATTCAATCAGAGGTAGTTTACATTTCTACATAAATTAATCAAAGTTGTAAATTATAGTTAATCGAAGCATATCGGAAAACCCTTGGCACAAAGATATATACACGGATAGAATCTAAGGGTGACCCCATAACAAATGATACGCTCTCGCTGGGTCCTAAATGAAGGTTGCACCAATTTCTATTTATTTTTCTACTTATTAATATGTTCTCAAGTAGTTTATGGACAGAGGTTCATTAATTCAAATGAGAAAATATCCCAGTGTCACTTTTATTTCATCATAAAAGGCAGAATACATCCAGAGAGTGTCCAATGGAGTTGCCAATGCATTTCGGACCATTGTCCGTCATGATGGCTAGACACTGACTGCTTTAAAAATCTAAAGAGGACATCTGGGTAATTGTAGACATCAAAGTGTGATGTTGAAGTTCTACATGGCTACCTGTTGCTTTTCTTTACCTGTGTTTACTTTACCTGCTGCGTTCAAGCGGTTAAAAAAGCATCAGGTAGCCATGAAGAACTTCAACATCACACTTTGATGTCTTCCAGTCTTCACTGCGGAGGCCCAACAAGGCAGCAAGAGTGTCTCCAGTTGCTGATGGTACTCATGCTCAGAAGAGAATTGCTTAGATAGCCCTGGGCTGCCCTTGTGAGTGGGTGGGACAAGACTGATATGCATATGAAGATGTCTCCTCTGTGAAGGGTGCTTGTAAACACCCCTGCGAGGGAAACGTCACATAGAACAGGTAAGTAGAGGCGCTACACACTTTTGTAAATATCAAGATCATCTTCACAGAGGGAGTATTACAAATGAGTCAGAATCTGAGTTTGTGTATTTTTCTTTCAAAAAAATATTTAATATAAGGGGACCTTGCTACCGAGCACAAGGTTCTTCATAGGATAGGAGTATAAAAACCTTTCAATTTAATTAAACATAAATAACCACTTGAAGAGGAGTTTAGGTGTCATTTAAAGTTAGGTATGCACTCTTCAACCGCCTACCAGTTCTCCTCCCCAATGGTCTGTAAATATGTACGCATATCTCAGTTCAAAATACGAAGCAAAATAACCCTATTTCCACTTCACCAATGGAAAGCACATAACAAGTGAAAAAGAGTAGGGTGACTTATTTGTCAAGCATCATACCTGAATCTATCACTCCACTCCAAACAACTAATTTCACATGAGTGTGTCCATACCATGAAGCATATTTCAATGTGCAACCCCGACGAGGCCGTATTGTATTATGTTTTCTTTTTATTATCACAAATGTGATAGTGATTTCATGTCACTATTCAATTAAAGTAGTGCAAGCATGTCTTACGAATGATTAACAGAGTACTCCAAGACATGCATTAATAAATGCAATTCCCAAAACAATCTTCCTTATAGGACAGGGATCTGTCGGCCCAGTCACGTTAAAGCACATTTCTGGTTTCACAGCATGTGAATTGGATAAGCATGTTGAACTGGTTATGCAGTGTTTACTTCTATATACATACACTGACACATAGACACTTATGTTTTAGTGGGGTTTTCTTACCAAGCTCTCATAAGGGTGCTTATTGGTCAAAAGAAGTTGGACTGTACAGAGGAAGTCAAAGTCAACCTTCAGCCTTTTCCCAATGGCATAATGCAAAGCGCTTCCATGTGCATACATGGAAGTCAGGGCCTTTCAACTTTTTCAAATGAAAGGGGCCTCGAGCCTTGGTGGGCACCAGCAACTGCGCCCATATTGCCAGTCAGAAATCTATAAACACGTGAATATATTTCTTTAAATATTACTGACGTTCTGGGGCTTACAGTGTGCGTTTTTCAGTGCTCGACCCACAAACTGCGTTTGCTGGAGCCCGTCCGGCGCTCACTTCCATTGGTGAACACAGAAGTGTTATCACCTTGTTCCCTTTAAACACTGGTTCCTCCATATCAGCCACTTGCTTACAAATAAGGAATCATTGCTGTTAAGCGGGCACTCAACGTTTCAGTTCCCTGCTGGCTCACAGTCTCGTGACGATTGACGGCTATTAACCATATCGTTATCTCCATTTTAATGTATGCCCCCCTCCCCCACGGGTCAATCACACTTCTTTCTGCTCTAGGCAATGGAGGAGCACCAACCATCATGTTGACATTGGACCGTTCATATCTTCAGCCAGCATGTGTGCATACTTCTGTTTGTGCAGCCACTATGCGCCTAATCTTCCTGTATGCGCTATATGATCAAGCTGTGTCAGTGCTGCCATTGTAGAGGTTGTATTCTAATACTGGTGCTTAAGCACCTGTGAGCTTATCACTATTGGGACTGAAGTCTGGAAAAAAGTGAGATTGCATCCACAAATGTTTAGTGAGTTTAATGTAAGAGCACTGAACACAGATAAAACCCCTTGTGCAAAGGCACGGGTTAGCTGATGGTTTTCAAAGCATTTGCGCGTGAGATAGTGACTTGTGTTCAATTTGTTCAAGTGCTTGTGCAAACAATTGGATATGCGTGCCTGCCCTGTGCGTCTACGCCCAAGGCAAGCACATTCCATAGGCTCACAAACCCATGCATGAGTGCACATTCCTCATAGCCACTTGTGAGTGCGTTTGTGTGTGTGGGTGACTACGTGAGATTCACACAATGCCTGATTCATGGAACTTTTAGCACAGTGCAGAGTGGCTTTGCAATGCCAATAAACACCCTGATTCACAGAGTGGTGCAAAGTGACATTGATTTGCAAAAATAAACGTTGCATCCTTCTGTGAATCAGGGTGTTTTTTGGCAGTGCAAAGGGACTTTGCACCAGTGCAAAGTCACTTTGCACCGTGCTAAAAGTTCCATGAATCACACCCTTTTCGTTTTCTTTCTCACTGTTGTGTGTGTGGTGTGCCACCATATGTGGGGGGTTCCTAAGGTTTGAGTGCATGTCTGCAAATGTATGTGTGTATGTAAATGAGCCATGGGGAGCCCCTGCAGCGGTTTGGGAACCACTACTCCCATGTTTCCATCTATTTACATTGATATGCTTTTATTTATTCAGAATGTTCACTATAGTATTGTGGTTCTTATTCATCCTTTCTGCATTGAAGTGAACTGTACCTTTTATGCAGTACCCCAATAGATGCAAAGCAAAGTCCTTTTCACGCAATTTGAATTTAAATTTAATTTCAAAATGATGACCTTTTTTTTAAAAATGTTATCGGAGGCCAAAAAAAACAACACCTCTTAGGCATAAACATCCAAGCTCCCTAAAACCAACTTTTACACTGCTCCAGGCCAAGAATTTGATCTAAATATTATTGAATTGCAGCATGGCATTAGCATGCAGAGATATTTACAATAACACAGCCATTACAACTCAATCAAAAGCTGATTTCAGCCAGAATTATGCAGAATTAAATCTTGCTGGATTCAGATTATTAAAAATCAGAGACTCAATAAAGTGTGGTCGAGCAGTCTCATTTATCAAGGGACTTGAATTGCAGCTACATTTATAGTGACTTTTTCATATATTTTCTGCAAGAATTTGCATGCATTTTAAAAAGATCAGAGTTTAATTCGAGAAGCTATGCGCTGTGTTATGATGGAGCAAAGAAAGCATTTCTTAGTCAATGCAAGCTTGAAAGGCTGTTTACTTTCCTACATCTCATAGATCCTTGCCTGTATTTCTTCCAGCTGAGTACGGATACATGAAGCTGGCTTGTAAAATTGTGTAAGGACTTAAGCAAGGTACAAACAAAACAAGGTAAAACAAAACATGAATGCATAGCTTATTTTGACTTTTAGACATGGTCTATATACCATGCTGATCCCTCTTGCACTAAAAGGACAATAAACGACATTTGCACCCAGGGAAGGGCGCTCAGCCAATCAGGTATCTGGAACAGCGGCCAGAATACACTCTGTTTCGCTGCTGTTTCCAGCCACCCGAGGCCCTTCCCCAGGTGGCACCATCTTGATTGTGGGAAGGCTCCCTTTTGCCTCCCCACAATCAAGATGGTGCCACGTCCCCACCATAAACAAACCTTACCTTTGTCCTACCCCATTCCTTCCCTACTTACACTCTGGACTGGAGCTATGTGCCAGTGGCCGCTGTAATAGACATGGCAAATGGACTGGGTCCTATGGCAGCCATCTTTTTTTTCAGGAGAAGGGGCTCAAGTAATACGCTCAGAGCCATTCGCCAGTAAAACAATCAAACCACCCGCACCCCGGATGAACCCCAGTGTGCGAATGTGGTAATGGCCGACAGATTTTGCTTCACTTGGGCTGGCTGTTACCAGTCATGTCTGCCTCTGAATGGGGGCGGGGGGTATTGCCATACTCACCTGTTGTACAGGAGAGAGGCAGCTAAAGTACGCAAGTACTAAGTGGCTGCACAGGGAGTGTGAAAACCTGGTTGTGCTGAGTAGTGCAGTCTGTACTTATAGTACTTCTGGTTTAATACCACAGGAGGGATCCTCAAATATGTTTACCCTTTCATTTACTTTTGCTCACTCAAATTGAGTTAACTCAGGGATGGAGAACAAAGCCATCTGTAAAATCAGAACTCTTCCTTTCATTAAAGTGACTAACTCTTGAGAACAGGAAAATGTTATTCACAACAATACTATACAGTGATTCAAATCTGCACTTCACATAGGCCTGATACTTGTTTAAAAAAATACGGGTGATTCTATACAACGGTAACAATAAACGTTCATATTCTTCCAGTAACTTTCAAATGGAGATGCAGGGAAAACAGGGTTCCCTTGATAGTGGTGTTGACAAAAAAAAGCTGGGAAGCCTCTGTGAGTACAATAAGGGATCTACCCAAGGTTAAAGGTTGTTGTCCTCTCAACCTCCCTTTATCTCATGAATCCTACTGAGGCCTGGGTACTAGTAGCTTCTACCATTCATATATATTCTGAACACCTGAATGGTGTTCACGATCATGGCATATGGGCAACAAGCCCACTTACCTCTTACTAATGAGCCCTTGGGGCACTGCCAAGAGAGAGCTGAATGTACTCTGTCTCTTGAATGATAAATGTTGATTGGCACCAGGGTGGCACCGCAGCTGGGACATACATAGCAAAATACTAATATGGATCAACCCCATTTGTGTTTTTGCATAAATACCTGTTTTGACACATGCAGCATTATGAAAGGAGCCAATAGAGAGACGGGCGTGGGCATGTTGCTAGGCCACACAGCAGCACTGAATTTTCACCACACAACAAGCGCTTTTTAGAGCATTCCCGTAAGCACCAAATGAGAAAGCCCCTCATCAGAGTCTGGCCCTGGAATAGGCATGGGAAAAACTTCTCATTCCCAAAACTCTTAACCTCTTTTACTTTTTCGATCTGTCAGTTAGAGTTAGTTATTCAAACCCACTTATCAACAGCAACCAAAATCTGCCAGGGAACATACTCCATCAATTACTGGAACAAAGGGCTATCTTGATTTTTAAGTAACCATCCAAATTCCACTAGGAATTCCATTTGATGAATGTGAACCAGATTACCTAAACATGTCATGCTTCTGTAGTAAGTCACACACCTAGAGATCACTGAACAGAACAATTGTAGTTAATCACACCACAGGTGTTCTTCTGCCTTTCAAAAGTATGTTCTGTTGAGTGGTTTGCTAAACTTCAACGTTACATATACTGGTGATACAATTGCCCATACTCGTAATGACTATGCTCACAGCTTAGTGCACTAATTAAATTGCCTCTCCAATCTCTAAAGAAATGCTCACTTTTTTGCTAAAGGTTCTCATGTGCTAACTTTCTTTGTTCTTTGCTTTATGATAAGCCCCTCATAAGTGTTCACTGCAATTTCCACGTAATGATATCTGAAGCTGTGTAATGTCCACAGTGCACTTAGCGTGCACATCTTTCCTTTGCAGCCTCAACAGACATCGAAGATCTGTGGATACCGCTGCCTGGGAATCAGGAAAGTATTTGTGATTTCAGGAAACACAGGGAAACTATCAATGCTCCTGCAGGACCTCATGTCCAAATTTTAAAGTGGCGGTAGAAGAATGGGTGTGGTTAAAATAAGTGGATCTCAAAATGGCTACCACACAACCTAGCAGGAATTAAGAGTACGAATCTGAGTAGGATTAGTGTGTGTTGTACATGAGGCCGTTTCCAGAGGTCTCCGATTGATGACATCTTAATACAAGGAATTTGATTGCCTTAATTTAATGGAGTATCAGCAAATGGCAACAAAGAGGTGTGGCAGGGGATACCAGGATTATCTCAGTACTATGATCTGGCGTGGATAGAACCAATATATTTGTTTTAACATCAAAGATCATAGTACTCGTGTTTCTGTGTGGGGAGCTCTGACATAGTTCACACATCTAGACAGTCATTATCTCATCATAACACAGAACAATAATAAAAAGAAACATGTCTTTATGTAATCAATCAATGAGATGAAAAGCATTCAATTCAAATCAATGGACACTATCAAATAATTCAGCATTTTTATTCGTATATAGAAAAAACATTATAAAAGACTGATCTCATTATTCTAAAAATCATCACGTGTGTCAATATCAGTGCACTTATAAACTAGTTCGGAAAATCCATAGCTCAACTGGTATGACACAACAATCTTATCTTTTCCCACAACAAACCACACGCCAGACATACCTCATTCATACTCAATCAAACAATTCATTATTTCATTCAATTATGACATCTAAATCACCAATCTAAAACAACATACTAAAATGCAACAATACAACCTCTGTTCAATACAAATATGAACAGTAAGATTTTCACAACTGAGCCGCCGTTAATTATACGATCTAATACAAAAAATGCTCAATACAATCTTTATCAGTACTGTCATAAACGCCAGCAAATTCCCCAACCCGACATGTTTCTTTCTGTGCAACTATTATTCAACAGAAATTCTTCAGGGGCACATAGGGCCAGCATTGTCAGGGAAAAGCGGTGGGAGTATAAACATGTAGACAACATTGGAGACTCACCTATAAATATAAACACAGAAACACAATCAATTGAACTAAATGTACAAATCTCTCAATTGATCATTGCTACCACCGCACCATTAATGAACGGAGTGCAGGGAGAGGGTTATCATTACCCCTTAACTTCCTTCACCACTAAAGGGATCATGTAAACCACAAGCGGAATCATGATTGGTAGACCATGTGAATTGGTACATTCCAAAAAACACCACCATCACTGACACTGCGTGACATATCAAGACATCCGGGATTAGTATTATTATCCCACTGGGTCATAATGCAACATACCCAATTCAGGCACCTGATTTATGCAAAAGACCTCAAACGGTTATAATCATGCGCTGTATCATAGTCACAATAAACCAGTAGTAGCATGCAACCTCAGTAAACAAACCCGTACTCGGTAAAATATTCTAGTGGAGTATGGAAGAGTAAACTGATTCCCATGTGTAACCTAAACACAAGTCTCACATTACCCCAACAACAGGTGTGTTAACCAACAAGACACAGTGGTATATCATAGATTTAAATATCCTCAGGACACTCACAGCTTATATCTTATTCCAGTCTTCACTGGCACGTTAATATCTTCAGGAAGGGTGGTAAAGCATTAGCACTTGGATGGTAATGACAGGCGGTCATGGGAGCCCACAAACAGTATGGGACCTTATTATTCACAAAGACTGTCCCTCCAAAACCTATGTTCACAAAAAACACAATGAAGAGAGAGACAAAACGTCATCCTCACATAATCCACCCAACATATGGTTATAACTTGTACACTATGTGCACGAGTAGCAGGTGCACCCCCGGTATATGCGCTGAAACAGAATGTACAGTGAACAAAAATAGAAAAGACTAACCTTAACGAAGTGTGCATTCCCCATCCATGACGGTACGTCTAGAGAGACTGCATCTGACTTTGTCTCTTCTCGAGGCATGGGCAGCAATCCAAATCACTGCTGTCTGGTCCGGCTCTTGAGAAATCAAATTTCTGTGTGGATATAGAGCAGAACACCAATAACTTAGTTAGCAACCTCAAACGAGAGGTCAGTGCCATGTAAGCAAATACCAGTAACTTCAAAGGGCCCTGATCGATGGACGGATATGCTTAAAACAATATTGGCTGCCCTGTCCATTAACACACAGAAGGCACTGATAAGTAAAACTACAGCAATTCCTAACGTAAACGGCACTGCCTACCTCTATTCCAAGATGTAGCTTTCATTACTCACGGCAATGATTGTACGAGCCGTTGAGAAAGCGTATGAGCTCTGAATATAAAGATCATGTGAGCTCACATGCGGTCACGTGATGTTCACGTAATGCCAAATTCAATGTGCTCTGTTCAAAGAGGTACAACCTCGCCCCGTGTATTCACAAGGGTACGTATAACCAATACCCATTCAAATATCACCACCATGTTTAAAATGTGCCCCATAATCATGGATCAACATCTATACTGTGTGCGAAAGACGCTAACCAGCAGTTTTTATCGGGTATACCGTTATAACCATTGATGTAGGGAATTATATCATCCATTCAAAAAAATCTGAATTAAAACAAACTTTTTCGAAAGGATTTTCATTCCGTAGAGTTCGACCACAATTTAGATGGAAAACAGCATATTACAAATTCCAATCTATTAATTTGCTTAAGCCCACAAGGTGGCTCCTGCTCAGAGAAATGAGTTTAGTCTCCTCCCTAGAGAGGGTCTGTTTATCTACAGAGGTGTTGTCAGTGACTGAGATCCTTTTAAGAACCATCCACCTCAGGTCATCACAGCCATGGTCATGCATAATTAAGTGACCCGCCATGGGAGCTGCCTCATTCTAATGCAACGTCTATGTTCATTAATGCAGGTTTTGATTTTACGTTCTATCTTCCCAATGTATATTTTATGGCAAAGGCACCAAATAGCATATACAACAAAACTGGAGTTGCAATTAGAGAACACTCTTTGTTCCCATGGTCTTGATAAACCAATGTCCACCTCAGTAGTACGACTGGTCCATGGACAACATACACAAGCTCCACAAGGGGCAGGTCCTCTGAGTTTAGGCAATCCCCACGGTTGGGTGATGGTGGTCTGAGTATCTGCCTTATTGCTAATGTCTTCCTGCTGATCAGTTCTTTGACATTACGTCCACGTTTAAAGGCACAACGTGGAATCTCAACAGGTATTTTCGCCTGCGCAAGGATATGCCAATGTTTTTTAACAATCTTCACCACTTGGTTGGATAGGTGGTTAAACGTGCAAATGGAACACACCAAACATTCTCAAAGTGGAAAACACATTGGGTGACATTATGATGAGGTCCTCATTACTGATTGAGGTATACCTTGGCCATTGGAAATCTATGTTCACCATCATAACATTGGCCTGGCTAAACCGATTACCCGTCAGCCAATTTTCCATTCTAAGAAAGTGCACTCATGGTGTTTAGCACCCTTTGAGTTCTATAAGCTTAAATTCTATCTTTGCATATAAGACGGAGCCTCGAGTGTAATGTGATGTAGAGTAAAAAAACATATATTTATGGTACATCATGTAAAAATGTAACCCCTCTAACTAAACATCTTTGCTTTTTGATCTTATCATTAATATTCTAACCCATCAAATTTACCTTTTCAAGGTTCCTAACTCAAATATCTGCTTGTCATCACTTGTCATACAATTTTACCTTCTGTGACAGTGTGTGTAACTTGTGTTTCATTTCTCTTCAAAAATTCAAGCTTGCCAAGAAGTGGCCACCAAACAAATCCATGCTATGTCTGTGCGATAAGAGCACGTTCTTGCTAATGCATCATTTATCTCTAATACTGAGTATTTAAAGTAGGTTGATCCAAAAATAGGAAAAAAACAGGGAAGTATTCTTTCTCTGATCATATTTAATCTATATATCAATGATGTGCATTATTGTTGAATGTGTGTAATACATTTGGAGCCAGGTTAGGCCAACTGGGAATACATTGGTTGGCATTTACAAACGATTTTTCTTTTTTAAAAGACCTGCTCATTGTCTACAAGAAAAGTTCCACTTGTTTTATCATTATGCAAGGGCAAACAACCTGCATCCGAATGTATTCCAATCAAACATAGTTATTTTTACTAATTCGCCTAGGCCAAAGATCATGAGTTGGACATTGAACAATGAATGATTGAAACGAGTACCTGCCCTAAAATATTTGGGATATAATCTTTCTAATACAGCGTCAAAGGAGATGTGGAAGAAGACACTAGATGGAAACCTATGCATATTCTTGTCACAAATGAAATATCTTTATAAACGTGTCTGTACATTTTCAATTTTATCTATTCTCAAATTTTGCACTATGAAAATTGAGCCGGTTCTTCTGTATGGCTTAGACATGTGTCTTATGGATTTTGGTACGCTGCTGAATACCATATAGGGGACACTGTAGAAAGAGGTACTTGGTCTTTCAATGAGTATTCTGAATGCAATTTTTCATCATGAACTATGTCTGGTATATCTCGGAAGTCATTTTCTATGGAGACAACTGACAAACTATGCTAAGATATCTCACCAATGGTAAATTCTCTGTATTGGGATATGAGCCTAATTATAACAGAGGGCACTTTGGAATGGGTTCAATCCTTTAAAGCTAGTATGCTGGATCTTCTGATGGCAATTGGAGCATCAGAAGAAGAGCTTGTGCAACGACCAGGGAGTTTTAAGTTGAAGTTTGTTAATTATGATTGGTTGATTAATATTGATAAGATTAGCACCTATTCCACTTATGTAGAGTATGCACATTTTTCCCAAAAAGGGACTCACTTCGGATGTATTTGAAATGATGCCCATATAATAAGGTGCAGGCTTTATATATGTGCTTTAGATTAAACCAGATACATACGGGTGAAAGAATGAAACATTGGAAATTCCAACAGGCACTATGCACCTTTAAATGTAGATTTTGCACAACTAACATGCCACAAGTAACATTAAGGCACTGGGTCACCATCTGCCTGTATTCTAATCTATCGAGATTACAATTTTTTAGAGCTCCTATTGAAGTAAGATTGCAGTAAGCGATTCATTTATTCTGGTCAAGATTGCTGTGCGGTGAAAGATTGTCATTAATAATCGCACTGTATACTTTCCTTAATGTAATAATGGACCCATTGTTATGAACATGGAAGGAATAAGATGAGTGAGACTGTTTTATGAGGGAGTGATTGATGTAAGATTCATTTTATCAATATGTGATTACATAACACATCATTTTTGTGAATGCATATTGTAAATACTGCTCTGAATATTTACAATTTTTTATATTTTTCTAAATTCTATTTCTGTGTATATGTGTAAAGGTTTAATTGAAACCAACACAAAAAAATAAAATAAATAAATAAACAAAAAAAAACACTAAAGTAGTTATAGCCTCCCCTTCTGGCTCTGTGAACCTTTTACCATTTACCTGTTTGTGGAACTTGTAGCCAGACGTGAAATTAGGCATTGGCCCACGCCCACTGTAGTAATATATATAGCGCTTTATAATATATAGTGCTTCATTAAATGTGATGGCATTTTTGTTGTTGCCAGCAATAATGTGACACACACATATAGTCATTTTTGTGTTGCCAATATAACATGTGGAAATGTTGCTGGTGGCATACAAGGTATAGAATTCATAACACAGCAAAAGCCCAATGTGAAACTGCAGAGAGTAAAGCACACCATTTTTTTTCTTCTCTTGAATACCTCATACATAGAAGACTACATTATTTATATATAACTGACTAACTTTAATTAACATTTACTAAAGCACTAATTCTAACTTCCTTAACATTATAATGTAGTCTCATGTGCAAAATGAGGTGAAAAGATAATTTGTTTTTAAAAGTGCACTGGCATTTTTTTTCTCTCTTCTGTGTCCAGTTCGCACAAAGCAGAAAGCATGCACAGCAGGAAATAATAATTGATGCAGTTGCTCGGTGAGCAAGGATTTCTTTGTTAGAAAAGTAAAGAGTGCTGGGAAGATGACAGTGGGGAGTTTAGTTCGGGATGACTGGGCTCTGGAGACAGATTTGCCTGGTATCATTGAGCGCTGGCTGGAGAATTTCTCGCCACGCTTTCCAAGCACCCAAGATTACAGGAGCAGTTCATTGACTGGGCCTGTTTTTCTGAGGCGAGCAAAGCAAGATCATAAGATCGTGTGGGGGAGCTTCAAACAGATACTTCTGGTAAGCAGATAGTTAAGTGAGGTCACTGTGTGTGCTCGGATGGATGACTGAATCATAATGTCAGGCAGGCAGGATAGCAAAGGAAATCTCTCACATGTTACTTTGTCATAGCCAAAATGTTAAAACTCATGTTTTAAAAGATGCACTTGCTCTATTTCTTTCTCTTGTTACAGATGATGGTGAAATGTTCATGGTAAGAACTACTAATTGTGAATTGTGTTTACATGTAATATAATCAGAATATAAAAACAAATTGCTTAGGGTCATTCTTGCATTTGGGACTTTATATGTGGATACAGGGGAGATTCATTCTTTTTGGTAATACATTTGTAAATTTGCCCATGCAGATAGAATAACAACCCAGATTAAGCAGTGATAAATAGGTGTGTGCGTGTGTGCCCTCCTTGGATGTTGTTGGAGGGAATCTAATATAATATAGATTGCTGGAGGTCCATGAGCCAGAATGCCTACAGGCGCATAGATCGCTGGTGTAGATAAGTGTCAGGTTTCGTGGGATTTGGATGAATGTGGTGGAATGAGGATATGATTAACATAAAGTATGGTTTGGGCCTTAACTTTCTGTGCAGAGTGTGGAGAGCTTCCCAAGTCAAAATGGAGAATTCCAAAAGGATCAGTGATTGGTCAGAAGTAAAAGAAAGGCATTGTTGGAACATTCTAAACCGCCTTTCATTGTCAGAAACCCAGCTGGAAGGTCTTATGTTTGAAGCTCTTAAGATTTAGAAAACTTTAGTTAGGCCCTTGTGCCTAAAATTAGTTATTTGGACCAGGAAAGTGTTGGAGAATTAAGAAGAAACTTAGAAAACGTTCCGGTGAAAGAAAGAAGCAAGCTAAGTGAATTGATTATCTTTTATGGAATTTTATGATTTTCAAGCAGGAGTTAAATATCAATACCATTAATTAACTTGTTCCTGTTTTTCTTAGTTTTTGTTTAAATAGTAGTTCATTTCTTTCTTTCAAGAATTTATTTTTGAACTTCTAGAACTGTATTTAAATTTATTGAACTGCGTCACATTTTTTGCACCTGGCAAGTTGGAGTGTGGAGCTCTGTTTATCATTTTAGCGTCGTGTGTTTTTTCGGCCGTATAAAAGATTATTGAGTATTGTACCATTTGACGGTAACAGTGCTTTTCTTAGCGTCGGACTAGCGTTAGAAATCTTACACTGTCTGCGCAAGTGACAGTGTGGTAGCCACGCGTCTCCGAGGCGTTATGTTTAATTTACTAACATTCTAACCTGGCGCGTGATCATCACTGGGCTGCCTCTTCAAGGATTAGTCTCCGGAACTGAGGAATTTCTTCTTTCATGTTTGAACAATTTATATTAAGAAGAGTGGAATACTATTCCTTTACGCATGCGCACATGCCAGTTTCATTTTTGAACTCAATTCCTTGTTCACGGGCGCTTCCATTTTAGAAGGAGTAAACAATATCTTCACGCATGCGCATATTCTGGTTAAAGGAACGCTTCTTTTATGAGCGATCTTCTTTGCAAGCAAAAGATCCAATTAATGAACACTTTTATATATTCAGGAAACAAACAATTTTAAATTGAATAGCCAGAGTGTCATTCTTGGAATTTGTGTTGAAGCTAGAAACCAATACAAACTACATGTATAATATTTCCAGCGGGTTGTTTGGGTAAAAGACATTTGAACTGCTTGAAGATTAACTCATTAAACTGAGAGAGATTAGCAGTTTTTTCAAAACCGAATTGAAGAAATTAGTAAGAGCATCTGAGACTCTATTTTTATGTTTTCTTCAGTAGAATTCACACACGTCCTCTACGTTATTCACAGAGGATAATCAGGTATGGTGGCGTGTTTATTTACTTAAATTTATAAAGAGAAGTCAGAGCCAAGGAATTCAAAGGTTAGTGACTAAAGTGAATTTGTTGTTATTTTCACCAACAGGTTGACAGATAAAGAAGCTGAGCAAAACCTGAAGTTTATTATTTTGTCCCATTTTCCCCCTTTCCCTTGGGGGTGCTCTCAACTGAACTGTTTGATACCAGTTAAGAGGTTAGCATCCAAAGGGGACTGCGGGGGTTCAGCAGCTTCCGGGGACAACATCAGATTTGAGAAAGCCTGACAGTATGAAAGGCCAGAAAAAATAGTCCTCCTAAGCTGTCATGAACCCCGAGTTCTCAATGGAAGCGTTAAGTGTTTTAGTGAGGGAATTACAGGAGGAATTAAAGGTGGCATATCAAAAGAATAAAAAATTAGGACAACGAGTAGATGAGTTATGTGAAAAGATGGCACAGACGCAGGGAATTGGGAGAGAAGAATTCCCCCCGGAATTGGTAAGGGCTGGTGAGGAGAGAGGTGTGGGTAGAGGTGATGGGCAGAGGGAGGTTTTAGGGCATTAGTTATGCCAGTACCTTTGGCAGCTCCAGAGCGTTACTATGGAGATTCAAGTAAATTTCAGACATTTGTAACCCAATGTGAGTTGCACTTTCTTAGTAGGCCCAAACTATTTCCTTCTGATGCTTCCAGAGTTACTTTTATGATGTCTTATTTATCTGGAGAGGCTTCTACTTGGGCAGGTTTATTGGTCAGGCAGAAGAGTTTATCTTTAAAAAATGTTTCTCTTTTTATGGAAGAATTTAAAGAAATGTTTGATAAAAGACAAATGTCCTTAAAAGTTGATGGGGAATTATTAGATTTGCGTCAAGGAAACAGAGACTTGGTCACATATATCACACAGTTTAGGTCTTTGGTTTTAGAATCCCAGTGGCCAGCAGAGAAGAGGTCTTCTCTTTTTTATAGAGGCCTCAAGGAGGAGTTGAAGGATGCCTTGTCCAGTGTAGTCCAACGCCCTTCTTCTTGTGAGGAATTGATTGATTTAGTAGTTCAGTTGGACTATCGTATAAGTGAAAGGAAAGCAGAAAGGCATTGTTGTACTCAGGGGGAGTTGAGGTCAGTCATTAGAGGAGATCGTTCAAGGCTTGAGGTGGGTAGTAAAGAAGTGAAACCAAGGGTAAATGATCAACAAATTAGAATAAAAGGTCCTTTATCAAAGGAGGAAAAGACTAGGAGGCGTGAGAATAATTTGTGTTTATATTGTGGTAGGGGCGGTCATTTTTTAGGAAATTGTCCCTTTACACCCAAAAAACTTTCATCAGCCGGAGGAAAAGGACAGCAGGTTGCAAATACAGTTCAGTCAGCGCTTCCACACATAACTGTAAATGTATCCTTGTATTTGAAGGAGGAAAGGAAAGGGTATGGACCGGTAGTGATTGATTCAGGAGCCACCGGGATTATTATGGATTGGGGAGTAGCTAAGGCATTGGGAATACCACTTGTGAGGAAGGAAGTTGTGGAACAGGTTCGGGCTGTAGATGGAACTTCTCTTTCATCAGGTCCTATAACTCATGAAACTGGTGTCTTGGTTATGGAATTACTTGGAGGTCATAGAGAAGAAATCTCATTTGATTTAATTGATACACCAATTTTGAAAATAATTTTAGGCATGCCATGGCTAACCTTGCATAATCCTCAAATTGATTGGAGTAGGCGAGTGGTAGAATTACAGTCTAGTTTCTGTTTAGAAAATTGCCTTTTGAAAGGTAATCCTGGGAGGGAATAAACACAAGGTTTGGTTTCCTTTTTTCTGACTGATGCAGGTATTACAGGACATAATATAGGAGCGGTGTTAGGACATCTTCCGGAGTGTTATCAAGGGTACAAGGAGGTGTTTGATGAAAAGGAGGCAGGAGAATTACCTCCACATAGGTGTTTTGACTGTAAAATTGATTTGGAGCCCGGGGCGGTTTTACCAAGTAGTCGAGTGTATGCATTAACTGAAAAGGAGAATGATTATCTTAAAGAGTACCTCGCAGAAAATTTGGCTAAGGGTTTTATTCGTCATTCTCAATCTCCAGCCGCATCTCCATTATTTTTTGTACCAAAGCCAGATGGGTCTCTCAGAACATGCATTGATTATAGAGCTGTGAATAGGATTACAATCAAAAACAAGTATCCTCTCCCTCTAATTTCGGAAATCTTGAATCAGGTCCAGGGAGCCACCATTTTTTCCAAACTAGATTTACGTGGTGCCTATCATCTGGTGAGAGTCCAGGAGGGTGATGAGTGGAAAACGGCATTCAAAACCCGATTTGGGCTTTATGAGTACTTGGTGATACCTTTCGGTTTATGCAATGCACCAGCTGCCTTTCAATTCTTTATGGATGAAATTTTAAGAGATTTTTTAGATATATTCGTAGTAGTATATATTGATGATATTTTGATTTATTCTCAGGATTTAGAGTCTCATAAAATTCATGTGGGAAAGGTTCTACAAAGACTCAGAGAGAATCATTTGTTTGCTAAATTAGAAAAATCCCAGTTTCATACTAATTCTGTGGAATTTTTAGGATACATTGTTTCTCCCAAGGGATTGGAGATGAATCCGAACAAAGTTCAAGCCATCACGGATTGGCCAACACCAACGAAAGTAAAAGAAATTCAAAGCTTTTTAGGTTTTGCAAATTTTTACAGAAGATTTATTGAAGGATTTTCTCGGTTGATTACTCCCATAACAAAACTCTTAAAGAAAGGTGGCAAATTTGTGTGGTCGACAGAGGCAGAGGAGGCATTTCAAGAATTAAAGAAAAGGTTCAGTTCGGCCCCTATTTTAATTCATCCAGATCCATCTCAGCCTTTTTATGTAGAAGCGGATGCATCGAATCTTGCCATGGGGGCTGTTCTTTCTCAGAGACATCGAGACACAGGACAACTTCATCCAGTGGCTTACTATTCTAAAAAATTTTCTATGGCAGAACAAAATTATACGATCTCAGATCGAGAATTATTGGCAATCAAGTTTGCTTTTGAAGAGTGGAGGCATTTTTTAAAAGGAGCAAGGCATACAGTGACTGTGTTAACAGACCATAGAAATCTGCTTTTTTTGAAATCAGCCAAGACTCTCACACCAAGGCAGTTAAGATGGTCATTGTTCTTTGCTGATTACGATTTTGTAGTGACATTTAAGCCAGGTAGGCTTAATGGAAAGGCTGATGCTTTATCACGTCAATTTCCTGGAAGTGAGATGGAATCAGAAAAGGAGATGATATCCATTATCGATCCATGCTGTTTTATTTCTGCCGGAATACAGAAAATTGAGGATGTTGAGGAAGAAGTTCGAAAGTCCATGTCAATTGCACAAATGGAGGAATGGGTTCGAAAGGATCCGGTTCGAAAAATTGAGAAAGGATTGCCATTTTTTGAAAATAAACTTTACTTACCTATTTTGGAATTGAGAGAGAGAGTAATAAGAGACTGTCATGAATCTATGCTGTCCGGACACCCAGGTTTTAGAAAGACGCTAGAATTGGTCAGGAGGAGCTTCTGGTGGGAATAAATGCGTCAGGACATCTTAAATTTTGTAAAAACCTGTGCTATTTGCGCTCAAATGAAGAATCAAACCGGAAAACCAGTCGGGTTGTTGGAGCCGTTGCCTATTCCACCTCGTCCTTGGCATACAATCTCCCTGGACTTCATTACAGATCTTCCTTGTGACAAGGGTTGTACATCTATTCTAGTTGTGGTGGACCTCTTGTCAAAAGAGGCTCACTTTGTTCCAATGGAGGGAGAGGTTACTGCAGACAGTTTGGCCAAAGTCTTTTTGCGAGAAATAGTTAGACTGCATGGTCTTCCTAATCAAATTATCTCAGATAGAGGTCCTCAATTTATTTCTAGATTTTGGAGGGTTTTTTGTAAGGATTTGGGTGTGGAAGTCAGTTTATCATCAGGTTATCATCCCGAGACCAATGGACAAGTAGAAAGGGTAAATCAAGAACTGGAGAAGTATTTGAGGTGTTATCTACAGGCAGGGGAAGAATGGGTGGATTTGATTTGGCTTGCTGAATTTGCTTATAATAATTGTGCTAAAGATTCAACTAACATGTCTCCGTTTTACCTTGGAAGAGGTTTTCACCCACGGTTTTTAAGTTTTGAAATTACTGAAGAGTCAGAGAATCCTGGAGTTGAGGTTCGATTAAAAACTATGAGAACGAATTTGGAAAGAGGAAAAAGGGTACTTTTCGATAGTAAATAGAAGTACAAAAGATTTGCAGAACAGAAAAGGAGGTTGGGTCCTAAATATGAGGTTGGTGACTTGGTTTGGCTTTCGACGAGACATTTGAGAATTAAGGGCAAAAACAAATTTACTCCACGTTTTGTAGGTCCATTTAAAGTAGAAAAGGTGATCAATCCAGTGTCAGTACGGTTAAAACTACCTACTTCCTTGAAAATACATCCCACCTTTCACATTAGTCTATTAAAACCTGTGATTCAGGGGACTAGAGTTGTACATCCACCTTCACCAGTTCAGTTAGAGAATTCATCTGAAGAGTTTGTGGTGAAAAGAATTGTAGATTCCAGGAGGTTAAGAGGGAAACTACAATATTTAATAGACTGGGAAGGTTTCGGACCTGAGGAACGTACATGGGAGGATGAGGTGAATGTGCATGCACCACAATTAGTCGCAAAATGTCATAGAAAGTATCCTTCTAAAGTTGGCCCTGGGACAGGGCATTAAGGGGGGGGTACTGTCAGGTTTCGTGGGATTTGGATGAATGTGGTGGAATGAGGATATGATTAACATAAAGTATGGTTTGGGCCTTAACTTTCTGTGCAGAGTGTGGAGAGCTTCCCAAGTCAAAATGGAGAATTCCAAAAGGATCAGTGATTGGTCAGAAGTAAAAGAAAGGCATTGTTGGAACATTCTAAACCGCCTTTCATTGTCAGAAGCCCAGCTGGAAGGTCTTATGTTTGAAGCTCTTAAGATTTAGAAAACTTTAGTTAGGCCCTTGTGCCTAAAATTAGTTATTTGGACCAGGAAAGTGTTGGAGAATTAAGAAGAAACTTAGAAAACGTTCCGGTGAAAGAAAGAAGCAAGCTAAGTGAATTGATTATCTTTTATGGAATTTTATGATTTTCAAGCAGGAGTTAAATATCAATACCATTAATTAACTTGTTCCTGTTTTTCTTAGTTTTTGTTTAAATAGTAGTTCATTTCGTTCTTTCAAGAATTTATTTTTGAACTTCTAGAACTGTATTTAAATTTATTGAACTGCGTCACATTTTTTGCACCTGGCAAGTTGGAGTGTGGAGCTCTGTTTATCATTTTAGCGTCGTGTGTTTTTTCGGCCGTATAAAAGATTATTGAGTATTGTACCATTTGACGGTAACAGTGCTTTTCTTAGCGTCGGACTAGCGTTAGAAATCTTACACTGTCTGCGCAAGTGACAGTGTGGTAGTGACGCGTCTCCGAGGCGTTATGTTTAATTTACTAACATTCTAACCTGGCGCGTGATCATCACTGGGCTGCCTCTTCAAGGATTAGTGTCCGGAACTGAGGAATTTCTTCTTTCATGTTTGAACAATTTATATTAAGAAGAGTGGAATACTATTCCTTTACGCATGCGCCCATGCCAGTTTCATTTTTGAACTCAATTCCTTGTTCACGTGCGCTTCCATTTTAGAAGGAGTAAACAATATCTTCACGCATGCGCATATTCTGGTTAAAGGAACGCTTCTTTTATGAGCGATCTTCTTTGCAAGCAAAAGATCCAATGAATGAACACTTTTATATATTCAGGAAACAAACAATTTTAAATTGAATAGCCAGAGTGTCATTCTTGGAATTTGTGTTGAAGCTAGAAACCAATACAAACTACATGTATAATATTTCCAGCGGGTTGTTTGGGTAAAGGACATTTGAACTGCTTGAAGATTAACTCATTAAACTGAGAGAGATTAGCAGTTTTTTCAAAACCGAATTGAAGAAATTAGTAAGAGCATCTGAGACTCTATTTTTATGTTTTCTTCAGTAGAATTCACACACGTCCTCTACGTTATTCACAGAGGATAATCAGGTATGGTGGCGTGTTTATTTACTTAAATTTATAAAGAGAAGTCAGAGCCAAGGAATTCAAAGGTTAGTGACTAAAGTGAATTTGTTGTTATTTTCACCAACAGGTTGACAGATAAAGAAGCTGAGCAAAACCTGAAGTTTATTATTTTGTCCCATTTTCCCCCTTTCCCTTGGGGGTGCTCTCAACTGAACTGTTTGATACCAGTTAAGAGGTTAGCATCCAAAGGGGACTGCGGGGGTTCAGCAGCTTCCGGGGACAACATCAGATTTGAGAAAGCCTGACAATAAGCCAGTGATACCGGCCACACACTGTAGGTGGCGCTCTATATAAAAGTGTGGGTGCCATTGTATGCATAGGGCCAAGGCTCTCTATAGATCACTGGGAGGTATTCTAATAGAAAGGAAGGTTTTGTTTATGATGGGGTCATAATGTAGGGAAGAAAACCATGCTCACCAGTAAATACTGCAAACAACATGCCACCACAAAATACTGCAAGTAATGTATATTACTAGACTCTCCAAAATAATATAACAAGGTATGGTCACTAGAATGATATGAGACCAAACCCAATCTAAATGCAAGGATACATTTCCACCAAACTACCACCCATATTTTGGCGGTATTTGAGAAAAATGCAGCCAAACCTCAAATTTACACAAAATATCCTACATACATGGTGCGTTGGCCGGGAAAGTGGCTATAGAGCACCTACTGGGCGTGGCAAGTGTGTCTCACACTACCATACGTGCATTAGAGGGAACCCATTTCATGATAGCAGTGTGACACTAAAGATGAATTTTAGAATGTCTCAAATGGAGGCTATATTCCCAAGCTAGTGCAATATCTGGAGGCAAAGCTATATGCACATGGGGCATGGTCATCAAATAATGCCACAGAATGGCATGACCACATCTATGGTGAAGTACAGAAAGAACGATTAGACAGCATTTTTGCAGAAGGTTGCATAATTCAGGTCTGTCTTTTGAGACTACTAAATGCAGCTGATATACATGCAGAGAGAGATTGTCTGATGCGGCTATGTGCCAAAACATGGTTTATACTAAGTAGGTCCCTGGGAATGCAAGAAAATGATACCAAGCTGATTAGCAAGTTAAGAACTGATCTGGATGGAGCAAGTAAGAAAGAGGAAAAGTTAAGAGCAGAATTGGATATATGTCAAAAGGACATGCAGTCAAAATATAGAGATCTCGACACTCAATTGTTTCAAAACAAGAAGCAGTTTGAGGATAGTGAACACGAATTGAAACACTTGAAAGCATTAGTAGATCATATTAGACAAGAAAAAGATGAGGTTGTTATGAAAATGCAGGTTTTGCAAAAACATTTTGAGAAAGAAAGCGAACTCCAAAATGCTGAACAGGAAATGGTTAAAATGTTTCAAGAAAGAGACAAGAGAAACAAAAAATTCAATGAATGCCAAATGCAAATGGGCGATATGCAGGAGGTAATTAATAAGATGAGTAATGAAAACAACTATTTGCATAAAGAGGCAGATAGGCTCCTTAAAAAGGTGCAAGGATTTGGAACAGCAAATATGCATTTCCAGGTCCCAGGATAGACGACAGGGCACCACATTCAATGGAGTTGAGGTGAATCCTATTTCTACACAGAGAACTAGTGCCCCAGTTGCTGGGCCAGTGAATGAACTTGGTTGCAGTGCCCTTGGGGGATTTGATACACCCATTGGGGGCCGCCACCAATCTCATACACCTGAAACCAGCGTTGAATCACAAAGTAGCGCAATTCCATGCATAGCAATGAGTAGCCCCATAAAAATAATGAAATCAATCAAGTCTCTGATCAAACCATTTAAAAAAGGAGGGGAGTGCTGTATAGAGGACCACTTAGAAGCGGTGCATGATATATTTAAAGCCCTCCAGATACCTAAAGAACAATACAGGCAATATTTTCACTTAACCCTCGATGCTCCCACAGACAGTATCATTAGAGGGTTACATGTACAGCAGAACATGACATGGACATAGTTTGAAAAACAGATTAGACGTCATTTTTCTCGTTTCCAATCATTACAAGAGGCAAAAAAAGGTTGCATACACGATTATGGCTGGGCCAAATACGTCCCCTCGCCAATTATTTGCAAGATTTAAAAAGAGCTTTTTCTCGCTTTGATGTATCTTTTGACCCTAATTGCAATGAGCTTAAAACTGCATACTTCTATGGGCTACAGAAAAACATCATATCAGTTATTCTGTGAATTTGACCGTGACAAGTCCCTTGATTGGATTTTACACCAAAGTACAAAATTATATGAAGTACTCTATTGTCAGGGTAGAGAGAGTGATAACATGAAAGACACTAGACCAAAATCTAAAGAACCCTCAGCAACAGTGATGGAGATCAGGTCAGCCAAAATGTCCCTTGAGTCTGCTCAAAGTCCAGGTAAAAATAATATGCCACCTGAAAAAAGGGGTAATCAACAGAGGTCGTCACTCTGTGCACCAATGTTTCAATCACATGATCCTAGTAATAGGGAGAGCTATATTAGCCTAGGTACTTAGGAGATAGTCCCTGAGCAGGATATTGGCCTGATATATCAGGTATGAACAATAATCGGAGACAAAGTCAGGATCAAAGAAATAATGGTCCCTACCAGACATTGGGGACACAAAGCAGATTTGGTATTAATATCATGATCTATGGTAATCAAGATAGACCGCGATATGATATTTACTGAAAATGGGAATCAGCATAGGGGACAATACTCACAAAATGAGAGACAGGACATGAGGCAGAATATGAATTATGCCCCACGTCAATACAATGAATGACCACCACCAGGGCAGGGGACTACAACCAAACGATGGGTGCACCCCGCTCCCCTCCACATATGAATCAAGAGTTCAGAAGTAATCCTAATAGAAATCATTCGCCTGAAAGATATCAGAATAGATGAAATCAGGGGGAAAACAACCAATATCGACCTAGGCCACAGAGAGAAGATTCTAGAGAGATGGAAAGATTCCAGTGTCTCGAGGCCTAAGTGAAAATGTTGGCTGAGAAAATAGGAAAGCTCTGTACAACACAAAAACAGTCATCAAAGGAGGGGGCAGAAGGCCATAGCAATGAACGATGGTTTCCGATAATAAGTGACTAAATATTAATGATATCTGCAATGCTAAAAAGACAGATTGCCCTGATTTGATTTTGCATAATGACTCTGAGATGCCTAATGATTTAAAAAGGAAAATACCGACAAATGAATATGTGACAGAAAGTGCAAATACATCTAAAAAAGAAGTTCGATTTAACCTAGAGTTAAATCAAACATTGGAGATTTGCACAAATGAAAAAGGAAAACATGAGATTCCAAAAGAACAAAGGGACAGATTTAAGAAAGACAACTCATGCATGGGTAATACAATTGAACAGGGAGTATGTGGGGATGCTAGAACGCTTTCCCTGGAAAATCAAAACACTAACCAAGCACAGGCAGAAAGAATAAATACTCAAAGGAGGGTACAGATCAATAAACTGAAGAGTTCTTTGAGCCACAGATTTTTTAAGAAGTTAAAAAGACTGGTACCATACCAAATAACCACAAATGCACAGAATTAGAAAATGGCAAATTATCAAGTGATGTTTTTACACGTTCAGTTTGAGGATTGTAGTGTGAACTATGATGATCCCCGGATGGAAGGGCGAACAGTGGCCACACTCCAAAAGACTTCTGAATATGGGGAAATGAATAAAGTCTCTCACACAGAAATGGACAGAAAGGAGGGAAAAATGTCTTTCCATTTTCCAATGTGCTTAGCCAAAAGTGAAAAAAGTCAGAGAAAGCTGAGTCCTGAAATCAGTAAGAATTCACACTTTTTGTGTGTATTAGAGGAAGTTGAAGACAGGTATTATGCTCCCATCACGGTGGAAGAGAAATGTAATACATTTGCAATGATTGACACCGGCGCACAGGTCACAATTATGTCCAAAGAATTGGTAAAACGTATCAATGAAGGGAGATCTCCACAGAATCAGATCACAATGCGGCAGAGTGAAGGTCAGTACATAATTTGAACAGTGACGATGTACCTATTGTGGGTTTCATTGAGGTTGACATAAAAATAGGAAAACATAGGCTGAATCAGGAAGTATTGATCACATCAATTTGTGAAATGTCATTCCTAATGGGAACAGATTGCTTGAAAAGATTGTCTCCTCTCATAGATGGGGTGAATGGGGTACTGTGGTCCTTAACCAAAAAAACATTGAGACCTAAGGAAATGAAATCAAAAAACAGCAAAACAAATGATGCAGTGGAGGTATACCACCAGAATAGCTGTGTACCTAGTGTTACTGTCATTTTGATGTGTCAAGATAAAATGCAAAGTTAAAAAGAAAAACAATCTGTGAAGATTTATTTATATCCTAGGAAGATATGGCAAACTGAAATAGATGAGCACACATTGAGCTTCTGTTTAAAAGGGAAGAACTGCAAACAGAATACTACTCCTAAAACAGACACAGAAAAACACATTACCACTCTTGCTGAAATACACATGGAAGATGAGCAACCATGGGTTCACATTGGTATAAATGACCATTCTAAAGTGATAAAAGCTACCTTCGTGCTTGAACAGTAAAAGAGCTTTATTAATGAGAAATTACTGCAGAAAATAATGGAGACGGAGGAAATCCCAAAATTTAGAATTAAAATCCAATATGTCTCTGGTTTGGACAATCCAGACTTTGAAAACCGAATTGCAGGGAGATGCATGCTGAAGATTAATATTGGGCAGAAAACAATTTACCATAATGTGTGGATAGTGAGTGGAACACAAATTGATTTTTACACGGGCAATGATATCATGCACAGAATGTGCATGGTGTTAGATGTCCTTAATCAAAAATATGGTCATGGCTAGGTGGGCCTGCACCTGAATTTGAAGACAAAAGAAAGGCTTATCATTGCGCACAACTGGTCCCATATGCAATTGAGTGAAATATTCCTGAGAGATATACAGATGCACAGGGTGTGTTGCCAGAATATCTGGATTATCAGCCCAAAGGGGTCTTTAAAATTCAATCCGTGTACCTTATGATTCAAATGAGACAGTGTGCTGTCACCAAGAGAATTGTATAGTATTTGACTTAAATGAAAATGAAATAGAAAATCAGCACATTCAAATATTTAAAAGTAGCAGCTTTACAGAGAGACAGCCACACAGTTGGAAGAAAGCACAGAGTTTCCTCCACTGGAGGATTTCCCAGAATTCTCAAAAATGGTAGAGGAGCAGATTTTATTGGCAGATGCGATGAAGATAAAAATTCATTTAGGAAAATATTTATGGAATTTAAAGATGTTTTTGCTAAAGATGCATATGATTGTGGCCTAACTAATTTACATGTTGCCACATTACCGGAGGGGTGTGGTAGAAATTCAGTATTTTTGCGCCAATATACATATAGTTATTTTTGTGTTGCCAATATAACGTAAAAATGTTGCACCAGACCGAAAGATTTGCGCCGAATAAACCAGCAGATTAAAGCAGATGTTAAGGACTGTTTTTGACTCTATTTTTAAAAAACAGCTACTTTCACCTATTGCTTCTGAATTTAGTTTAGTCATTCACCCGTTACTTTAGAAAGGATAACAAAATCCTCAAAGAAAGCAGCAGTTGCACCTCTGTTAAAAAAGCCCAATTTTGATCCAGAAGAACTGACCAATGTTCACTCCATCGCCAATATTCTCCTATAAGCCAATTTGATTCAAAAGCTAGTCCACATCCACAACAATCCTCTATTGAAAAAAAATGTCCTGGACTGCTTACAACCAAGTTTGTTCCCACATGGGAGATGCAATGGGCAATTACGGACATCAATCATGCATAAGCTTGAGAAAGGTACCTGAGAGGCAGTCGTTCTTATTATTTTATTTGACTTTTGACAGATGCATTTGACAAAGTAAAGTAGGGTGATCTCCCAACGGCAACACGTTTGGGTAATTGGAGATATTTTGCTCTGTTGCAGGGCTTTCTTAGCTAAACATTTTTAGTTGATAGTAATTTATCCTTACAGGTTTAAGCAGCTAACCACGGTAGGACTGGGGCATAAAATTGGACAGTGCACCAATGAAAAATTGGTTATTCGCAAGTAGCAATTTATTAATATCGTGACAGAGTAATACCCAAGAGCAAGATTTTGATAACATTTGCTGTAAATATTGCATTGCAAGCAATATTTGTTCAGTAACACCGGTCAAAGCTATTAGCTGCAAAGTGAAGAAAATCATCAAATGGGCCTACTTTGGCCCAACAACTGGCCCACAAAAATAGCCCACTTTGATCAAAAAAGGTGACCCACTCTTGTATATTAGGCCTGAACATTTCCCTATTGCTGTATATGTCAGTGCATGCTTGCCGCTAACTTGTGTTCAATCACAAAGCCACTGTGTTGTCTCCCCTTCCTGCTTATATTTACATTGTGTCCTTCCTCTACCTTAATCAGTTCTAAGAGTAGTTTGTTTACACTAGGCTGATGAGTCCTAGATCATGCTGATTTTACAGGGGGAAAATCAAACTTTTATAACCACTATTAAAGATTTCCTGACACACATTGACCTCTGGATGGACTGGCAATCATCTCAAATTGAATCCTAATTATAGGTGGATCATTGTGTTGTGTCCTGACCTCATAATCATTTCCCAAATGTTTAGCCTTTCCTCAACCACCTTCCCTCCTCTTGTCGAATTCACAGATTACCAACATAGCTCAATTTTGTTTGTTCAACTGAATTACATTAAGATGCTTTTTTAAAACTTACAGAAGCCCCAATGCAAATCAGCCTTAGTATTAGACATGTTACGTTAATGGCATAGTTAAAGTGAGAGTTAAGTTTGGAGTTTTAGTGGTCCGGAGTGAGTGTTTTTAATTGTAGTATTGTGGTTGAATTTGTAGTGGTATTTAGTAACTTGTATTGTTATAGCATGATTGTTTACAGTTATACATTTAAAGTTGCATTTGAGGTGGTATGTAGCAATTGTAATGGAATATGTTAAGTGGTTGTACCTTATTTTTTGTTATTTCCAAGTAGAATCTTCTTTTTATTAGATTGACTAATCCATGTAGTAATCATTGTGGGAAGTACTAACTGGTTGTCTCTTAACTTTCTAATTTCCATTGCTTGCAAAGTTTTTTTTTTAGATTGACCTTAACTCTTTCAAATATTTTTAATAGCTAATACTCACATCATGTCTGCTTCTCTCTCTCTCTCTCTCTCTCTCTCTCTCTCTCTCTCTCTCTCTCTTTCTCTTTCTTTCTCTCTCTCTCTCTCTCCCTCTCTCTCTCTCTCTCTCTCTCTCTCTCTCTCTCTCTCTATCTCTCTCTTTCACACCACTCTGCCCTGATAGCCATTCATAATGCCTACCACATCACAGGTGTTCTAAGCATTATACCTCTGACATCAATTGTGAAGATACTTCCAGCTGCTGTGTCCCCAGTTCCCACTAATATACAGATCTTTTTGGAACATGTCTTTATAAATGGGAACTTTGCCCCAGCACAATGTGATACTGCTGCTAGTATTACCTCTGTCCATCAACAGTGGATTCAATAGGATTAAATAATTCCTGATTAGACAGATTAGTCAGGGGGTTTAACAGCCTTCCCCAAAGCTCACTGCCTATCATGAAGTTTATAGAAACCTCCATGCACCTTGTCGCTGTCAAAGATGACATTCCAGTGGACTTTCTGTTAGGGATTTTGTCTGCCTGATAACAAATGCAATACCATTTTCACTTGATCTTGTGCCAAAAATGCAGCAGGGAAAGGTGCCTGCAAGCTCTTCCAGATGCAGATGGCGAAAGACGGGAACACCCTGTACTACCCAGTCCACATCCCAAACCTACAGTGGTGCCTGTCCCCACAGGAGAGGGCCTAGTGGCTACTGATATGTCTACTGTGGTTTGTTAGATAGATTTCTGCCACTTTCCCTTTTCCACAGGCTTGGCTAGACACCAGTAGGCTCTGCACTGCACCAGGCAAACAGCATGCTCTTGGTACACTGGAAATCATGAATTGAAGAGGCAACACAATAAGTAACCACCACATATGCTCACATTTTGCACTTTATATGAAGATGTTTAGATATGTTAATAATAATAATAATAATAATAATAATAATAATAATAATAATAATAATAATAATAATAATAATAAGTAACCACCACATATGCTCACATTTTACACTTTATATGAAGATGTTTAGATATGTTAATAATAATAATAATAATAATAATAATAATAATAATAATAATAATAATAATAATAATAATAATAATGTTAGCAAAACAATAAATACTTCCATTGGTGTTGGTTATATATGAGAAAAATACATATGTCAATAATGTACACTGCTGAATGTAAGAAAATGAAGCACATTTCAAAGCACATGGAGCTTTCCTGTTTGTTCTGAGAAACCCTAACTGACATTCATTAATAAGGTGTGTAGCCCAACATGGAGCATGTTCACCCTTACTTCTACCCCTACCTGCCTACTATTAGGTTAATGAAGACATTAGGAGACACCGTAGCTGGGACATTGGCGATGAAAGCAAATGCATTATAAACATTGCTTCAATTCCCATTTACCCCTCTGCCCTTAGCTAAGGTTGGGTTAGAATGGGATTAGATATTATGAACACCCAAAATGTATTTTGATTCAGGCAGCTTACTTTATCCATGGGTACCTTAAAAATAAAGGAAGTTATGCCTTTTGGGCCGGCTTAACACCTTGCCAGATTATTGTGCAAGCAAGTCCCAGCTAATTTTGTTCCTATTAATACTCACTCTACTTCACTTGTGACTCTGGTAAACCCAGCCTGCAATCTGGACTCCACTCGGCAGCAGCCCCCACCTTCCAGCTGACAGGATCTCAGGAGGCTGCATTGCTCTGAGCTCTGTTGCGCTGCCAGCTGCCCACAGATATCATCATTTTGCAGACAGCTCGCAGCAACTTTCAAGGCCTTGGATGTCCAGGGTATACTGGGAGAATGATCTTCTGTTTCTGAGCACAATGTTTCTGAAGCAAGGGGCCAACTGGAGTTTGGTTGTACGCCAAAGCTAATGGAGGTTCCTAATGGACTTCGTTCATGACAACCGTTTGGCAGGTCACTTAGGAATCACCAAGACAACTGACTGGCTGTTTGCCCATTTTTCCTGGGCCCAGATGGGTGCATAGAAATAAGGAATGTGCAATGCTCTGACATACTTGCCAAGAATCTGATAAGTCTTGTGGGGTGACAAAGACCCCCTCAATTCTACTAGTAGTGGTTGAACTTTGTTTAGGGAGAATAAGCATGGGCAATGCTGGTCCACTGGATGCTCAGTCTGCCTCATGGAAATGGTATATTTTGGTTGTGGTAGGCAATGCCACTCAGTACACACAGACCATATATTTAAGAAGTCACAATGCCCCAGTGGTGGCAATCACTTTCATAGGGCTGTTCCCATGTGTGGGGCTCTCTAAAGAAGTTCTTTATGACAGGGTTCCAACTACTTAACTGAGTATATGAAGGCCATGTCATATGAATGTGGTGTCATTTATAAATACTCTGTAGCCTTTCAGACATAAATCAATGGGCTTGTGAATGAGCAGTTCAACAAAACCCTATAAGGCATGCAATGTAGCTAGGATGCCTGCCTGAGGGGAAAATGTTATATTGATCTATCATGACAGCTGCTTTCCTACCAGTAGATGCTACACACAAAAGTAGGGTTCAATCCCTCTGAGCTCCCGTTTCGTCATCCTGTTGGGCATCACCTAAGTCACCTAAGTCTGGTGCAGGAAAGAGAGGGAAGCAGCCCAAACCCTTACCCACAACATAGTGGATTATGTGCTTGGTCCCAGATTCAAGATGGACAAGTACAGAGAACATAGTACCCAGAATATGAAAATCAACAATCGGAAGGCCACAATGACAGATCATGTTTCACATTGAGGATGAGCCAGACCCTTGAAAGCTTAAAATAGTGAGTCTCAACATGTTTAGCTGGGCGGAGAGGTTGGGGGTGAGGGATTGACATCTGGTAAGGGTGTAGAAGCCCTGGATTTTAATTTTTATAAATAATAAAATGATGTGGGTAGTCCAACTCAGAAAGGGTGATCTGCTAAACAGGCCCTCATTTCATTAAACACCATGCCAAAAGCATAGTGTTCATGTGTGCCCTGTTGCTTCAGTCTCCCTGATCTGCAGCCTCTGCTCTCAATCAGTAAATTACAGGTTCAGAGTTCACAGGTGCTCTGTTTGGCAGCTGCATTGACAACAAAGTTGCTTGAGACTAGAGATTGAATTTAAATTGGCATGTATTTCCGAAACCATAATAATTTTGATAAACTACCATATAGTGGCAGGGCAAAATTAAAATATAAACCATACCTGGATTTTAATATAGTGGCTGGTAGTTCACATAATTATTAATGCCACATCTGATTTTTAGCATTACGTTGTCAACTCTGTGAACCTGGGTCAGCCAAGGACAATCTGGGTGTATTCTCCCTAGACTGCCTGTCTCTGCTTCAGTCAGCAGAACAATAGGACACAGAGGCCCTCATTACGACCCTGGCGGAGAGGGTTTTACGCCGGCGTAGTGCATGGCGTACCTCTCCGCCTGACTACGAGTTCCCGTAGCGCCATGGATGATTTTTACGCCTGCTTTTTGCAGGCGGAGAAATCCATGGCGCTACGGGACTTGTTGTTAATTACGCCACCGTAATTTACGGTGGCGTAATTAACGCCTTCCCCACTCCCATTATACCCTATGGGGCAAAAATGGGAATGGGGAAGGGTAAATGGGGATTGGGGACTTACCGCTCCGCCAAGGTCGGCATGGGGCGGTGAGTCCGCCAACCACCATGGCGGAGTTGGCAGCTTAGCGCCATGGACCATGGTGCAAATTGCACCATGGTCCTCCGCCAGGGTCGTAATGAGGGCCAGAGAGTTGTACCTTGTTAATCATTTGTGCCATTTTCTACTGGGCACCAAGGTTGAAGGAACCATGATAAGTGTTGTTATATGGTTAGATTGGCTTACATTGCTGCCGCCGGTCTGGTTATCTTTGCTTACTGTGGCATGGAATTTTTTACTGGGAATCAAGATTAAAGAAAACATGATAAGTGTTATTACGTGGCTGGACTGACCTACATCGATGCAGCCAGCCTGGGTACATTTTCTTCCTGTGACATGGAATTATTTACTGGGCATTAATGGTAAACTAAATATGATGAGTTCATGTTTCAAACAAAAACAGTCATCATATCCTTAAATCTGTAAATAACTTGTAATTATCATACTATTTGTATGTTGCAATCAACTGACTTGTATTAAGATGAATGAACACTGCATTGCAGAAGACTTTATAAGATGCCTAGCCATAGCCGGCACACCTGTAATGTAGACCTGCTGTCCACTTCAAATAACATGCAGAGAAGTGGAACAGGGATGTTTTAATGGTGTTGCGGTTGTGACTGAATATTGTTAAGAAATATTTTGGGTAAGGATCAGTGGGACGGTTCAGACAAAACTTTAACCCTAAGGAGCTCATTTTGCTCAATAATGTAATTTCATGGCGTGAACCTGGTACGTTTGCACTCAAGTCTAGCAAGGTCTCCTCCACCACCGAATTATTGTCATTTGCACGGCAGCGTGAAAATGTGCATGGCAGAAGGCAGCATACACATGTGTATGCCGCATTTTGCCCTGCACATTTGTACTCTGCCATGCAAAGGCCCTCATTACAACCCCGGCGCTAAACCACGGCGCTATTAGCACCATGGTTGGTGCCGGTGTTGTAACGAGTCCACCATGGTGAAATGGGGAAATACCGCCCCATTCCAAGGTTGGCGGGGCGGTATTTCCCCATTTCACCATGGCCCTTCCCCATTCCCATTTTCGCCCCATATGGCTCAATGGGACTGGGGAAGGCGCTAAGTACGGTACCGCAAATTGCGGTACCGTAATTAGCACCGAGGTCCCTTTACGGCACCCTAAAACCAGCCGTTAAGGTCGGGTCCCGCAAAGGGACCTCGTGATCAGCCGTTAAGGGTTTAACGGCGCCGACACCATTTACGGCACCGTTAAACCCTTAACGCCAGGGTCATAATGACCCCCACAGAGTGTAAACGCTGCTACATAAAGCAGGAGACCCCATAGAGATCGCCAGCATTTGTGCTGGTATGGAAATCCATGCCGGCACTAATGCTGGAGCATTTGTATGGCAAAGAGTAAGGGAGGCAGTGGAAAGACAAGTTGCATTCCACCCTTCCTCTCCACCATAAATATCCTGGAAAATGAGCCATAACATGAATAATGGGATAAAAGTGTAACACTAGGCTTTTAGATAATTCATTTAGGAAATGTGCTCATCGAAAATGGGCTCCGAAGAAGTTTCATGGGTTTCACCCATGTTGAATTTTGCATGTTTGTCCCAAGGAACAAGCTATAAGGTTCTACTTGGTGTGACCTCATGTATATATAAAGGCGGGTGAGCAGAAACTCTGAACAGTCAATGGTTGGCATTTGAAGGGCAAGGAGGGTCTCAGGCTTGATAGGGAAGGGATTTGTAGGATAGTTAGGTTAGAGTAGAAATAAATTGATATTATGATCAAGGTAGGTTTAAGATATAATTATATTCAGGGGGATTTCGGTGCAGATGATTTGTTGTAAATTCTAGGTGGAGGGCATGCACAAATAACTTGCATTGCTGAATAGTAGGCGACGAGGCAGTTAAACCGACTTGCTTTTTGCAGACTTAGAAGGCAAAATCGCTGAGAACCACACATGCATTTACTAGGCGATGAAGAAGGCAAAACAAATGCATGTACTAAGCATATGAGAATGCCGTAGTACTGAGAACCGCATGAGCATTTAATTGGGTAGAAGAAGACCAAAGCAATTAGAACCCCATGCACATTTTGTAGATGGAGGAGAAGAACCAAAACACTCAGAACCACATGTGCATTAATGGGGCAAATGGAAAGGGATCGGCCAAAATATTGTGAACCATAAGTGCATTTTGTAGGCATGGGAGAATGCCATAGAAAGGAGAACCCCACATTCATTGTGCATATGTTGGTGTAGGCATAGCACTGAGAACCCAGCATGACTTTATCAGGCATAGGTGAAGGCCTATAGACTGACAACCTCTTGTACGTTACTGGGCAAAGGAGAAGGCCAAAGCACTGAGTTCCCCAAGTGCATTTACTAGGTGAAGGAGAAGGCAAATGCACCGTGAACCCTACATGCATTTTATAGGCAGAGGGGAAAGGAAACACACTGATAAATCCATGTGAATTTGGTTGGTGTAGGAAAAGGGCAAAACACTTAGAACTAATCAAGAAGTTTGTAAACATAAGAAAAGGCGAACGTACTGAGAATCCCTCATGCATTTACAGAGCATAAGGGAAGGCCACAGCACAGAGAACTTCATGTGCATTTACTAGGCAAAGGTGAAGGCCAAAGCACTGACTCCACATGCATTCACTAGGCATAAGGGAATGGGAATTCAAAAGCACGTAGGCCAAAGCACTGCGAAAACCACTTGCATTTATAAGCACAGGAAAAGAATACAGCAATTAAAACCCCCACTAGCATTTTGAAGGCAGAGGACAAAGCAAAGATCTAAGAGCCCACCGTGTATTTTGTAGGTAGAGGTGAAGCCACAGCACTGAGACCCCCATAGACATTTACTATGCATAGGAGAACATCACAGAACTGAGACCCCATATGCATTTATTGAGCAGAAATCTGAATAAAATGAGCATCTCTGAATCTACTGCAGGACACCAACCTGGTAGAGGTTGGAAATAAGGTTTGTGCAGGAATGTATCTGTTGGCCATTTTTCACCTGCTACAGAAGCAGCTGTTTGCCTCAATGAAGCCCAAACAATACCTCAGTCTTTGTCCTGCCATGTCAGTCAATCAGTATTCACAGACATCTTTCTCTGAAAAGAAAAGGGGTATCTGCCTCAAATGAACCTGGCGCCTGAGCAAGAAATGTAATTGGACATTCTGCCTCGTTGGACATACATCTGGTTCTAGAGGATGGAGTTTAGGAGGAGTAGGAGCACCAAGTTGAACTGCCATGAACTGCTGTGCATGGGGTAGAAGGTGTGACATCAGCACACCAACAAAGAGAGAAATCTACAGATCGGGGAGAAGAGGTGATTCCTGAACATGTGCCACCTCTGATTTCCTTGGAATAAAATGACATTGAAGACAGAGTTTAATCTCATTCCTTGGTTTAAATTTGTGAATCGGATACCACTACATTGATGATAAGACTAATAGCAAGGGATACCAAACGACAGGAGACGAGGCACAGGCATTGATGAACCTATGCAGTTGTCAAGTTCAAGCACTGAACAAAGGCAGCAAGATTCAGATGAGGTCCGAAAAAAAGCCAACCTCGGTGTACTCTTCCTGGTTTAGAAACAGGCTTTAGGGCAGCTGAAAACAACTCTAACAGTGTTGCATACAAGTATCTGCACCCACTTTACCTACTCTTACAGAGCTTGGAATGTGTTAAGAAATATGTGCCCCTATCACCCATACAACCAGCTGAAACCTGTAATGCCGACCCAGTGAAATGCAACCCTTCACAGGCTGCCGCACCTGTGAGAACAGTGCAATGCCGTGTCAAACTACAGCAATAGCCAGAGTCAGCACCTAGATGTTGCCTTCTTAACTGGACAATGTCTGTTCTGTACTGCAACCATTTGAAGAGGCCACCGCTTGGGTTGACATGTAAACTACATCGCTAGGTGAGGCACTGCTACCGTTGCACCAACTGAAGTTAGAACTATGGTACATGATATATGAAGATGAACTATCTAGCACTCGGAAGGAGGGAAGCTGGCTGGGAATCTGCTCCCAGGCTTCTGACAGGATGCACGGATTACTGAGGGGAAAAGGAATAAAAAGTATCTCCTGGAATCTTTTCTTGGCCTACGGTTTACAGTCAGGGTGGCAGCTATTGAATGTATGTACATGCATGTGCATGAGGAAAGCACAGGTGTTGTCATTCACAAGATAAAGTGCTAGTCATGTATAAGGATGCATTAAATAGGACTTTTATAAGAATGGTTGGAACAAGAAGAGAGAACCAATGGTAAGAAAAATCAACCCAATGCACGACTCCATTACTGAAAATAACTTTATCAGATAGTGCAAACCCATTCTCCAAAATTCCTTATGCTGGTTCAGTTGATATCCCGGTGAGCTTTAGGAAAGTTGAAAAAAACACTTCCCCTTAAGAATTTAGTGAGCACACTGCAGACCAGATCTTTTGATGTCTATGCTTTTGACACAATTCAGCTTCATAGTAATGATGATCGGCTGCAATTCTTTATTGGCAATCCGCCATAGTAACCATGTCTATTTGCTAAATGAACTGTAGAAAGAATAAGTCCCCGCCTGCCTAGTGTAAAGTGTGAACAAGTGTTTATCACTTCTATAACTACTGACTCAAAACACAGCAGAAAACTCAATAATGTATACTTCAGGGAGATTTTATAAAAATGGAATGATCATCTTACTGCTAAAACCCATGGTGGGAGGACACACTAGGCCCATCACTTGGTAGATCACACAGGTGATGAAGATTAGTGTGGGATTAGCCCAAAGGGGTCTTTAAAATTCAATCTGTGTACCCTTATGATTCAAATGAGACTAAGAGAATTGTATAGTATTTGACTTAAATGAAAATGAAATAGAAAATCAGCACATTCAAATATTTAAAAGTAGCAGCTTTACAGAGAGACACAGCCACACAGTTGGAAGAAAGCACAGAGTTTCCTCCACTGGAGGATTTCCCAGAATTCTCAAAAATGGTAGAGGAGCAGATTTTATTGGCAGATGCATGTGATAGCGATGAAGATAAAAATTAATTTAGGAAAATATTTATGGAATTTAAAGATGTTTTTGCTAAAGATGCATATGATTGTGGCCTAACTAATTTACATGTTGCCACATTACCGGAGGGGTGTGGTAGAAATTCAGTATTTTTGCGCCAATATACATATAGTTATTTTTGTGTTGCCAATATAACGTAAAAATGTTGCACCAGACCGAAAGATTTGCACCGAATGAACCAGCAGATAAAAGCAGATGTTAAGGACAGTTTTTGACTCTATTTTTAAAAAACAGCTACTTTCACCTATTGCTTCTGAATTTAGTTTAGTCATTCACCCGTTACTTTAGAAGAATTTAGTGAGCACACTGCAGACCAGATTTGTTGATGTCTATGCTTTTGACACAATTCAGCTTCATAGTAATGATGATCGGCTGCAATTCTTTATTGGCAATACGCCATAGTAACCATGTCTATTTGCTAAATCTGTAGAAAGAATAAGTCCCCGCCTGCCTAGTGTAAAGTGTGAACAAGTGTTTATCACTTCTAGAACTACTGACTCAAAACACAGCAGAAAACTCAATAATGTATACTTCAGGGAGATTTTATAAAAATGGAATGATCATCTTACTGCTAAAACCCCTGGTGGGAGGACACACTAGGCCCATCACTTGGTAGATCACACAGGTGATGAAGATTAGTGTGGGATTAGCTAAAGACATGCATATGGTCTGGCATGGGGACGTTCTGTGATGACATTGCCAGTGGCAGTAGTGGTTGAGTGAATTGCTAAAGCAAAACATTCATTTTTCCTTCATCCTCATGGTATTGGGAACTACCGACCGTCAGAGCCACTCTGTAAGTCCTAGTGCCATGCTCACAACCTTGAAGTTATGCCTTAACAACCAGAGGAGAGCCAAGGACTCCTCTGCATAGCTTTATTTTTTTGACTTCGTCAGTCTTGTTTAAACCAAAATTGTATTCAGGGACATTCTGCCTAATTGTATTTGACTCTTACAACCAGCGGAATCACATTCCAAGTCCTTACGCCATGCTTACAAAGTGGAGGTTCTGGCTCAATGTATTTTATTCTGTTAATCAACGAGCCACTAATGCCTTTTTCTGCACCGTCCTAGTGCCATGTGTGCCATTTTACTACCCTCTTGCCCAGTCACCTAGAAGAGGGAAATGTGATGCAGTAGCATGTGCTTTCCCATGGCATCCATCACCTGCTCATTATCCAGCTTGCAAAGACTGACAGAGGTATGCAATACAGACAGTATGTGCCTGCGTTCATCAGAGCTATTTCCTTCCTGTTCTGGCCAAATGTCACCACACCCTGAATTCTACCACCACCAACAGGAAGATATTTTGCTTTTGGTGGTAAAGTGGCCTTGCTAATTGATGGTGTCACTCGGTCACCAGTACTGGGCAAAACATGGGGGTGTTTGGTAGAAAGTTGGGCTGGTCAAGGGGAATTTTGTCTCTGCCGTCAACACTGCAGTAATGTACAGCACTAGCTATGTCTCTGGCACATGTTGTGTGTTCCTTGAACATATGATTGTGCAACAACCAAAAGTGCTTTCGCACTGAGGTGGTGCCCAAGGCACTCTTAATTGGGTTACTCTTACGAACTCTCTCCTGACAAAGGTAGCATATTAAATTGACTATCTCTCCCAGTCAGTCAAAACCTCCTGCAAGCTGAAATAGTCCCACAACATCCATGTCATGGGTGAAGATCTCTTCTGACCCGATTTACCCCTCTTCACGAAAGCCTCAGCCCAACTTGCTTGACCGCACAGGCAGAGCATGCTGGTGGCCCAGTCTCATCCTCCCGAGCCATCTCCAGTGGGTCTATTTCTGGCCAGTCTACCTAGTGCTCTTCAGTCTCATGCAGCACCACAACCCCTCTCTCCTCTTCTCTTCATTCCCCTATACCTCTGTGGTGCTCCTTGATTACCACACCATCCTACCATTTCTAAGATCAGGATACATACCCACATTCTTCAGTTAATCCTTGAATTACTATGTCTCCAACACAACCTCATACAGATTGTTAGTTGAATCCTCCTCCTCCTTCTGCTCTGTTTCCACTTCTCATGCTTCATTTGCTCTCCTCAACCACAATATCCTCCTTAACCACGGTCTCCCCTTCCTAAGCTATTGCCTTTTTCTTCTCACCACTGTTTCCCACTGCTCAACCGCTATCTTCTTCTCCCCAACTGCTTTCTCACATAACTCACGCTTCATCTTCATCGCAACCTCCATCTGCCCTTCCACCTTGGCTTCTGTCAGACACGTTTGAATGACCACCCTTAACCTCTGACACAGTGGGTAAGGAGTTGTCCAGCTTCTCATCAAGCCTCACCCCCGCCCCCCATCATGCCTTGCACATAAAATAACATGTTGCCTAAGGTTCCAAAGTGCACAATACAAATGTACATACACTGTCTAATGTGCCTAAGGGGTCAATGTGCAAAATACAAGGCAGATGACAAAGACAAAAATGTATTCTTGCAATATTAACATGATCGGGAAGGGTTCTCTAAACATAGAAACAGTAGGAATGGTGACTGAGCACAGCACAGGAAGACTTTTCGAGTTCCCACATAAAGGATTCGCCACAAAAATAAGACAGGAAAGGTGTAAGGACACCTTTTTGTGTTTTCTTTTCATTTTTAAAAAATATGAAAAATAATAAAAAAGGAAGTTTACATAGGGAGCTTAATGGACACATAGAAAAAGGTAAAGGGAGATATAGCAGTAATCAATGAACAACACTAAAAATGAATACGCACCTCCAAAATACTTGTAAACTCTCACAAACTAAAGAAAATCCCCCAAAACACCTTCCAAACCACCACTTTGTGAGTCTGTCATGTCCACTCATAACTCAACAGCCAAACAAAAACCACAAAGGAAGAAGTAAGCAAGCTGGGCCCTTTCAGAATGGCACAGGGTCTCTGACTGGCTCGTCAACACCCCAATTTAGTTGTGGGCCTTGCAATTGGATGGTAGACCAAGAACCCTGCAGTGAGGCCTGTAGTGATGTTCGACTATCAGGACATTTTGTGGGAATACCACATGGTGTGTGGAAAACGCTCAGAAAATCTTGACCTTTCTGCAGGGAGCTTTTGGAAAGTTGGAGCACACCTAATTATGAGATGTATTAGCGTTTGTGCAGCTTCTGTTCTATTTCTTTGTCATGCTTCTATTATTTTAGAAACACTAGGAGAGCCACCTTCCAACAGAGCAGATGTCTTGCTTTTCCTGGCTCCTCCTGCTACACAAAAGCCAAAAATAGGAGTATTTTTCAGGTTTTCCGAGCTGCATGAGAATGGCAAACATGGGAATTCTTCCAGTGTCTCTCTACTGCAAGACAGTGACTAACATGAGAACAGTTCAGTGAGTCTTCCTGCTATAAAATAGCTGAAACTGCAAGCTTTCTCTGAGTATCAGTGATTTTCGAGCGATGCAAATGTAATGATATTTCTGTACTAGATAACTTCAACTGCAAATAATTGTATAGGTCCCCTTGCTCGAGAATAACTGCATCTGCAAATGCTTATCGGTGTCTCCCCAAAACATGACAGCTAGTTCCTGTCAATTGTCCCAAAGCTACTACTGCCTTTTATACTACTTTACTCAATGTACTGGGGGATGTTTGAGTAAAAGGCATACAGATGATCCTCTGCATGTATTCATTAATTTATTTATTTAATTGTTTCTGATTTGTCGAGTGCACTTACCTCAATTAAGCCTCAAAGAACTAGGTTGAGGACATAGAGAAGCTCTTAGAAAGATTGCGTGAAAATCCGATCTTTCATGTGGAACTGGAATTGAGAGAGATTGGAGATGTCATGGAAATTTAATCAGCCAAATTACAGTGGTTGACACCAGAACTCCAAATCTTCTGCCTCTCATTGTAGAGCATTTAAAGAAAGCAAACAACACGTTTTGTTATAAGAAAACAGGAATCTGATGGGTTTATGGGAGTCACAAGTACTTTGTTTCATTGCTTTGTGTACCAGAACAAAATATTTTCATTTCATTTTTCCTGAGAGCTTTGGGGCGGTGGCGGAGGGTATTGTTGGAAGTGCCAATAGCAGTTAATATTAGAGAAGAGACTGGCTGTCAATTTTGAGGGTATTGAGTGATTGTCAAAGTTGAGAGATTTGAAAGAAAGAGAAATGGTTTTATATTGTGGATGAGTTTTAGGGTGTAATGGCCAGAGGACACAGTTGAGTTGATATGGGCCTCGAGCAAGAGAGTGGGTTTGATAGTCGCTCTGAGGTGTTGGGCTTTTGAAGGATTAAAAATTGTATTGTCCTAGATTATCAGGCAAGAAGTGGTGAGAGTGTTATAACTTTGGGGGAGTCTAGTGTGAGGAATTAAATGTTGTAGTTTTTCAAGTAGCGCATCCTTGTGTTCATCCTAGACTGTTTTTGATTCAGAGTAAAATTCATGTTATTTATTTAGCTGGGGTGAGCTGTCTCCTGAAACACATAATTAGATGTGGGTGTCATATGTATAAACGGTCTAGCCCATGCCAGCAGAATTGAGAATGTTGCCCAGAATTAATGCATAGATACTGAAGAGCGTTGGTTATATGATAGAGCTTTGAGGAACTCCACAAGAAGTTAGAATTCCCTGCAGAAGCAGTGGGGTTGAAATAGACTTTGGAAGGATTAAAACCATTTTGGGACTGAGCCTAAAACATGAGCTGTGGAGGTAAGACGTGCAGTGAAGTTTCAGTGGTCTAGGATGTCAAACACAACCAAGAGGTTGTGGAGCAGGAATTCACATCCATTGGTATCAATTATATGTGTAAGCTAATTGACTGCAGATATCTTGAATGTTTTAATATCATGCTTGGTTCAGAGAACACTTTGAATCCAATAGAAGATCTTGCTTCCTTCAGGGGGATCTTGGGCTGTGCTGTATTCTAGCCCCTCAGCTGATGACAACCGTGCAAATCAGGAAATGAGTGCCTACATAATGAACTAATGATCAAACCTATGGCTCCCTTATGGGGTCGCAATGATCCTTACCATCCTAGTGGCAGGGAGCATGTGCAGCCATCATAGCTTCTGCTGGTGCCACTAGCTGTGTTTGGGACTGGTTCTCACCCCACTGTGCTTCATTCCAATGTGGCAGGAACAACCAGCATCTTCAGATTTCTGATGGATGCTTCCTCTGCACCATTGCAAGAGGGTACCATGGAGGAAGGGGGCTGTGGATGTGGGATGGGTCACCTCATGCCACCACCAAATGTAGATACACATTTCAATCATGCTTATTTTGCAATGCCACTCCTCTTGTCCACCAGCACACTCCTGTTGCAGAATTTTCACTGAAATGATTACTCATATGCCTATGCCTTCTCTGGCAGAGTGCAGTACAGCCATACCTAACCTATGAGAAGCACATTGTAGATATGTATGGGCCTGTTCCATGTCCTTTGGCACATGTTTTGGCCTTCCCCGCCCCTTCCAGAGGAAGGGATGTATCAGCATTAGCTCTGTCTGTCTCTTACCCCTTCCCTGACTCCCACTCCTCTTTCTGCCACAAATATCACATGTGTCTTCATCCACCTGCTGTGCATCAAAGGGCCCTGTTTTACCTCCAGTTGCCCCTTCACTTTTTGCCCAACATTTACCTATTCATATTCTTCCTCCTGTCTCTGCAAACACCCATCCTTCTGTCCTCCAGATCTGCATACTCATTGGTGTTCCTACTATGCCTTCCGTCCCTCCTTCTCTAGCAATGCATGTACCCTATTTGCTTATTTCTCCTGATGTCCAAGGTGATAAGACTTCTACCACAAAAGCTACTCACTTGCCAATGCCACTGGCTCCTCCTGCACAGCCAGCATTTCCTCCTTTTGACATCTCACCGTTTGACTTAATTACACAATGCTACAGTATCCCAACCACCATTCCCTTTACCCTCCTCACAATGTTGCAGTCAATTGCTCGGGGGCTCTGCACAGCTGTCATCTCCCAGGCCTATCAAATTTACACCTTCAGACAAGTGGTCAATTTCTGTTTCAACGAACCATGCAACTGTGGTTATACACAGTCCCCAGGCTTCCCTGGTAAATAAGGAAAGGAAGAAATGAAAAACATAGCAGCTGAAGGCGGGGGATTCTTTTCAGGTATATCTTTCCAGTGGACTACTCACTCCCTTTATCCTATGACACTAGTCTCTGTCCCATCTATATATTTTATTATTTCCCTTGCTTTTTTGCTGACATTGGTTTGGTAGAGCCCTTTCCCTTGTTGACAGTAGACAATGTGTCCTGTATGAACTGGACTGCGCACATGCTGTGAAACTGCTCACCATGAGCTTTCCAACCTTTCTAGGTTACCAAAGCCAGTGGATCACACTGGCCCAAGCAAATTTGGACAATAGGCCTTTCAGTAAGACCAGAAACAGTCATGGGATGGAGGCACTTAGCACCTTGCCTTAGGGGGGGTGGGACTGGAAGTCTTATGGTGGCAGTCATGTTGAACCGGAAGAAGTACTGATACACATCATTCTTTGTCATCAGCAGTGAGATCAGACTAGTTCTTGAATTAATGGTTTCTTTGTCTAAGGGGAGAAGCAGGACTGGTGTACTGGAATGCCTAATATAGTTATAACTTCAAAGTCAAATCATAAACAACTAGGCTTCAACATTCAAGAATGACACCCACCTCCACTCTTCAGCCTGCGACGTGTAGCTTGTTTGGCATTTTGAAGTTATTGGGGCTTTACCTAGGGACCGCTCCACGACCCTGCTCAAAGAGCTGGGACGAAGTAGAGCCTCCAGGGAAAACCCCTGAAGAGGAAAATACCCTGTGGTGTGCTGCTAGAGTGCATGGACTCTGGGAAGCAGCAGTGGTGATGTTTTCATGCAGGTTGTGTCTCTGCGAGGGGTGGATATCTTCTTATGAAGAAGTCTAGAAGTGGTAGAGGGTTAGAAGAGCAGCAGTAGGAGGGAATAGCCAGAATGCTGTTTCAGGATTGTGAGCTTACCCTAGCAACTAGAGGAACCGTTCCTGATTCTTGACGGTGAAGGAAAGGCGTTGGTAGTAAGAAGAGGGCTGGAACCACCAGACCAGAAGAGACTGAGTAAAGAAGATGTGAACACAAAGATTCCTATGCGGAAACGGGAAAAAGCTGGAAAAGAATGAGAAAGCATGTGAAGATTTGATTTAGGAATATTCTTACCGTCTGATATGCCAGACCGTGGGGCTAGAATTAACTGTTCCTTTTGATCTACCAGGAAGTAGAGCCCTTGTGCCAACTGGTCGATGCCTAGTGAGAACACCCCTAAAGCAGAGTTATAATGACGTTACTCGCGTAACAGATATTGACAGAAAACACAGATAACGCGAGCAAGCCTGCCACGTACCGAACGTCTTTACCGGAAACACCAGTAGATGCAGAGTGTTCCTGAGAAACCCGTAAACAGCAGGCTGGAGACCGCGAGACTAGCAATTCGCAAACAAGAACAAGGTTGATTGCTCTAAAGTAGGATGAGGTAGCGTCTTTTTAGAGGGTACAGAAAGAGTCAGGAATGAAAGGGATTAATTTGGAATCAATCAGGAAACAAGAAGGCGTACTTACGGAGCGTAGCAAAACTCTTAGAGAGAGTAGCAATGTGGAGAGCCAAATGCGAAGTATCCGGTTATGCGGCCGGGAGACATGGGGTTGTGGCTACCAACCCATTCTGAGTTGGCAGGAACAGTAGACCACTGCTGGATGTTCCGCGTACCGACATGATGGAGGGGGTCCGGGCAAGCTGAACTACGTGAGGTAACGGGACTGCCTGAACAGATCTAACAACTTTCTAGAATATTTGATAGCCTGGTGGCCATACCCTATAGAACTACAGATCTGGAGGTCGAATCCGGTTAGTCAGGAAGGAACGGGTTGATAGGTGCAATGCTGTCTGTTTGTCTTCCAAGCAAACTAATAAATATCCTTTGTTTTGTCATCACTGAAAATGAGATGAGTGTTTGTCTACTCTGACATAACAAACCTTCCCTTGTCTTCGTCAGACTGTTAAATGCTCCCAAATTGATCCAGTATGATTGTTTACTGACCCATCTCTAAAGAAACACCCACACAAATGACAACAAAGAATTAGTAAGAAACGGGAGAAAAGGGAGGGAAGGACAACCCTATACAAAAACAACCTATCTTTCTCTTGGATACAGCAGGGAACATGTTAGGGAAGGTGATGTTGAACAAACGAAAGAATTGAATAATCATACATGGTGTACTATCCAATCTACTAGCATGTTTCCAGAAGGGGTGGGGACTGGTGATTAGAAGGACTGGTGTATGTTACACTTGCTAGTCTAGAAATTCGTAGTGCTGAGAAAATGAATATGTATTTCTGTTTTATAGACCTTAGGACCACTTTTGATTCAGTCTCACATGAAGCACTATAGTCAACCTTAAGAGAGCAAAACTTACCATTAGATCTTCTGAGGCCAATCATGGAGCTTTATGATAACAATGTGGCATGCATTCAATATGGCATAGTGGGAAAGCAAACCTTTTTGCCAATTGGAAATTTTATAACTAAAGGATGAGTCTTAACCCCCTGTATTATTTCATTTTCTTTTATAAACGACCTTGCAGAAGGGATTTCAACCCTATAAGCGGATGCACCCAAATTAAATGGGATTGCATCTGGGATTTTATTATTGCAGATGATGTGGTTTTAATATCAAAACAATCTCTAGGCTAAAGAAACAAGTGACTGCCTCTATCTGCAGTACTAGCTCTGGGAAAAAGGAAGGCCAAGAAATAGAATGTGTATATTAATGAACATCAGATTCAAGAAGTTCCCTTCTATGTTTATCTAGGAGTCACATTTAATGAAGCAGGGAATTGGTGAGAGCAATCCAAAACACAAATATAATACTAGTAGAAATCTCTGGAGCTGTTTTAAAGGGGCAGACAAGTCAAGCCAGAATTGTATTCAAAGCAAAGGCACTACAAGCAGGCAACTATGGTACAGAAATGTGAGGTTTCTCGGTTTGCAAAACGTTAGCACAGAAGGAAAACATTGTGCTCTGGCACCTTGAAGCATTTGTTGTGCTAGATGGAATTACCAAGAAAATACGTCGGACCCAATAACAGGACAGAATCAAATGAGATGCTAAAATATTGCTTAAATCTCAAGACGTAAAGCAGGGTGGATAAACACTCATCAGTCAGACTCATGCAAGATCACACTATCTTTTCATTTAGTTATAGCTTTTATAATACTTTATAAAATGCGTCAAGATGCGTCATCTAAAGGCGCGTGCTACCTTTTTTGTATTTTTTTTGTATTTTTGGAAGGAACTTGGGGTTGGGGTTGGTCACCCTAGGTTACCTGGGGGCAACCAGGCGTGGACTCCCTGCTCACTCTGCTCAGAGAGGCACAGCTTCACCTCACTGATGAGGCCCAACAAGGCTGAAACACATGTATGTGGTTGCTGTTGGTACTCTTGTTCAGAGAGGATTTGCCATAGCATTTCGTGCTGGACTGCCCATGTGGGCGGGACAAAGACTGATATGCAAGTGGATATTTCCCATCTGTGAAAGGTACAGTGAGCAAAAAGCAGATGGCAGAGGGCCGCCTGCTACCTTTTTTGTCATCTACGACCTCATCTATGTGGCAAACTTCAAAAAAACTATCGAGGGGTGGGATTGGATCAGGGGATCATCTCTACATATAGAAAATGTGCGTGTTAGTCCCGTATTGGTCGCATGTTTTCTGTGAGACTCACCCTGAGCTACTTCTAATCACATGGTATAAGGTAATTGTCACAGCAAAAAATGTGGCAGCGAATTAATATACAAAATTGTCTGAAAAAGTGCATGGCAGGCTATTCTAATTGGTTGCCAACCCAAATCCAACCTTGGACATTCGGCTTGTTCACAGCACGTACAAAGAAAGCAAATTTAGGTGGTTGGAGATACGTCATCTCTTCATTTGTTTCCCAATTAGGCCACTCTCTCTCATCGGTAGGCCTCATGCCAGTGTCTTCTTGTTTGGAGATTGACCTTTCCTATCTGCACAGTCGCAGGACATCTGAGGGAGTGTAGGTGCACTACTTTCTTAGCTCCAGGCCTAATGAATAGTCCCTGTTTGCGAGCTCTCCATCACATGTTGCAAGACCATGAATTTGTCCATATCAACAGTGCTTTTAACCTTATTTGATTCAGCTTTTGCTGGGAGCAGTTCTCCTTATGGCCTTTAGAGACTTGCTCACTCTATCTTATGTTGACTTTATGCCTTTTAATCATCTAATATTCGGCATCAGTAAATGTTCGTGTTTCTCCTAATCTTTGGAAGGTATGTCCTTGCGCATGGTCTGCTCGTAGACTCCCTTTGTGCTGTATTTTATTCATGTTTTTATGTATCATGTTGTTCTTTGTACAGCGCTTTGGCCTCAGGCGCTTTATAAATCAATAAAATATAAATACAAATACAAAATGACAGGGATCACTACAGTAAAACAAGTATCCTCTGGAGCTCTCGTATTCTAAGAATGTGTCATCAGGTTATATAACGATGTGATGTCACAAATCCAGGTTCCATCCCAAAAATCTATCACACATTCACGTTGGTCAGTTTGGGTAGGGTATATATGGGAACTATATGGGTTAGTTCTACAATTGGAAAGCCATGTCTCGGGGCCCCTCCTAGGACCACCTCTACTGGTATCAATCTACAATGATGCAGAGTCGCAGAGAGCCCATTGGCCCTTGCAACAAATGATATACCAATGTGAAAGGAGAATCTGGATTGGTCAGAATGTGTCCTCCCATCCCCGGGGCTGTGAACAGTTACCAGACGGGGGTGTACCTTTTCAAGACAATGGGAATGAACATGGCGGTGCAAAGTGTTCCCTAATGTTGCAATCTCTGATCACCTAAGCCTGGGAGAGTGCAGTCAGCTAGCGGTTCGAAGCCTTTTCCCCTTCTGGTTCCACAGGAACAGTCCTCTTCATCTAGCTTGGTTGAATGGGCATTGTCCTGTTCGGCTGAGTCACGTGTGTAGAGACCACAGAATGAAGCTGTCCTGCTTGTAATTATGAGGATTTTAGCCTGAATTTCTGTAGGTGGCTCATTGTTTTAGCAACTGGAACTTTTCCGTCTCCCTTGTACTTGGCTCAGTGCCTTGTTCCTGCTCCCCTCTGGCTATGGCGATCATGTCAACTTTTTCATAAAATGAAAGCCTGTCTCCCCTTTGCCTTCCATTTCAGGGACCCATAGCTACCATATCATTTCCTCTGGCTTCTCCATGTTAATCGCAGTCAGGCATGTGCAAGATAAATATATATGAACTCTTTGCATCTTGCGTTTTCAGCTTTGGCGAAGGATACGATTATAAAGAGATATGGATGTGTGTCTGTCCACTACCTATGTGAGTCATACACATGTACTTCGTGCCGTTATGCAATAATCTAGTGCGGGTTTGTATAAATGAATGAATGGATGAATGCGCCTATGTCGTGTTGTCAGCGATGACGTCCTTGACTTCTGGCTTTGCAGTCAGTCGTTTAACTTGATCAATGTAATTTCCATACCATCCAAGTGATCGATTGGGTATGGTCTGAACAGCTGTCTGAACAAATAATACTTCTCACACCTGCGATACATTGACATTTGTGGTGGCGGGCCTAGAAGTAAGGCACATCTGTCGTTTCTCTGCCTTCGTGTTGAGGGTTATGAGGGTTAGATTTGGCCCACCATCTGCACTATATTGGGTGAAATTGCAAATGTCCCCGAATCTGCTTGCATATGATGAAGCTATGAGTCACTTGCTCAGCCAAAGGGAAGCTTCACAACCTCCCTGGTTTAGGCACATCAAGAATTTCTGCATACATTGGAGAACATGCCCTATTGGATAATCCTAATAGTCTCAAAGAAATGAGTGAGGTGGGCACCACCTGATTGTATTAATGCTTTCTGAACATTTCTTAAACTTTCTTCAAACTTCTAGGAGCATGGCTGCCTAAGGGCACATGTGTTGTGTGCCGCAAGGCTCAAGGACCCATGAGGACCCATTGCCCCTGTAAGTAAAACCCCCTGGGCTTAAGAGATGGTGGCGGAGCTCGTACAGCTGGGAATCCCACGGTTGACTCAGGGCAGAGCCGTTGTGTGCTATTAGGCATTTTGGCTTCCAGTAACGCAAGCACTTCAATATTTCTCAGCACCTTATTAAGGTAATACCATTCATAAATTATACATCCATTTGACTGAATCATCAATTCTTGATAATACTGCATGCATAACTAATGCGGGCACTCTCAATGAGTTCCACTTGTGGTTGAGGGCTCATTCGCATAAGCAATGCAACAGGATGTTTTGCACTTATCAATCCATCATATGGATTGATAATCGCAGCTGCACTTGAAGTTTGAGCAACGTGGTTGCCAAGTATACTATTCACATGACTCTTTCTGCCCATTTTGATTTTTCCATTCAGGAGTTTTGAATCAACTCATTCGTTTTTCACTTCTGTCTGATGGTCTTTCTGAGAATCCAGTTTGTATATAACATATATATATATATATACATGTCCCTCCCATTTCACAGCCTCCAATAAGCATATTAGGTCCCACATCGATCAGATTCACATCAGTGTCCACAATACAAATATTTTGGGATTAGTGTGTTTCTATATGACAACGAGCAGTTTTGATATATTTACCTCGCCAATATGAACAGATGTCACATGTAAACCGTATATTCTTAGGGATGACCTTTGATCATCTCCACCCCACCCTCAGTCAAGCGGAGTTGGGACATTTGCAATTAAGCCTCCTCAAGTAATTAATTGGTTGTTTAACAAAAAAATTAGATTTAGTCTCTATAAATAAGTTTGGATAGTCTTGTAGGAACAGTCCGTTAGCACAACACAGCAATATCGATTGATACATTTGAAATATACAAAAAATAGAAAAATGTCAGTCAATATACTGCAATGACATTCCTTTCCAAGCATAGTGAAAGTACAATATAAAATCATGGCTCATGAATACAAAAAGGGATAGAAACCATACAATACAAAAAAACAGCAAGATGAGCCTCAAGAGGAGAGAGTGCTCACAGCCTCAAGGGAATTCTACAATTGCACCAACCCATTCCCCATCAACTTGCTTCTTGAAAGCCATGCCCGATGGACGTACCTGGACAAAGCAAAGACCACTTTCCACTCCAGCGTGATCGAGAGAAGCCACATTGCTTCCCCTGAACTTCTTATCCTCATTTCAACTACAAGGGGTCTTAAATACCTTTGCCTGAGTTTGAGTGTGATTGGGCATGTCAACATAAAGTGCGTTGTTTGAAAAGTGGGAAAACCCCCAAACCAAGTAATGACCATTTGCGGGAGTACCAGGCAGTGTGCAAGAAGCCCAATCTGAAATGAACATATAGGGAACGCTCGTATGGGTGGTGAATTCCATTTAAAAAGGGTTACAATTCCCCAACAGGATAGATAAAGGATGTTCAGGGCCAGTCTTCAAGTAATGCCTTTGGGCCTCCAGTTTCGGCAACACATTTTGCTTGGCATTTGCCCTGAGGTCAACCTTTAGCAAAGTGAAACACTTGCGATGGGTGTCCCATAAATATCTTGTATCCAGCCCACAGAGCATAGTCTTGTTATGTCATATCTCATTCTACTCACTATTGCCATTATTTTTGTATATACCAGAGGGATCCACCATCACAGGGGGCTTCATTACACGGAAGGCGGTAACCATGGCGCTATTAGCGCCATGGTTGCCGCCAGTAATTCACCGATCTCGCCATGGTGAATGGCGGAATTATCGCCCCATTCCAAGGTTGGCGGGGCGATAATTTCCCATTCACCATTGGCCCTTTCCCATACCCATTTGAGCCCCCATAGGGCTCAATGGGAATGGGGAAGGCGGCAATTACTGTACCGCAAATTGTGGTACCGTAATTCCCTCCAAGGTCCCTTTGCGGGTCCCGTCCTTAACGGCTGGTAAAACCAGCCGTTAAGGTAGGGACCAGCAAAGGGACCTTGTAGTAGGGCAGTAAGGGATTACCGGCACCGGTGCCGGTAATCCCTTACCGGTGCCGGTAATCCCTTACCGCCATCCGTGTAATGAGGCCCAGGATCTGCACATCTAAATTACTTTTGTTTGTCCGGATTAAGGCCTACCTTACTGGGTGCACATTAACCGCTTTGCTTATGGCCGAAACACAGCATGTCAACTGTAGGCCACAGAGTCTCTTCTTGAAGAAATGCACAAAATGGATCATATCTATTGTGACTTACAATAAGAATTAAAAGTTACAATCCCATGAATAATGCCAGGTCTGACCTGGCGGCCGTACCGTCACCCACGAGCAGACCATGTCGGATGCACCGCCACCATTCACGAATGCCTGTGCATCTGGCCTCCCCATTCCCATTGAGTCCAATGGGACTCATATGTAAATGGGGAGCAATATTTCCCAGCTCCCGGGAATGGGCAATTACCAGGTCCACTGGGGCCGTAATGCCCCAGTAATTGCCCATTCACGGGTGCCGGGAAAAAAATGATTCTGGTGGCAACCGTGCTGGTTTTACTGGCACATCTACCGGCAGTCTCATAATGAGGCCCTGTACCTTATATTAGTGCATGGTTGTTTACTCAGGACAACATGGGAAAGTAACATGTTTTGGATCCTCTAGATACAGAATCTGTTTTACACTTTCCTCTAAGTCACATGGTGCCCTCACTCACCAGTACATATGTTACTTGCCATAATTTCCCCTTTCCTTCTCTCCCAATTGCCATCTGATTATCCAACTTAACCCACGTCTCCTGTGTTAGCTTTTTATGCACTTAACTGTATTTACCTGCCTCCTCCTTCCTCGCACTTCTCCTTTTTTCCCTTGTATCACACTTACCAGATCTGAATGTTCCGAGGCTTTGAAGATCTGCATTTTATCCCTCATGCTTTTTCCATACTTGGGGTGCTGTGAAGTGTCTGTATTCACAGTTGCCACCCTATACACCTGAAGTAAGTAACTAAATAAACGCATAGACTCATGAGCAAATCTTGTGCAAAGGGTGCTGTGCATGACATGTTTCATAAGTCTGTGGATGAGTCTATGATTTGGTTTGGCCTGAGAAGGGTATGGAAAACAAAGAACAGATAAAGCAAAATAGATACGTATAATGGAACGGTATTAAAGAAATGAGGTTGTGCAATGCTGAGCTTTTTTGATTTTTGCCATGCAAAATGATGCTCGTTTTCTCTCTGAGAAAGTGAGCTCTGCTAAACCGGCCTCACTTTCCAATGCTCCCAAAAAAAAGTACAGCGCACATATGTGCCCTTTACTGGGCCCTGTCTACTAACACACTAGAACCTACAATGTGATTTAGCAACAGTGCATCGACAGAGGGACATGTTCATTAATGAAGCAGTCTGCTGGAATAAAGTAATTTCAACAGATATATTTTATTTTATTTATTGAACATTTGTATGAAGCCTATACAGCAGAAGTGTTTCCAGGGGCCACAAGACTAAGGGGGATGGGTAACAGGGTAGGATAAAAAACAACAGTAAACGGTCCTGCTAGGCCTTGTAACATTCGGATCGTGCAAGTGGCGCTAACAGGAATTGAAGGGGGGTGGAAGGGCAGGGCAAGGGAAAGGTAAGGGGAGGGGCTGAAGGATGCTGGAGGGAAGAGGCCCCAGGGGCTGGGTAAGTACTAGGTTGGCCTTGAGGGCCTGGAGGGCAAGTGCTGGTGAGGCCTGAAGGGCAAGTGTGTTGGGCGAGGGGAGAGGATCAAGTAGTTCAAGGTGGGGTGAAGGGACCAGACTCAGTAGTCTGATCATGGCAGCGGTGCCCAAAGGCAAGTACTGGTAGTGGAGGGTGGCGAGGCAGACTGGTCAAGGGAGGGCATAGCCCCTGTAGGACTCAGAAGGGGACTAGCAGCCAGTCATTTCAGCGGGGGGCATTAGCACATTAGCACGAAAAGGGGGAGTGGGAAGGAGAAGGAGAAAAGGAAGGTCTTGAGAAGCATTCTGATTTTATTGTCAACTGGTTTTCTTTCAGCTTTGCAGCAGCAGAGCTATTTGCCTATTGGTTTTGGACTTGAGAGGCCCACCCACAACAGATGCTGGACCTGCCCAGGAAGATTTTTAGTCTCAGCTGGGAAGTTGACTGTTCCTGGTAGAGCAGGACATACCTCCACCAGTGGTGGGATGTGGGCTGGTAGCATCAAAGGGACCTCTGCAACACAATGTGGAAGTCACACCAGGGAGATAAACACTGGATTCCTTTTGATATCAGGCAGGCATGAGATGGGGTAAGCATAGAATGGCTAGGGAAAGGACTTGTTTTCAGAAAATAGATCTTTCCTTTGAAATATGACCAGGTCACCCTTCCTTCCTGAAACCCCCCCACCCCTATGTTCCTGTTGACAAAACACTCCAGTAACAATATGTTCCTGTAGACAAAACACTCTAGTAACATCACAAGGTCTAACCCTTGATGCAACAGCAAGGATTGGCCCGTTAACGAAAGCTTCGGATGGACCAATCCATTGTGGCAAAATGATTCCATAGGGACACATTGCCCTTTGATTAAATCATCTTTAAATCACCTTGATGAACATTTTACGGGAGAGGTGTAGACTGTAAAAAGATTGCAAAAAGTTCCCAGTAGAAAGGATTTCCAAGGAGGTTGTAGACCTTCCCCCTAACCACTTCAGGGGAACATTTGAATTGACCTTCTATTGAAAAGGCCTGACTGCAACCGGACACTGGTACCTTGGACTCTTCTTGTTGACCTGTTGAAGTGGCTAGCGCTGCAAGTGTACCTGGTAACCTTACTAGCTGTAAATGGCAGAAGAAGGACTTAACTTTTCTCATACACCCAGTGGACAATCTAACTGCAATTTAAGGGCAAAATTAAGCTGCCTTTGGATTTTTCTGCCATTTTGAGATAATTTGAACAGGTGTGTGTTCCAAATGCCTTCATGTTCTTGCTAAGTCCTAACAGAGCTGCCTTTGACACTCTACACTTCTCACCAGTTTGAGCACTTTCGCCAACCTATCCCAAGCTTCTTTAAGCCTGAATCTTGTTGAATTGAACCACATTGCTGAATCTGCCGTACCAGCTTGACAGACCCAAAGTGTATTCAACACAACAGAACATCACCCAGAAACCTGGCTTGACTGGAAGAAAATGATACTGTAGCTGACAGTGGTTCTTTCCACCTTGTCTTATTCTATGGATTCCAGTTACATTTAAACCTCACATTATGCTTTAAAAGACATAGGGCCTCATTACGGCTTTGGCGGTAGCCAAATCGCTATTGGCGGCATGGCTGCCTCCAAAACCGTGTCCGGGTCTGGGTTCCCTGAATGGGGAATTACCGGGCCATTCTGAGTAAGAGGGCATGGTAATTCCTCCCTCAGGGAACCCCGGCCCGGACCTTCCCCATTCCCATTCAAGCCCCCATAGGGCTCAATGGGAATGGGTGCAGGGAGCTAACAACGGGCCGATTACGACCTGCCGATTTTTAGCTCCCTGGTTCCCTCGTGGGACCCGGTAACGACGCCTGGTTTTACAAGGCGTCCTTACCGGGTCCCATGAGGGGACCTCGTAATCAGGCGGAATGGGTTTAACGGGTCGGCATCCATTAGCAGCAACCGTTAACCCATTCCACCAAGATTGTAATGAGGCCCATATTCTTGAACATATTGATCTTTCTACAAAAAAGTTACCTACCTTACCAAAGTCTGCATTCACTATGAACTTCTGTATGGAGGTACGGAGTATTTTGAATGATTTGTCATTCCTTTTAGTTTAAAGTATTATTTTTATAGAACCTTGATTGTACATTTATTTTATATTAGACCCATACTGTACTATTGATTTTTGGATGCTTCCATGCAGGCTCAAACCCTCTGGGTCGGATACCATCCTATTGGAGCCATCACTCCCTACTATACTCCACATACACTGTTATTCTTTGCCATGTCTCACAGTATCACCTGTATGTCTGTTATCTCCTTGCAAGTAACTGGACCAATGTAACAGTGCCTCGATGCCCATGGGTTGCTGCATGCTTTATAAATGAAATCAAATAAATAAATGCATAGTCTGCTCTTAGTCTGTGCTACCCTAAAGAGGCAAAGAAGGAAACCATTTCAAATATGCCTGTTTCATCTTTAGATTTGGAGACCACGGTTGGTTTGTAGAAACCAATACTCATACCAGAAATCCTGCAGAGTCGTATTCATTTCGTTGCATAAGATCAAAGATAAAATGTAGAAATATTAGACTCTGCTAGAAAAAAAAGGAAAAAGCAAGAAAACATGAAATCTAACCAATGAATAGGAATATACATTGGGATGTGAGAGCACAACATTCAGCGCCGGAGGCTCTGTTATGATGCTTAAGCAGCTAGAGTAAGTGTTCAAGTAAATAAGTTACTGAGAATAAATCAGACAAGGAAAGAGATGTCAGCACACAACATGGAGGACATAAGGAAAGAGATGGGCAAAGAGGGACAGAAAACGAGAGAAAACAGAACCTGATAGATAATCTGATGAAAGGGATTCCAGAAAGAGGAATCAATGCAAGAAAAAGTATGCAAGGTACAGTTAGACCCTGAAACTGGAATGCTGCGCAGTAAGCAGACAGGCGTGTGTCTTTCCATGGGAAATTGATGCACAAAGAACCAAAGAGCTCTCAAGGAACACGTGACTGTGCGTTTTTCCCTTTGGATTGTGGGACTAGACTTTTTTTTTCTTTCCCTTTTGAAATGTAGGACATCTACAAGTCTCAGAATTCCAACCAAAAACGGAGTGTGTGACCTTCTCACACATGGCCATGGAAAACATGGGAGCTCTGGGAACCAGCGACTGCAGGGCCATCTTAAGCAGTTTGGGGGCCCGGGGCATGGACACCACTGGGGCCCCTCTCCAACAGACCAAAGGAATTAAGGGTTATAGAATATCCAGTGCTCTGCACCCCATGTCACGATATCAAACCCATAGCTTGATATGCTGCCTCGCAGAGATCAAAATACGCATGGTAAACACTATTTCAGATACCTTACCCTCTTCATTCTTCTTGTAATCAGAGTGATAAACAAGTGCATTTCAAGGGCAACATTAGCAGTCCGAGACCAGGGCACTTGGTCAAGCATAGGTACAGCAAACATTTCAACAATAGCAGCCACGTGGAAGGTACACTGGACATAGTAGAACTGCAGGACACGGATTTTATGACAAAGGTACACATAATCCAGAATAGTCAAACGACTCCGATTAGCTGCTTCAGAAACAGCAAAAGTGCTCAAGCATGGATAAAGTCGACCAAAGGGAAGCACGAATAAAACTACACATACTATAGCATAGAGAGTGTATGACGATTTGAAGATACCAGGAAGGTGTCTGTATCCAGACAGACTGAGATTAGAAGTGGGACACGGTTTTCAAGCAGTGTTGTCATTTGAGAGCAAAGAAACAGGTGGCTGTGGTGTGTATTATATCAATGCTCACTATCATTATATAGGAAGCAACACTATCTATAGCCAGTGAAACCATGAGGGAGTCATTTTTAAAGATCATACCCTAAGAACAAACAAAATCACTTTGAAGGGCTGACAATTGTGAAAGGTTTAGGGACTTGCAATTTCGACAGGTGAGGAAATAAAAGATTAAATGAGATACCCAGGATCACACATTGATTAAGAGGTGAAGCTGGGATTCTTACCCACTCTACAATTTCTGCCTTTTACCAATTTCTTTTCTAGTTTTTACCCTGAACTAAAATAATCACATTTTACAAGACTGACTTGATAAATATGAAAATCACATAACCCAATATAAAAACATTTAAAAAAAAACGTTATAGAAACATATTATGCAAAATGGGAATGATTCTAGCTTCATTGTTTCCATCATCAAGGAACATATATAAATACCAGCATACTAATCGATGTGATCTTAAAAGATTTCAGATAGGTTTCTCTTTTGTATTTTAAAGCTTTAAATACACCCCAGACACAGGCTTGCACAATGGTATTTAAAAATGTGCAGAGAAACCTTTGAATTCTACAAAAAAGCAAACCGTTTTGTTGTCACCTAAGCAGAACTTAAAATATGCTTGTAAGAAGCCTGCAATATCTGGTCTGCATTCTTCTGTCTAGAACACCTTCCACTCAAATTACCTACATGTTAGGAAATATCAGGTAATTGGCCAAAAAATGCCACCAGTATGTGAGAAGCAAACCTTTTCATAGAAGGCAGTACAGTACTGTCAGTGATATAAGATGTGTACAGGATCACTGTATCATCTGCTGGCAAAGCCAGGATCCAAGTATGAACGCTTTGGTTCCACAGTCCTGGATTTGGATACATAAACACCACTAACACTTTATTCTCATAATTGGCGGTGCCTGCCTAGGTTTTACAACTCCCCATCTAAACAAACCCATTTCTAGACCTTCACCATACTGACGCTATGTTAGTTTCTATAGGAATTGCTATCTGGTGCAGGTTACATTGGTGATAATAACACCTGGAGTGCTATAAAACAAAGTACTTATACATCTAGACTTAACAAGTTCATACATTCGAAACACTGAGTCGGCCTTGCTGGAATTTGGTATTGTAATCTTGCATATGAACGCATATCTCTGCAATGAGTGCTTAACACACTGAGCTATCCTCTGAACCATCGGGGAACTCACATTTATCACTATGTATTATAACTTTGGCTATTGCATATGATCAATATAATCCCCACAGAAAGGTGAGAATGCTACAGGTGTTGTGCCGCGCAAACTACGTATACCACAGTGAACATGGCATTACAGGATGAAAAGATCTGAACAAAATGTACTTGTCAACAACAGACAGAAAATAGGTTTAGCCTTAGCAGCACACAAAAGAAAATCCTCATGTGTGATACTTAATTTTGTTGACTTATGGAAACTGACTTTTAAAAAAAATAAGGCTCCTTCTTGGGGCCCCCCTCCAAGGTGGGGGCCCGGGGCAAGTGCCCTTTTGCCCTCCCATAAAGACGTCTCTGAGCGGCTGCAAACAAAGAGGGTTGCGTGGACGGTCTGGAAACAGGATACGGAGTGTGCAGGAGGTGTCTGAACATGTGTCTGGAAAAAGGATACAGAGTGTGCTGGAGGTGTCTGAACATGTGTCTGGAAAAAGGGTACGGAGTGTGCTGGAGATGTCTGAACATGTGTCTGGAAAAAGGATACCGAGTGTGCTGGAGGTGTCTGAACATGTGTCTGGAAACAGGATACGGCGTGTACTGGAGGTGTCTGAACATGTGTCTGGAAAAAGGATACGGAGTGTGCTGGAGGTGTCTGAACATGTGTCTGGAAACAGGATACGGAGTGTGCTGGAGATGTCTGAACATGTGTCTGGAAACAGGATACGGAGTGTGCTGGAGGTGTCTGAACATGTTTACCAGTGGATCTGTCTGCGTGAAAGTCCACCCTACCACGACATAAAGTGGAATGCTATCAGAACACGTGCATGGCATCAACTTCACTAAACTGGAAGAGGTTGATTAGAAGTGGTCAGGGTGCAGCGAACTGGGCCCTGGGGCTTACCTCCATGTTACTAGCGTTCTTTTTGAATGGAGAACAGTCATATTCATCAATTGAACTGTAATTGCTCACACTTCACTTTTTTGATTATTTTTCCCCCAAAAGTGGTCGTCAGCTTTGGACTAGGGAAATTCATAACGCAGCCACCGTAGTCTAATCCTTGCACAGGTATGAGAAGACAGCACAAATGACATACATTCGAGAAATGTGCGCATTTAAAGGCAGATTTTAACAAAAGGCATATTCACTTCCAAAACGCAATTGCATTGCATCCGTGTTTTACATGCAAATGTCCTTGTTCGGCTTCAAATCACGACCACTGTTCCATTATGTTATACCAGATTGAATTAATGACTCCCCCCGCCCCTCCCACCGCTCTCTGTATCTGTCTGCGGCGAGCACCTCGTTCATTGCTCTGCAGTCTAACCCCTGCTTATACGTCTGGATGCTGCAAACATGCTTTCGTATAAGGCCTCCCTTCTTTCTAATCAAAATACATGTGTTTTTTTTTCTAATTGTCACAGCCGAGGCAAACTCACAGGGGACGCCGTGACTTGTGTATATTTCTGACAGTGAAATCAGTAACAACAGCTGCTTTGTGCCAGCCAGCGCATGTACCATACCTCTCAAGTCTTGTCAGTCACATCTCCCCTAATTACCCAACATCTGCCTTCTATTTCCATTAACACTCCACTACCAGCTTGTCTAGTTTAATACAAATGACTCTTGACCTCCCCCAAGGAAGGCACTTTCTGTCAAAATCCCCCAAAAGAAGTTGGCTTGCCAAAGTGTATTTCTCATTGTTTCTTTGCTCAGCGTCTGAGACCAACTTCTTAAAGGCTAGCCATAATTGTTTTACGTTTTGGGAAAAAAGAGACAGTGAGGAGTCGGATTAAAAGGCTTACTTTTGATATTGGGCTCTAGGAAGAGGATGTTTCTCCGGTTCTAGGGACTATGGCCAGACAATTCTGACCGGTTGCAGGGGCTTGCATGAAAAACCTTACACAGCATATCTTATTTCTACGGACAAGTAAACATGTGTGCAGAATGTCAGCTTGTGATATAAGTAGAAAAGGCCTGTAAACAATATTCGTATAATAATGCATGTCAGCATACAACAGCTGCATAAAAGCCTGTTCATTATTTTCCTATTAGACATTCCTTCTGACATCACTGCTGAACTCTAATGGTTGACACCACTAATGTGACTACAATCAGTTATTACAGCTCGGTTTTGAGGTCACAATATATGTTGCTTGAATCAGGATTCCAGTTTTCTCTCCAGCACTTAATTGAAGCCATGACAAGTGTTTAAGATGTTTCATTGCCACTTTATTACCATGCATTCATAAGGTCGATTTTATGATGATATGTTATCTTGTGCACAGCTGGAGTTTAACATAGGAAACCAACGGTCTGTCTGAATGTTAACATTTTTTTATCCCACGAAATGTGTTTTAGATACGTGGGCCCGATTCATGGACTTATTTGCACGTAAAATCGGATACTTGTGTGTCAAACTGTGTGCGAAACACTGCTTGTCGATTCATGGAACCGACTGTTCAAGACTTCTCTGGGACTTGAGTGGAGTTTCCACAGGCTCGGCACGGCACGGCGAGCGGCCAAGTGCCTTGCGCGAGACTCCACGCAGGGGTTGGGCATGGTCTGTGTAGGGGCCGGAATAGGGGACGGAGCACACAAAATGGGGAAGAACAAGCCCGAAAGTGGGCATTACGAGGGACAGACCACAGGTGGTCCATTGCACACCCACAAATGCACACAACAAAGCGTATTCATTGATGTGACCACGCATCCTCTCGCCTGCAAAATGCCCACGCAGTGCCCTTGAAATATCTGCCGCCCGGAAGCAGATGTGTGGGTTTGAGTAGAGGAATCACAACTCTGCTGGTGAGTTTGCATGTCAGATTTAGGGGTGCGTGCACGCAGACAAGGTCCTGATGTACATAGGGGTGTGCATACGCAGCATAGCGGGATGCAGGGACTGTTTATGGGGGTTCACACGCAATTTGACCAGGAACATACATGCTTTCCGTGAAACTGTACGCATGTCCTTGGGGTGCTGGTTATAGTTAAGCATGTGTCACCAAGATGCAGGCCTGCTTGCAGGGGACCCCATGCTTTGTTTGAAGGGTGCGTGTATTCGCACCCGGGGTGCACGCAAAGGTAGCTGTTCTGGCTGTTTTTGCTTTGCGTGGGGGAGTGTTGGCGGTGTTCCGGGCATGGTTGAGTAAACAGTTACTTTGCGCAGACAATTCCAAGAATATGCAGGGCGCACATTTTTTATTCTGCACACAGGCTCACGCAGTGTTATTCTCGGTGTGCAGCAATTGCGGGACAAATGTGCACTTTTCCATGAATCAGGCCTAAAATATTAAACTGCATAAACTATTTGCCTTCAGCACGTTACACGCTGCATATTAGCGTTTTTTGCTAAACCTAATAGATTCTACACTGATTATATGTATAAACACCTGGAAGAACTCTGACATTAAATTAAGCAAGAGGTCAATGTGTGGCCATGTATATTATAATTAATAAGAAAGCATCTAGTGTGTGAAAAAGGAGTATTGAAAGACACCTCAGAGTACCGTTACCTCGTAAAGGAACTCAGCCGGAGGACTCACTCCTCCACTCAGCCAAAGAACTCCTCAGACACTTGCAATACACTTAAAATACACTTTAGATGGTACGTTATTCAGTCTATTACAGTTTGGTAGTGACTTCTCCTATAATCAGAAAATGTTCAAACTATAAGAACGTATCATAGTTCACTGGTGACGTCACAGTGCCTGCAGTTTTCAATCTGCCACTGCAGTCATTAATTAAAACAGCAACCAGATGTTCACATTTCATTATTTTAAAATACTGTCTGTGACACTTTACAGCCATCATTTGATACGGAACTCTTTGGCTATGGTAATATGGTTACTCTCTGCATTGCTGAAGCTTAACACGGGAGAGCAAGAATCTACCTGCATGTTATCACTTACTTTAAAGCACAAAACGGCTTTCAAAATATGTTGCATTAAACTGCTTCAAATATTTTTGCAACTCTTTACAAGTGTTTATATTTTCATCCAAACAGCTTCTACATTATTTTAATCAATTTTGAAACAGCTGTACAAAGACCTCTTTCTCTAGAGAACAAGTAAGACACCACGTATTGACGGTATGGTAGTGTGATATGTATTATAATGAATAAAATACCAACTATGGTACAAAACAAGGATGTTACAAGGCACCCTGGAGTTCTGAGGCCTTATAAAGGAACGTGTTATTTAGGTTTGTTCTTCTATTTCAGCAAGAAACTTTGCAGTTATTTATAATTTCCTTATCACTTATGATAGGGCGCAGCTTTTTTAAATAATTATCTTCATCTATTTAACCAGTGCTTTAGGCCAAACACTCCCTGTTTCTAAGTGTAGTAATAACAGTTGTTATTATTTCCAAATCTAATGACCTCAGAGGAGGAAGGTGGTGTGATTTAAACTTGGTAGCAGGCTGCACAAAGATCTCTGAAAGATGTGCGTAACTCACTGAGCATCTTTCACGTAGGTTATTTAGTAAAGAATGCAATACTATTTGTTGTTTAGTTTGTTAACTATGGTTCAAAATAATGTGGTAAATATATGCTGGTTAATACAAAAAATTGTGACACATAGCAATATTAAAAAAATAATCTTTTGCTTATTTCATGTTTCTATAATAATTAATTTTCCATTTAAATCAATGTATTTTCATGACACTTTCCCAAACCATCTCTTTTCATGGAAGAGAGCACACATCACTTTATTTTGGGAATTATTGTATACCCATTGGATTAAAGGCATGGAGCCAGCAGAAACTCTCATATGTTCCTAGGGAATTCTCAGTCAGCAGGCCCCTCCTGATCCTGTCCTCCCTTTTTCAGGCAAAAGCAGATCTGCTTCAGATTAAGTTGGTTAATTGAGGGTCTGAATCTTATCCTCTCTGTGCTCACACTATTTAAAAGTATCCAAAATTCCCATGATGTCATGCTATGCGATTGGCCTAATTTTTCCATTGGCTTGTCTCATAGTTAAATTCTCCTCATGAATGCATCCCACCCCAATATTCATTTGATGATTATAATTTCTATATTTTTGACAAGAGCAAACATGAGGCAAGATTATTTCACTACTACAGTGATGAATGCCATTTAGTGTTTCTTCCATTTTTCATGCCAGCAACCTGCCATATTAATGGGATGTGGATTCTCGAAATCTTTCATTGCACACACATGTCTGCTTTTGTGCAAATTGAAGAGGAGACTCTTAGCTTTGAAATGCACACAGTCCCATGTTCGTATCTGAAATGGTTTCAAAGTTATGCGTCAACATTGTTTGCACAAATAACGTGATTGCAAGTAATGGGTGCATTTAAACTGTAAAAAGGACCTCATGCTCAGCATAATGACTCATGTGATTTCTCTTCAGTGGCATCTCCTCAAAGCTATGAATCAATAATTGATTGGGCCATTTATAACATACCTTTGTTCTGCTCCCATTAGCTTACAGACAGCTCATTTTATTGTCAGCCATAGTTCAAAGGTGTACCTTTTAATTGATTAATTTGCCTTTGACTTTGATTTGTAAATTGAGCATCCGATCACTCCCGCTGATGACTACCAATTCTATTTCTTTGTTATTTTCAAGTATTTTTCAAACATTCTGCTCTTCCAAGGAGTTTCCCAAAGGTGGAGACCAGTTTAAGGTGAATCCCCGGTCAACTTGAAGTCAGAATAATATCAGAATGAAATGACACAAATGTTATTCAACCTAATACAGATGTATCACTACTTTTCAACATTATTACATTATAATACATTATGTAACATCAAGCGTATTGTATAAGCTTTGTACAACAATTGTGGTAACAATTAGTAGACTACTTGGATTGGAATATTGATGAACCTTTGAGGCCCTGACTACAAAGTGTTTCTTTGGTTTAATTTTTCATGTACAGCAGGGAAGCTACATTTTGAAATGAACATATCTAGAGTACCGGGCATGTTCCATATTTTGTAAGGAATGAGCAGTATCTGTTGAACTTGATGCTCTGTATCTCCCCAATACTTCAGGTTCATGTTGTTGTCAGCCATAGTTTGCAGTGCAGATTGCACAGTTCTCCTCTTTTCAGTGTTGTGTCTTGAGAAAGCAAGTGACTGGTAAAAAAGATAATGAATAAAGCAATGCATTTCTTTTGACTCCTCTAGCTTTACAAGGAGGCAGTATCCATGTCTTGTGTTAGGCTCTCTCCATTATAAAAAGGTGGTACATATTCACTTGCTTTGTTGGTGCAATATTTTTCTAAGCAGTTGAATCATATGTGTCACTCTTGAAGCCGCAGTGCAACATTTCTGCACCTCTTTCTTTGAATTCAGACTGTATTCATTTGCTGTTAATTCTCCCCACAGGAGTGCAGTCTGTTCAAGGGGTAACATTAGTGTAAAGATCATATTTGCTCTCCTGAATTCAAGGTGGAAATGAGAAGGACTGTTATTGCTCTACTGTTGGTTGTGCTAGAGCCCCTTCTTCTATCTGTAGACTGGCATTGGTATTAGTTTGATAGCCAAAATATAAATCAAACATGTTAATATTATACTTTTTCCCCATGTCTCTAATTCTGAACTACTCTAAAGTGCTCGAAAGGGATGTGTTCAACCATCTTACCAATTTCTTAGACAAATACAATCTTTAAGACCCTCTACAAGCAGGTTTCCGCTCCTGTCACTCCACGGAAATTGCTCTCATGAATGTGTACTACTTCATCATCTCTGCTAAGCACCCCAAACTATCCTCTATCCTAATTCTCCTTGACCTGTTTGCTGCCTTGGATACTGTTGATTACTCTCATTTCCTTAACACTCTATTCTCCGTATTCGCAATTGAACCCTCGCCTGGATTGAATACCACCTTGCACTTCGCTACTTCAATATCTCCTGGAGCAACAATACCTCACAACTCACTCCTCTAACTGTTGGTGTTGCACAAGGCTTTGTCTTGGATCTGCTCCTCTTTACACTCTAGATTTCTGCTCTTGGGGCACTGATCTCCTCCTTTGGGTTCTCGTACCAACTCTTTACCAACGCCACTCAAATCTTCTCAATTCCTGAACTCTCCTCTGATTGCTCTATCAAAATGTCCTGTCAGGTGTATCGACCCACGGTCAAGTTATTATGCTGCAACATTTGGTGCTGTGGGCTTAGAAAATCCAAGATGGCCGAAAAGCCCACAATTGCGCCAGAATCCAGGAAAACCGCACAGTTTTTGCGCACACCAAAATGGTCGCCTGACCCGCCACCCACCAGTGCGAGCGTGATGGGCCAGAAGCGCCATGAATGAAACGTGGTGCCAAAGGAAAAACAGCAGTGCCTGTTAGCTAAAAAAGCGCTTTGAAATCACCTTTGTTTCTCTGAATGCAGGCTCAAAATGCCAATTTCAAACATTGCAAGATATTCAAAAATATTACTGAACACCAGCAGACGTCTGGTAGAATGACATACCAAATCTGGAAAGATGAAGAGCCTAAAATAATGTTCATAACAAAACTGGCTGAGCTGTGGATGTCAGCAGCTTAAGTGAAATGGGATTTAAAGCCACTAAAATCGAAATGTTTAAAATAAATGAGTGACCTACTTTTGAGTGTCACATAGGTTGCAACTGATTAAATGTCATGGGTTTGAACTTAGAATCAGCGTTCTAGCTACATGTGTCAAAATTGTAAGTTTGATTTGAATGAAGAAAAATGCGAACAAAAGTGACCTTTGGCGGAAGCCTGGCTTAAGGAGATTGAATTCTGCCCGGCACTACCCCGACAGGAGTTGAAACTTGCCCAGCAACTGCATTCACAGTCCTGGCCTGCCTTCTGATGCCCCACCAAAAGGAGATTACACCTCTCTGATTGAATCAGGGACTGCAGGGAAACAGAACAATGAGCTTCCCTTTTCTCCAAGCAATTGCTAAATCAGAGGGTCGTACATGGCTTCCTCTTGGAAGGAACTGGGAGGGGCACTGCCTCTGTGAGCCAGCTGAGCTTGGAGGAAGTGGACAAACCAGAAAATCCCCTATGTGCTTTGGGAAACCACACCTCTCTGGGCCAGAGCATAATTTTAAAAAGATGCATAATTCATAGTACAAAATTGTCAAAATTATATCAATAATATCATTATTCCTGTGATTATTCTGTGCACATTTTAAGAGTTGTTAGGACTCTGTGGTATGTTCTGGGGGGTAGTAGCGGAAAATAGGATATTACTCCAAATATTTGTATGTTAAAAATCTGACACTTCATCATCTGATGCCCATATTCCTTGCGCACATTTGTGTAAATTCTGGAAAAGTTTAGAGGTTGTGTTCTGGATGAAAAGGTGTCACACCCCCACCTTCATCCACGTGTTCCATGGAAACATCTCATAATTCAACTCCCACTATCTCCACCAAAATACATGTCAGCACACACTCTCCCCTGCAGGCCTGCTGGCAAGGAATGGGACAAGGTCAGCGACGCCGGTTCTTGCCATCTCAGCGTTGGTTTCCATTCCGGCGTTGGCAGTTGCCATGGAGACGCGCCACGGGCATTCTACAACGTCTCCGTTTCCGGCACCTGAGAGCTCCTCCTTCAGCACGTTCGATCACGTGACGGATGATGAGAGTCACATGATCAGTAGTCAGCGTTTAAAAGGGACGCGCTGACTGCCCTCCAGCGCTTCACAGCTGATCCTGTTTGGCGCACTACGGACTACGGATTCAGACTAATGCTACTGACCTCGGATTGATCTTGGACTCTGATTGTGGCTTCTTCCTTCACGGTACCTTTGCCTGGAACTATTTTCTACTGGATTTGACCACATTTCCGTCCCTGGATTGCTATTTGGATTGCCCTTTGTTATGAACTATGTTCTTGGATTACGCACTTTTCAACTGATTGACTTACGTTTTCTGGCTTCTACGTAAGGTGGTGATTTCATTCATACTAAGTGCCTTACCAACCTGTCATCTGGTCGTCACCCTTGCCGGCTGCCTCCGACTAACATCTTTACATCATTATTAAGTCCCGACCAACTCCTAAGGGTAAGCCCTATTGTAGACTTATTACATATTCATATACTAGTCTGGGGTTCTGTATTTATGACCTAACCTTCGTGTTTGCCTTACAGCGGTCATAGGGGGCATCTTCCGGCATCTTCCGGCATTCCTGGTTCCGGCTGACGAAAATCCACCACCTGTGGACACAAGGACCGCTCGGGCAGTCATTTTTTGTTTGCTCGAGTGGTACTTGGGGACGGAGGTTTCATCGGCTACACGACCATCAAGTCTTGACAAAAGGGCAGAATTCTGTCAGAAGTGAACACAATATCTTACAAAGACAGGGATCGGATGGTTTGGCGCTACAGAACATATGTTAACCTGACATATAATATTAGAAAAATTGTACATAGATAAATATGCATTGGAATCAAAAATAGATTTGTGTGCAAAGTCACAAGGGGAGTGTTCTTTCTGTATGCCATAAAAATATTGCCTGATGACACAGGATGACTCACAATTCAGTTCCCCAGTCAGGCGACAGAGAATCCTCTAGCCTATCAGGATCCTCAGAGGGTTGGGCATAGAAAGTCAGCCTTCCCACCCACTTTCAAAAGACATAAAAAGAGCCACTGAGACCTAGGTGGGGACTGCTCTTTCCACTTTCTTGCGAAGCATTTTGACGGACGACTTCAAATTCAGGCAATATCCAGAGACCAGAACTTAGAAGGACCATAGACTCCAGATAGACTCCAGAACTTGAAGCAGAGAGGCCTGAACCAAAAGCTGAATCCTTCTCAGCAGGCCTCAGAATCCAGCCACCTAACCAAACTATTCAACAGCCGGGCGAGCTGTTTGATTCTGGCTAGAACCAGAACCAGACCCAGAAAGCAGAGCTGTATCCAGAACCACAGACCAGACCGCTGTGCAGTGCCAAGAACTTTTGCCAGAACCAGAGATCCAGATCAGCAGAGCAGAGCTGACCCAGATAGCTGTGACTTCAGAACCACCGCTAGAAGTCCAAGCTAAGCCTGTTGACCAGATCTTGATGGCCTATTTCAAATTTATAGTGTGAGTATCCAGCCAGAACTGTGCAGAACCAATCTATTAGTCTAAAATAATCTCAACCCATCCATTTCAACCTATTTAGAACTGCATAGAAATCGTGTGTCCATTCTGTGATTTCAAACCCGTGAAAGTGTCATTTATAATTTGAATCTTACTTTATTTCTGAGAATCTTCCTCCACTAAATTGTCTGTATCTTTTCAACCACATGCCCTAGGAGCGAGATTTAACTTTCATCTTAAAGCTAAGAACCTAATCTTTCCAACAACCAACTACTCCTTATAGTTTTTCCATAATTGCGATCGATGCACTCGGAAAAAGTGCTGCGAATTGCAATTTGACTCAATTTCTCCCCCTGTCAAAAATAGCTGTCTTTTGCTTGCAACTTCTGATCTCCGTTTTCAACCTGATAATAATTCATGAATCACTGATATTGTTGACCTGAACCAATCTTAAGTAGCTGTCACCTACCCTGAATCTCCTATAGGGAATTAAAATCATTTTTAGCATATTTTTCACTTCTTTGCAAATCACATTTAAAAGTATTTCTGCCTGTTTTAAAGCATACCGGTTGCTCTAAGCTTGCTAGGGGGGGAACTGGAATTTGTATTGCATTTGATTGTATCCCTGAAAACTGTGTGCTCTTCTTCCATCTCCTTATATTGCATAGGGGGGGAGTGAATTGTCAAAAAAAGTGATCATATTATCTCTTGTTGAAACCATATCAGTCTATTTCTGTGCTGCATTCTTTTCCATCATTGCATTTCCTTGAAACCATAAAAGTATTCTCTGCTACCTTATCCTTTCAATACTAACTCCTCACTGATTGAAAAGAATGTGCAATTGTAACATTACCCATTGTTGATCAACATTATATTCATAAGTGTGCTATCAAATATTAATGTATTCATAAAAGTGTGATATATAAATATATGTTGTTTAATTTTTCAAATAAATCTTTTAATTTGCAAAACAAACCTACTTCTTGGCTCAGTGAGGTCAGGGGGATCCAACAAAAGGGGCGTTATACAAGGGTTTATCATCCAGATCTATGAACTTGTCATAAAAATATATAAATAAGGGCTTCCCTTGGGCATCCCAGACTAGGCATTGACTTAGTTGGAGTGCTGAATTGTAGTCGCTTAACAGTCCAAACTGTCTCTCTGCCATTAAATAGTGGATGGCTTTGCACTCTCTGATGTTAAACTATACCAAAACACAGGTGCTCTTTTTGTCTGCCAAAGCTCTCTCTCATCTCTTCCTCTGCCTATCCACTTCCCAGCTGACACTCTCCCCGACTCTTCTTCAGCAAGAAACCTCAGCATCAACTTATACTTAGGTTTTCATTCATGGTAAAAATGCTTGCGTTTGGACTAAAATGTAGAGGCCTTTGATTGATCATTTATTTGTATAGCACATATACACAATGTGCTTCAAAGTGCTCTATCTTTTCTTAACATAATAGTTTACTAGACGGATTTACCATTCTGGTGCCTCGTCAAAAAACAGCAATATTTTTTTGCCTTTCAATTCATGGTGCAGTAACCTAGACTGGTTGTGAGTCTGACTCTTCTCCAAGCCCCCTAAGAAATGGAAAGCTACTGGACTATGGGAATGAAAACACAATAGATCATTCAATTCTTGTCTAAATAGTGTACAGGGTTTCAAAATTTTCCAAAATGAATAATTACGAGGATGTATGCCTCTTGAGCTTTGCTGTAGAATGACTAATCTGTAATCCATGGCCTACTGATTCCACTTCTCCTCCTCGCCCTTTACAAGAAGAAGACTGATACTGATTGCCATGAGCACCCCATTCCTCCATCAACTCCTCCCATCTCACCATCTGCTCCAGTCTAATACTAAGTGACCCTTTTCTTTTCCATAATCATTCCGATTGATCCCCATTGGTTTTTGTTTCTACAGTACTTTTCCTTTGCACCCTCTGTCTCGATATGAGACACTTATTCTCAGCATGTGATCTCTGTTTTTTTTCAAATTTCTGTAAAGAATAAAAAGAAACTAGTGGTACCTCTCCAATCTCTGCATGATACCGCACCAGACTGAAACTTTGATGCCTGTGAAAGGTTTTGACTGAGCAGAGAGTATGATAATATATGATGATGTGCCCAGCTTTGCCATAGCTTACGTGTGCCTTCATGGCTTTGTAGTTAAGGCACTGCGTGTGACATGGTTTAGAGGCCTTCCTCCAAAAAGGGTGCAGCCGGAGGAACTTGGGTCATATGTCACCTCCTTCAAAGACTTTTTGTAATGGTCTATTTTTAATTTATGTTTTTAAACCTGAGGTTGCTTTTGTTTGTTGCCATTAACAAAACATGCATATATAACATCTGATTGAGTGTATAAATAGTTGGGGCAGCTCTTAGCCTCATGGCTTGCTAGGGAAAGAAATAAGCTGCAGACTCAGAAGAAAAGTGTGACATCTTGAAACTGCCTGTCCGTGTATTCAAGTGCCCATGCTAAGTGTCATTTAATAGCCACATAGATTGGGTTACCTCTCATCAAATAATGAATGACTGCAGCATCTCATCTTTACTGAAATATTTGCTATATTTTTGTCCTCTTTATTCAAATTTCTTTTGTTAATTTTTTGATTGCTGTTAGCCCACAACAACTCCATGACAAATTGCTTTCTACATTACAACATGATTGTCGCTGAATGTGCCAAAGATTACTTTGCATGAAAAGGTCTGCACTTTCTATTTCCCTTGCTTTGCTAACGTGTCTCTCTTTGTATTTCACATGTGTTAGACTTAGACATTTTCTAGTGATGTCTATTGAGATGTGCACAAACTGTCTGAGCTGTTTTTCTGTCTGTACTTTTAATTCTGGGTGGGTTTATGGGGGCTGAGAACACCCCACTAGTATGGACATATCACTTCTGCAGAGTCACTTATACCACATCTGGCAAGGTCTTAACAGCTTTTCACATATCTACCTTGGATGGAAAATATATATAAGACCTAACTACGGTGCCAAGATTTGAGGACTACTCTATCAAGCAATTACGCTCCAGGCTTTTATACATCCTTCTCAATGGGACCACTGATCCTGCTTTTCCCCTTTCATGGTAATCAACCTCCCTTGGGCCTAGGCCCTCACCCTCTTGTGAGGTGATAAACCTTGGGGTCATCTTTTGTCTCCACTCTCTCCTTCTCTCCACACATCATGGACGTCTCTAAAAAAGTCCCATTTCGAACTGCACCTCCTCAGAGCTATTCTACCTTTTCTCACCTTCCCCCAGAAGCTCACTGTCTCTAGATCTGTGGTTCTCTCAAAGCTTGACTATTGCAACAGTCTCTTTCTCAATCTACCTAACTCTAACCTCCGACCCTCTGCAACTCATCCAAAACAGGACCATAAGACTTAAGCTTGGCCTCAAGCCCATGGACCGCATCTCTCTGGCTCAGAATTTCCAACACTGGTCACTGCAAGGATCAAGTTCAAGAACGTTTGCCTTTTCCACAAGGACTTCTGGGGACAGGGCCTGCACTATCTCAATTCTTACTTCCTTAGTACCTTCCTTCCAGAGCCCTCCGCTCGTCCACCTCAAATTCTCTACCAGTGAGTCAATTCTCCAAGCAGAGACTGGGGGATAGATCTCTTTCCTCTGCCAGTGCCTCCATCTGGAATTCCCTCCCTGCGACTCTCTGCCTTGAGCCGGACACCCTTAAGTTCTAGAAGCTCCTCAAGACCTTCCTTTTCTCCTCTTACTTCTCTCTCTCTCTCCTCTGCTAACCTTTCCACACTTTCCTTCTCTCTCTACCTTCCCTCTGCCACCCCTTCCTTCCACCTGCTGTTATATTGACTGGTTGCCTGGTGCTCCTCTGAGTCATATAGGACACCTGCCCCCCTGCATAAGTCCCTAGCACTTGCCTTTGGCCCTTCTGCACTGCCACATGGCCTTCCTTGCACTTCCTGGGCATGCAAACCTTGGAGACCCTGCCTTCCTGCACTTAACTCAGGGCACTGCTTCACTTGGTTCACTTCTCCCCCTTCACCTCACCTGCACCTCTTGTCTGCGCACTTGCACAATCTAAATGATACTGGGTCTAGTAAGATTGTTTGTCTTGTTCTCCCCTGTTATCTGGTTCCATGCTTGATTATGCCTTGAAACACTTGTGTATAGGTGCATTATAAATAACCTATCAGTCAATCAATCAATCAATGTACACTCACAAAGCGGCTTGATTACACAGAGGCGTTTATACCCAAATATGCATCATCTATGATGTCATTGTACATGGCAAAATACAAAAAACCTATTGAGGGGAAGGATTGGTTAAGGGATCATATCTACTTATAGAATATATCAGGATTATTGCATCATTGGCTACCCTTTATCTGTCGGGCATGCCTTGAACTACGACTACATACGTAAAGTACTGATTATAATGGACAAACTGTCAGTGGATTGGTCTATGCAACACTGTATGTTAGGTTGTCTCTCAAAGCCACTGATTGGTGGGCATACTATCCTAACCTTGGACTTTCAACTCTTTTAGCAGCACGTAAGCAAAACAAAATGTAGGTGTTTGATTCCCGTCAGACAAATCTGTTTTCCCAATTAGTTCATCACCTCTCATTGGTAGGCCATAAACTAAAGTCTTCCTTTTGCAGTTGACCTTGTTGACTGCTCATTGGCCAGGAACATTCAAGTGAGTGTAAGCACACCACTATCTTCCTCTGGGGCTTAATAAATAGCCCTTGTTCTCTTCTCGGAAATCACATATTAGCAGACCACGAATTTGTCAATTTTGAGCTTCTATTTTCTGCTATTTAATTATGCACTTGCTCGTATAGGCCTCTAGAGACTTGCTCACTCTAACTCATATACACTTTGTATACTTTTAATTGACCAACAGTTGGCTTTTTCAGATGTTTTCTTATTCTTCATTAGTTCCCCGGCGAGGGCGCAATCAGAATGAAAGAGCCATTCTGATTGGCCCTCGCCGAGTCATTACCAGGCTGGGAACCCCTCTGTCGGGATCCACGGCCTTTGTCCCCGCCATCCCCGCTCCGAGCTACCCACGGCTGAGAGGCTGCCTTCGCCCCCCGCCGGTGACTCAGGTAAAGCTTTGGCTTTTTTTCCCCTCCCTCCCTCCTCCCACCTCCCTGCCCTCCCCACCCCACTTACCTTCTATCCTTTGTCCCTGGTGCGGGATGATGGCAGCCTCCTGCCGTGTGGAGACTCAGAGCGGGGGTAACCCCCCCCCAATCCTCGACACGACTGGAGGCTTCTATCATCCCCCACCGGGGACCCAGGTATTTTTTTTTCCCTTCCCCTCCCTCCTGCCCTCCCAACTGCACTTACCTTCTTTTTTTTCGGGAGCGTACGCGCTGGAAACGCTTCTGTTTCCAGCGCCTCCGCTCGCGATGGGTGCCATGGAAAGGGAAAACGGACTCCGTTTTCCCTTTCCATAGCGGCCATTTTCTTTGATTTTGGGACAAAAAAAAAGCTTTAGTGCCCCGGTCACGCAGTTTTTGCAGGCCGGGGTACTAATAGCTATATGCCCCTTGGGGGCATTACCTGAGTCGGTAATACGCTCGGGGCATATTGCTTAAATATATGAGGAATGAACCCATGTTTAGAGCTTAACCATGCAACTCCCTTTGTGCACTGTGCGTATACCTTAAAATATCATCCTTTATTCTGGGCCAACCTTGACTCATCATCGGTTCCCGGATGCAAACGGGGGAGGGGGGTTTGTCCTGCCTGTGGAATTCTTTCAATTGCCATTTATTTTAATGCAAATTTGATAAAATAGAGGACATTCATACACAATACCAATTTTTGCCATGAAATGTGCTGCTGTGTAGGGTACAAATAAACACTCAGTATTGAAGGTATGGGTCAGCTTTATATATTTGCTGAAGCTCTTTTTATTATTTTTGTAGATTTCTTTTAAAGCAAAAAGGTTTGTCTGTGGTCAATAGTTGACCTGCATAAATTCAACAAGAGGTTGGCATAGCTCATTCCCTCTCTATGAGTATCCAAATTACTTTATGGAACAAAAATACAAACACTGTGAACAACATAGGCAAAGAAAAGGGTTCACGGGTAACAATGCAAGCTGTAACATAGTTAGATTAATGCAAAGAATTACAATGTTGCAGCAACAGTATGGACTACATAGACAAGAAAGAGGTCCACAATAAGCATGCAGTTAGGAAGTTTTAGTGCAAGGCATTGTAAATATGTACAAAGCAGTTTAACATGTATCCAAAGAAAAAAGGTGTGCACATATCTACAATTGACATGGGGCAACAGATACTGTATATTAGTGTCTTAGACCAACACTAGAGCTTTGTATAGTTTTGCTTCCCTAGAGAGAGTATAGCTAATATAGTTTGTCTAGGGGACATGACCTTGGAGAGGTCTACCAGAGGCAGGCTAAAGGGTGATTCATTGGTTCTGCACAGAGAACTATTCTTCCACGTCTCTTAATCATACAACCATAGTCTGTTTCTGAGGTAGTTTGGTTGTATCAGACATGAATCGGCATCCATTTTCCTATTATGCCATCCTAGCCACATTATATATACCTTTGTAGCAAGTTTATATATGTTTCCTTTCTACCGCGTATTACTGCTTATTTACAGTTATTGATCAATAAGTAGTTTTGTCTTCGTTGTAGGCATGATTACTTTAGCTTTTAGGTAAATGTTTCTCTTTGTGCTTAAGTCACATTGTTACTCTTGAGTATGTTCATGTTGTTTCATTATAGTTCACATATCTTCCTAATGACATGACCCAGCTCTTGTCAGATTTCACTTAATGCTCCATGATGTCTTTATGTGTGTGCTATATGTAACTGGAGGGACAGCCCGGATATCGGGCAGGAACTGATGGGCTGGAAAAGCAAGATATATATACAATGATTGTTCCTGTCCTCTATAATTCCATACTGCGATATTTTAGAGCAGTGTATGTTTTAAACCTTCCGAGAAGAGCCATGCAATAGTGTTGAATCCTAATCACATGGTGGTGAAACAACCATAAACAGTGTTTGGTTTATTATGGTAGCCTCTTTATTGTTTTCATGGCTAGTCTTTTTAATTATATTCTTAAAACAAGAACAGAACAAATGTTCAAATAAAACAAGGTAGTACAGGGGGTCACCTTAGTTTTAGCTTGACACAACTTAGTCAATTACAGATCGACAACTGTGCATGTGTGAATAAAAAGGTAAAGGCAAAGAAAAAAGGACAAACTTGAAAACAAATGCAGTTCTCTGGAGGTGGACACAGTATTACTTCATAAAAGTCCACCGTTCCATGGGTTCAAGGCTGTAACATATTGGATTCAATTACTGTTTTTCTGAATACATTCAAACAGAATAAAAAAGTTTAGAAAAGCACAGAATTCAAACAATTATATTTACTCATATAACCGTATTTAGAAAATCAGGATGTCTAGAGAGACTGGTCCGACGTCTATTAAAGAGTAGAGGAAATTTAGTGTGGTCCTAACACGGTGGTCTGCAATCAATTTCCACAAGGATCACTGACGTTTCGATTGTTTATATTCACAATCTTCTTCTGGGGCCTTATATATGTAGGTCTCCCTATAGGTAAACAAAGAAAAAGGTGTCCACTTAGGAGAGGGTACCGAGTGTTTCTGTATAAAATTCAAGTGAAAGGATAAAAAAGCTACATCTTAATGTTGCTATAATAAAAGTGAAGGGCTCAGAGCCCTTAAAGTTCAGTGACTGACCTTTCCTAGGGGCTCCCTGGAACCTACTGTGGTTCCCCGGTTCTGTGGAGGTGGTAGTATGTCGGCTGTGCAGAGGTGTCACTGTCTGCACAGGCAGGAAATGCAGTTCAACCCCTGGCCTTGGGATATGAGTCCATTGAAGCGGCCCTGTAGGTGAAAGTAGACCAAGAGGCAAGGCAGAGTTGTGTCAATATGTGGCTGAGCCCTATGTCTAGTGTTTACTGCGACAAAAGGGTGCCTTTAAGGAGAAGAGGCTTCCAGTCTATAACCGGAGTGTCAGGGAGACTGAAGTGGGATTTGCAGTCTAGGCTCACCTGTATCAGTTTGGGTATTGAATGCGGCTCGAGCAACTCCTCCGTGTGTTGGTAGTCCGAAGAGGAGTGGTTTTTGAATGCAGGAGGGCGCTGTTCGTCATGCATCTAAATACAGCCGGCGCGACTGTGTAGTGTCTCCGCTGCCGCGCATGCACGAGACATGGCAGTCCCGTGTCCGAAATGTGCGCACGCGCGCTTGCCGACTAGTGTCCCGGCCGATGCGCATGTGCACGGCTGGTCCACGCTGTGTCTGTGGAGTGCGCACGCGCACTGTGGTGCAAGGGGCAGGGCATGCCTGTGTGCCCTAGCGCTGCAGCCACTGACCTGCAACACAGAATCAACGACTCGGACGGCAGTGGGACTGTGCCACCCGGCCCGGATTGCAAGTAGTTGCTGCATCACATGTACACGTGTCAGGGGGAGTCCACACCAACATTAGAAGATCGGTGGGTACTTGCTACATGTAGGGCTGTGTGGCCGATAAGGGTGTATGTACTGCAGTGAGGCCCCTGTTGGCTGACACCAGTGAGGGTGCCTGCTGCGTGGTGTTTGGAGCCCTACCTGATGTTGGCATTAGTTGGTGAAGAACTGGTCCTAATTCCTGGAACAGTGCTAGGTCATCGAGGGCACCTGTGGTTGTCTAGAGGGCATTTTTCAGATAGTGGTCTGGTAGTCCAAGGGGGTTGCTTCATTAAGGCCATTTGTCAGGGTCTGCAACTTGAATATCCACCAAGATTCCTTGTGTTTAAGAGAGTTGGATATGTTGGTGGTGCCTATGACTCGATCAATCACCCACCATTTGAATGAATCATAGGCATGTTGTAGTTCCATGAAGTGTGAGACCAAAGGTGCATTATGTACCCTGCACCTTATTCTTGATTTGTGTTCACTTATTCTTTTGTGTACAGGTCTGGACGTTTGGCCCACGTATCTGAGTCTACATGCGCACTCAATGAGATAAATCACATTAGTTGTTTTACAATTAGTGAATTGTCTGAGCTCCCATTCCTTGTTTCCTATGGGGAAGGATTTCATTTTTAGCGTCTGTCTGCAAGCCATACATGAGCCACATGGGTAATGCCCCCTGATTTCTAGCATGTTCCATAAAGAGGACCTTGGTGATTTTCTACGGGACCTAGCATGGGTCAATAGATCCTTCAGGTTCTTATTCCTCTTCAGGGCCATCCTTGGTAGTGGTTCATCTGGTAAATTAAGTTGGACGATAGGCCAGTATTTTTTAATCATGTGCCTAAATTTCGATGTGTTGGCACCGAATGTGGAGATACATGCCAGTATATTGTCTGTGCCAGGTTCAGAATCCTGAGTTTTTGCAGTGAGCAATGTTTCTCTCGGAGTATAGAGAGCCCTCTTCATTGTGTTTTTAAGCAATTTCTTGGGGTAACCCCTAGTCGCCAATTTCTGTTGAAGCGAGTTCGCGTGTATCTTGAACTCTCCTGTTTCGGTGCAATTTCTACGTATTCTGAGGAATTGTCCGTATGGCAAGTTGTCGCGTAGGTTTCTGGGATGGTGGCTGTTGTAGTGTAGGATGGTATTTCTATCTGTTTCTTTTTTGTAGATAGAGCAAATCAGCTGATTTTCTTTTGCTTCAATTTTGAGGTCCAGAAAGTTGACTTTTATGTTGCTGTGTTCCATGGTGAATTGGATATCTTCTGATCTACCATTAAGCCATGTGAAGAAACTTTGTAGCTTGGTGTTCTCTCCTTCCCAAATAAAAATGATGTCGTCAATGTACCTACGCCAAAGATGGATGTTCTCTTTAAATGGATTGTTTATGTTCAGAATGAAGCTTTGCTCGTATTCAGCCATAAAGATAATCGCCATGCTGGGGGAAAATGCTGCACCCATAGCGGTTCCGCTGATTTGTAGATAGAATGACTCGTTAAAACAAAAAAAGTTGTTGGTGAGTGCTAGTTCTAATAGTTCCACGATGAAGTTGATGGGCACTCTTCTTTGTGTCATATGTCTGGTAAGATGGTGTCGAATGCTTTCAATGGCTTGGTCTTGCGGGATGCTCGTATAGAGACTCTTAATATCCATTGTGACAAGTTGATTCCTGGTGTTGTCAAAAGGTTCATGTTCAAAGGTAGTGATAGTCATCATCGTATCCTTCAGGTATGAGGCTGTTTTTTGGCATAGTGGCTTAAGGAAGTGGTCTATAAATTTACAGGTGGGTTCCAGTATGGAGCCGCATCCGGAGACTATAGGTCTACCTGGGGGCATGCGACTATTTTTGTGAATTTTGGGTAAAGCATAGAAAGCAGGGGTGCGTCCCTCTGTGGTGTTGAGGAATGCTTCCTCTTTCTCTGAAATCCAATTCCTTTCTTGGGCAAATTTAGTTATTTCTTGTATCTTAGCTCTAATGTTGTTGGTTGGATCTTTTTTCAGTTTTTTGTAGTTATTTTCATCGTCCAACAAAGTCAATACCATGTGGTTGTATTGCTCTGTGCTTTGTATTACTATTCCTCCTCCTTTGTCTGCTGATTTTATGACCAGTGTGTCATTATTCGCCAGATTTTTGAGCGCTCGCCGTTCTCCATTGGTAAGGTTTTGCCTCTGATGTTGCTGATTTTTTTGAAGTTTTGTTAACTCCGATCTAATGCATTTTTCAAAGGTAAGTATGGAGGCGGGTAGTTGATTATCTCTTGGGTTGAAGTTGGATTTCAATCTCAGCCCTGTGTCTTCTTCCGCCTGTGTGGCTTCTTGGTCAAGGAAAAAGATTTTTCTTCGGATCGAGCGGAAGAAATTTTGAAATTCTTCATCAATCTTGAACCAATCTGTGTTGTTCGTTGGTACGAAGGATAACCCTCTAGTAAGTAGTGTAGTTTCTTCCTGCGTAAGGGGGGTACCTGAGAGGTTAAAAATAGGTATGTTGTTTAGCGTCTCCTGTTGCCTCTCCGTCTCCGGCTGGGGTGATTCCACTGTGGGTAATTGAAGAAGGGTATTTGAGGTGGTTGGGGTCCCCAGTAACCTTCTCTGGGGCCCCCTTGCCCTATAAAAGGCATCATGGGAGGTGGTGGTTGAAATTGGCCCATGCCTGAGTTCCTTTCTCTGGTCTGGGGTTGATCTCCTGATGATGAATCAGATCCAGAGGTTCCTGAGAATGAAACTCCCTTTCGTCTACTTCTATTTATGCCTCCTTGCCTTGCCGTTCTTTCCTTTTCCTTGTTGTCCTTATAGTCGTCTGAGAGATATGGGTACACCACTTCTAATTTGAAGTTTTTAATATCTTTTGACAGTTTTTTATGCTTTTTCTCTAACGTCGTGGCCATAAAAGTCTCTAGTGTCTTATCAATTTCTTTAAGTTTTTCTCTGGCATCTATAATTGTGTCATCTGTGATGAATTTGGTCTCTTCTGTTTTTAGGTCAGTCAGCAACTGGGTGTGGATTCTTTTGGCTGTGGTTATTGTGAGTGCCATTAGATCTCTACTGCATTTGGTAGCAATTTTGCTGAAATCCATCATGTATTCTTTATCCTCCAAAAAGAGTGCCGGTTCATTCCTGATAATAAGTCCGGCTGGCACCATATTGACTCTCAGGTATTCGCGTAGAAAGTGGCCATGGACCTCCGTTCTAAAACACCTCTTTTTTAGATTAAGGAGGTCTTCACCCGTGGCTGTGGAGTCGAGGTGGGCTTGGGCTCCCACCATATTAAATAGGCTAGGGCCCTGAATAATATCATTTATTTGTTCTTCTGAAAAACTTAAAATGTGCTCCATGTTGGGTGCAAGGTCAGTAAATCTGGACTATAGGGGCCCAAGTGCAAGGTGCGCAAGCAATCAATCACTAAGAGAAAAAAATCCTTTAGTGTGTGTCCCTTAACAGAAGGGGGGTCAAAGTGAAGTGAACACGGAGTGTGTTCAGTCCCTATTATAGCTGGGCTATATCTAGAATATATGTGTGTGCTGGCATCCTTCCGTGTGGCATCCTTCTACTGTCTCAATGTGAGGGTACATTCTGTATGGTTGTCTGAGTGCATAACATCTTTCATACACTCAGTGTGGTATGGGAACGACACAGGGTGTGCATGTACTGCTCTTCTCTGACCACTACAGTATGATGTGGTGAGGGGGCAGAAACTAGTGAGAAGGCAGCTACCTGCTCCTGTAGATTCCCCCCTCTGGTAGAATTTTTAACCAAATCCTCTTCTTCCATTGCCTTCATCTTCTCTTCATCATTTGCCTTTATCTTCTCTTCATACTGTTTTTCATTCTCCTTTATCATTTCTTCATATGATTGTTTCTTTGGAACCCAAATCTTTGTCACCCCCCTCAGGTGACCGGCATTCTTTATATGTTCATCCACACTCCAGGTCATGTGACAGCAATCTGCAGATGGTGGACAGAATATCCAACGTTCTACATATGTTTTATGATCCTTGGAGTAGTAGAACCTTGCAAGGGAACTCTTCTTTATATTCTCAACGGTACTTTCCTCATCCTGCACTTCTCCATTTGCAGTATTTATGACAATCATTATCTTCATTTCAAAAGCTTTCTTGGCTTTCTTCTGGCATTGTCCCAAGATAACCTTAATGAGGCAGAATTCCAGCAATACCAACACTACTACTGCTCCAAGTACTTTAAAAGCAATTACCAGCCAGGTAGGAATCCATGATAAAACCAATGAGAACCAATCATCTGCTGCTGTCTCAACTTCATCCTCCATTTTTGTTTGCAGGGTCGTCAGCACAGTTATTGCCTCTGTCAGGGTTCTATTCCCTCCATCATGAGATGGTGTAAATGTGCAGCAAGAAGGCCCGATCTTGGCGCACACGTCTCCTTCCATTGCTTTAATTATATCTAGAACATATCTGTTGTAGAGAGTCATTAGCCTGATGGCTCTCAATTCTTCTCTGATTGCATTGAATTCTTTTATTGTTGCATTGATCGTCTGCAGCATCTCCCATCTTGTAATCTGCAGTCATTTGGTGTTTACTGCAGTCTGTAGTCCTGGCAAAAATATAGATGTCATTATTACTGTTGTCTTGCTGAACAGTCCTTGTTCATCTGGAATATTATCACAAGCCTTCATTGATTTTGCTGAGAAATAATTGCTTCTCGTCTGCCACTGTAGGTTGAGTGACCGCTTCTTTCTCATGTGGTCATCCATTTTTGGAAATTCATCAATATGAAGGTCACTTTGGGGAATCACCAATACTGGAACATGTATCATTACAATGGAACATATTCCTCCCCAATGTTTAGGGAACTGCATGTAGGCTCTGGATCCACAGTCCCAATATCAGTCAATCAATACCGCAGCTCCTCCATTCATTCCTGGGACTTCAATTATCTCTCCACATCCTTTATTTTCTCCAACCAGTACCAGGCCATAATTTCCGAAACATGTTGTAGCATTATTTGGTGGTTATTTAAATAGAGGTCCTGTTTCATTGTCGACCCATGTGAGTAACTTCAAGTACTTGGCCCAGGATCTTAGGCATTTTGTAACTCACTATCTGCACTATGCTTGCTGATCCTTTCTTCAATAAATGTGCAGAGCAGGCCAATAATCCTTCTTCCCATACAGTAATGGTGACAACACATCCATATACCACTAGCTGAGCTCTCTCTCCACATCTTGGCTCTCCTGGTTTCTCAATAATTACTGAATAGTTCAGCTTCTTTATCTGGACAACCTTTATTTGTTCTCCAATCTGGGATGGATACATTAGCTCCTTGCTTGTCCATCCTAGTCCATTTTCTACACTTCTTGTTTCTTGTTTTCACATATGTGTCTTCATATGTAAATGCCATTTTTTATCCCCATCATAACATTGCCCAACTTTCTTCGAATTGTCCTCTGGTTGTGCATGGTGCTAGATAACTGAGGCACTTTGCATCATGTGTAGACATTTCTCTTGCAATAAATGTTCTTGCCACATTTATGGCATACAGTATTAGGGAGCAAACATAACAGCTGTCATCCGACATTCTTTCGCACACCTCTTTCATGTGCTGGTACCATAGATATGTGTTTATATATTCTTGGTCTGCCTCAACATCCCTTTTATATCTAAACAGGTACCTAGACATATTATGGGAAAAGCTGTCTGTACCTCCATTGGGAACAATAATAAAAGTTTCATTAACATCGTTCATCCCTGTATTGCCTTGTGTAACATGTCTAAATACCATAATGAAAACACAAACCATGATACAAAAATATATTATCATCAGTACTCCATGAAAACCTATCGACTTTCTGGATGGTAGTGAATCTCTGAAATGTTGAATCCTCTGAATTTTGTATTTACCTTAATATGCACATTTGTATTCTCCTTTTTTAATCACTTTTATATCAAAAATAGTAATGTGATTGCAATTACCACTCTCCATATGATACAATTATTCTTGGCATCTCCAAGAAAACGTAATTATACTTACTCATCTTCATATTACGGCAGGGTAAGACTGTAACATGTAGGAAAAAACAGCATACAAGAGTGTATGGATTGGAACTATAATAGGTAGCATACACAATCAATTATATTCTTCTTTTTTCTCTTCAAACTCCAGATTCTTCTCTTATTGTATCTTGAATCCTATCTAAAAATGTTCCAGGATAACTGCAAGTCTATCTTCTCTTTATCAAATTTTGAGAACCACTGCTCTCTAGTCATTTTTTGAGAACCACTGGTCTTTAGTCGATTGTTGACAAACGCTGGACTTTAGTTAATTTTTGAGAAATGTTGGTCTTTAGTTGATGGTGCTTGTTCACTTCATTTTCCTTATTCTCATTTCTAGCCATTTAAGGTGTCTGCATGTGTGCCTCTTCGTCTCATGCTTCAGTTGCAGAATGGGTTGATGGTTCACATTTATATGCTTTAATATCATGCAGGTGCAGCCAGGCACCTCTCCCTTTTAGTTTGACGGCAGTGGCACTAACTTCCTTCACCTCATGTGGCCCTTCAAAATGGGACATGTTCCAGGTGTGCACAAGCTTGCGTACTAGCACTTGGTCTCCTGGATACAGAATAGGAGGTTTCAGCAACTCCTCTGTTTCAATAGGTTGATTGTCTTTGTCTCTTCTTTCTGACCCCTCCCTTCTGGTTTTAATCTGTTGGACATGAAAGAAATACTTGCAATCATTGTTGTTAGGTAATCATGCATCTCGTCACTGAATGCCTTTGCTACACTATGGGCATCAGTTCTTACTCTAATCAGAGGAGCAAGTGGGGTTCTCGTAGAGCATCCATTCACCAACTCATGAGGAGTTAGATGGTGGTCTGAGCCGGGTTGATTTCTTAATGCATACAGGGCTAGGGGTAGGCAATGTAGCCATCTCTTCTTCAGAGTTATTTTCAAATTGGCTATTCTTTTTTTTTTTAATTCTGATTAATCTCCCAGAGACACCGTTGGCCTGTCGGTGATAAGCAGAAGAAAATGTGTGTCTAATCCCTAATAAAAGAACTACTTGCTCAAATAGTTCATTGACAAAATGCAGTCCATTGTCAGATGGAAGGCCCTCACACACACCCCATCTCAGGAACAATCAGGGTGCGTGCATGGACCTGCCTCGATCCACCTAGAGAACTGACATACTATATCTGTAGCCATTGCATGTCTGTAGCATATCCACATAATCTATATCGAACTGCTGAAAGGGGACATTGCGTCTGGGAATATCCCCTCTTACTGTTCGCAAAGTGTGTCCTACATTAAATTTCGGACACACAATGCAATTTACAATAAACTGTGCCACATGCTCTAATATATTCAGGGAAAAACACTCTTCTGCAATTGTAGCAGTAAGACTCTCTCGAGGTGTGTGTGCTAGGTAGTGAAACTGCTCCAGTGCTCCTCTTAATAATGCTAGAGGCATAACTGGCTTTCCAGTGCTATCCTGTCTCCAAATTGCCTCAGTGGGGGATAAAGAACACCCCCGTTTTTCCATAAATCCTGCTCTTCTTGTGAAGCTCATACTTCTATCTCAATTAACTGGACAATAGACAGTATGTGAAAGCCCTCCTTTACTAATATGCATTGTCCTGTCATTTGTTTAACATCTTCTATTTCTAAACTAGACATAGGTGGGCAATAGGCTGCTTTTTTGGCCTCTACGTCTGTGGTTTCATTTATGTGGGAAATTATGCCTGCTCTTTTAGAATGTGCTGAGCAATTTATGACTGCTAGGGCCGAGGGAAGACTTAATTCTTCGATAAGCCTATCTAATTGGGCTGCATGTTGCACCTGAGTGCCGTCTGCATGATATGATATGTTATTTATAACATGCTTAATACCCAGAGGTTTCGAAGCGCGGACCCGGGGATCGAACCTGTGTTATTCAGTGTCGTCTTGCTTCCAAGGCGAGCATTTTGCCCCTAAATTATCCTCCTGAGCCCCCCTCCTCCTGCACAATTGACATCACATAGGCAGAGTCAGAGTACACCATCACTTCTTCATCCTCAAAGCTCTGCAGTGCTTCAATGAGTGCCACTAATTCTGCAGTCTGTGCGGAGTAATTCCAGGACAATCTCGCACTTGTCACTACCCCAAATTCACTCTTTCAATTCAGTTTTACTACTACTGATGCTGTATGCCTTTCCCCAGTTTTTTGATCAATTCCCAATGACCCATCTCATTGATCCATCAATAAAGACAACTTCCCACCTCCCAAGACCATTTTCTCTAGCTTGAGGGATGTTGTCATATTTATTTATTTATTTATTTATTTATTTATTTATTTTTAATTCTTGTAATGCTCCAACATGCCCGTAGGCCTCAGGGCGCACATAAAACTGGACAAAACAAACAGACACACATGGCAGAGAAAGATGAAGGGTCAAAGAGTTATTCCAGATTGAAGAAGTGGGTTTTTATAGCACGTTTGAAAATAGTGTAGTCCTGGATCTGCCGCATCTGGGCTGGGAGTTTGTTCCATAGAAGGGGACCTTGAGCGTCAAGAGTGGTACCTCCAAATTTGGCTGTCCTGTATTTTGGATGCTTGAGAATAGTGGCAGAGGATGAACAAAGGTTCCTCGCATTGGATTTAATGCTAATGCGGGCTGACAAATAAGTAGGGCTACAGAGGCTGAGGCATTTGTGGGTCGTGGTCAATATATTGTGCGTTATCCGATGTTTAACGGGAAGCCAGTGAAGTTTTTTCCTAAAAGTGGAGATGTGTGTACGACGGGACTGATTGAAGATAATACACACAGCATTATTCTGAGCCACTTGTAGTGATTGTATGTTGGAGGCTGTGGTGCCCGCTAGGAGGCTGTTGCAATAATCCAATCATGAATTGATCAATGCAGTGGACAGAAGGGCACAGTTTTCTTCCGAGATGAATGGTCGAATATAGCCTATTCTTTTTTTTATAAGACCGCAGCTAGATTTAATGCTGGAGACATGGGACTTCATAGAGAGTTCTTCGTCAAGAACGACGCCCAGAGTCTTGACTTTCTTCTGGACGAGAATGGTATTGTTGGCAATATGGAAACTAGCATAGTTGGAGTCGGGTTTCGCCCGAGTGTTTTTTGATGCCACGATGAGGAGTTCAGTTTTTTTGTCGTTCAGGGCGAGAGAATTGCAGGCCATCCTGTCTTGTATGGCTTTGTATATTTTATTGATGGTTACTGTATCGCTGCTATAGAAGCCACTCAGCTGTATGACCACCTGAGTATCATCAGCGTAGTTCGTGTATTGCACTCCTAATTTGTTTAAGAGGTCAAGAAGGGGACGGATATAAAGATTGAAAACCAGGGGCGATAGACAGGAGCCCTGAGGAACTCCGCATGTCTGAGATATTGGAGAAGATTGATTATCGCCAACACAGACCCTCACCATTCTGGGACCCAGAAAGGAAGCAATCCATCTGGATCCAATTACAGAGCAGTTAGCGACCTCTCCGAGCCTTGACACCAGTAAGCTGTGATCAACTAGGTCGAAGGCTGCAGAGAGGTCTAATAACATGAGCAAAGCAGCTTGATTATTATCAGCTATGCTAGCTAAGGTAGATTTAAGATCTAGCATTGCTGTCTCAGTCCCGTGACGAGCCCCATAGCCCGACTGACGGGTACCCAAGATGTTATATTTTCCGACTTGGGCTTGTAACTGTAAATAGGCAAGTTTGTCAATTATCTTGAGAACATATGGCACGTTGGTAATGGTCCTGTACTTGTCTTTGTTCGCTGGGTCAAGATTTTCCTTTTTCAATAAGGGTGTAATCCACGCTGATTTTAACAGTTCCGGTACCAGGCCCTCATCAAAAGAGAGATTGACCAGTTTGGTAATCCATGGAACCAGAATTTCTAAGGACTCCTTAAGAGTGCTTGTGGGGCAGTCGTCAGCAGGACAGGACGTGTCTTTAAGGTCCTTTATGATTTTGAGTACTTCATCTTCGGTGTAGTGTGTGAAAGAGAATTGAGGGATATTGTTTTTGCAGGTATTGGGCAGAACGGTGCCTGTGGGGGTTTGCGGGGATGTTACATTGCCTAGGGCTTTATTTATTTTTTCTTTGTGAGAATCAAACTTGAGTAGAAAGGCATTGTGTATGCCCTGACACCATTTATTGTCCTTAATGATATTATTAGTGATTGGGGGCTGATTTTGGAACTCTGCTAAAATTTTGAAAAGCTCCCCAGTGTTGGATTGAGCATTCACAATCCTTGCGATATAATGTGTGGCCTTAGCTTCTGTGATGAGATTTTTTTAATTGAGGATGGATTTTTTGTAATTGGTTAGAGTGTTGTCGTTGGGATCTTTCCTCCAAACTCTTTCGAGGGCTCTTTTTTCTTGTCTGGCCACAAGAATTTCATTAGTGAACCAGGTGTTCTTTGTGGTTTCGGTCTTTATTGTCTTCATTTTCAGTGGGGCAAGGTCGTTAACTGCTTCTTTGATGTTGGTGGACAGATGATTGATAAGTTTTGAGGAGTCAACAAAGTTGTCAAGGGGTTTAAGTTTAGAAGACAGCAGTGTGGCAAAATTTGGAGCTGTTAGATTTTTAAGGTTGCAAGACATTTTCTGGATGTGTTAAGTTTAGGTCGAGGGGAGGGTAGTGAAATCTTGGCTTGAATAAGAAAGTGGTCAGACCAAATACATGGTGTGGCCGAGATGTCAGAGATATTGGCATTTTGGGACAGGAGCCAGTCTAAGGTATGACCCTTACTTTGTGTGGGGGATTTCATCCACTGGGTAAGGCCAAAAGAGGTGATGGTATCCATCAGATTGGTGCCTGCTTTATCCTGTTGGTCGTTGGCCCAATTGTTAAAATCACCCATGATGATAAATGGGCCTTTAGTGGTACAAATCTGAGCCATTAGATCACTGAGCTGTTCTTCAAATAGAGGCATGACTTTGGGTGGACGATAGATCGTAAGTGTGTTTAAAGTGGTACGTGGAGAGGTTTTTATTTTTACCCATAAACTCTCACAGCCTTCTGGAGAGGTATGAGGAATTTCGTGGAATTCAAGATTTGATTTACACAACAAGGCCACTCCGCCACCTTCACCCAGTAGACAATCTGCTCTAAAGAGAGTGTAGTCATCAGGCGTGGAGAGTGTGGCTTGGGTGGGAAGGTCAGGGTTGAGCCATGTTTCGGTTATGCCGAAAAAGTCAGGCTTAAGTTCATTAGTTAGGTTGGAGATTTCCACACCATGCTTGCATAGCGAGCGTGTGCTGAGGAGGGAAAAAGATAGAACCAACAAGGGTGTGATCTTGGACTTCATGTTAGGTTGATCAACATACATTGTGGAATCATGTACATAATCATCCTCTCCTACTAGCTCTGCTATAAACATTTCTGGGTTCACTGTTTAACATCTAACAATGTGAATTGCAGGAATAATTTCTAGAAATAATCACCTCATACCCAGATGCTCTTTGTGTTGTCAATGTACTTTTGGGCTTCTTTAAAATTGAAAATAATGCATGGTGTACAAAAAATGTTAGTGCACACCCCATTGTTATACTTTAAACTTTTTCTATTGCAAATACAGCAGCTGCTAAAAATTGCTCATAGTGTTCTTTCATAACTGGATCTAAAATCCTGCTATAATAAGCTAATGGTTTGTGCCCATGTCCTAATGTTGTCTTCTTTGTGAGAACTGCTGCCATAACTTCTATATTTGAATGGAAGAATAAATACAATTCTTCATGATAATCTGCAATCACTAACACAGGGGCTGTAGTGATGGCCTTTTGTAATTCTTCAAATCCTGCAGACATCTCATCTGTCCATGTTAATGTGCTCTTGTCTACCTGAGCTTCTTTAAGTCCTTTTAAAATTGGTTGAATGTATGTACTGTAATCAAACACCCAGGCTCTACAATAGTTACATAAGCCTAAAAATGGTTGCATTTCCCTCACTGTTTTGGGTGCTGAGGTTTTCATGACATCTTCTACTCTTTCAGGAGTTTTTTTCCCCCTCATGAGAGATGAACTGTTTTATAAACAAGACTTCTCCCTGACAATATTGTAACTTTTCTTTGTCTACTTTATATCCTATCTCTGAGAGTATTGTCATGACCTGAACTGAGTTTTTTCCAAACCTTTTTTCTGTTACACTGCACACGAAAATGTCATCCACATACTGCATTATCGCACTTTCGAGTTGGACATTACCCATGTCCATCTGGAGGACTCTGTTAAAGATCGAAGGGGGCTCATAGTACCCTTAGGGCATTAGAGTATGTTTTGGGTGGATCGTTCTATAGGAAAAGGAAGTCAAAACGTGTGAGTCTTTGTGTAGGTGAATTTAATAAAATGCATTTTTTAAATCTGTAACTGTAAATTATTTAGCTTTAGATGGGATGTTGCACAATATTGTCCCAGGATTTGGAACTAAAGGAAACTCTGCTTCGCCTATATTGTTTAGGGGACGAAGGTCCAGGATAAATCTCCACAAACCTCCCTTTGATTTTTTCACAGGGTACACGACTGTGTTACATGGTGAGTGAGAAGGCATTAATATGCTGTGTTTCATTAAAGTGGAAAAGGTCTCAAAAATGCCTTCATCTGCTTCTCTAGACATGGGATATTGCTTTGCCTGCAGCAAGAAGGCTCCTTATTTAATCTTAATTTTAACTGCCCCTATTCCTTTTAATAGATCCACATAATATGGGCTTGTGGTCCATAGAATATTTGACACTTTCTCTATGTCCTTCTGAAAAAAAAAAGTGTTTTCTTTATTACCAACGGCATTCTCTGCAGTATTTCTATATTCTTTACTTTAATCTAATAAGTGAAACTTATAAAAAATACTAGTTCATCATCTGAGTCGTCATAATATGATATGATATGATAAGTCATTTAAAACGCGCCTGTACACAACTGTTTCTAGGCATGAAAAGACAAGGAAGGGAGGACAAAAGGATGACAAAAAATGATTTTACTATGCCTTGTGTCATTCAGATTGCACAAGTGTGGAGGGGGGCAGAAGTGCCAGGGGGGCACGGGAGGGGAGAGTGCAAAATAACTAGTAAGTGTAGCCAGGAGGTGGCTCATAAATGCTGAGAGTCAGGGGACTGTAGCATTGCAGATGCAGTCCCTTAAGTGGTTGGGAGGACCGGAGGCAGTGCAAGGGCAACTGGTCGTGCAGGAGCCGTGTCACGTAAGTTCAGTGGGTGGCCAGGTAACCAGTATGCGCAGCAGACAGGGGCATCAACAAGGGAGAGAGAAAGCAGAAGCAAAAAGGAAGTTCTTGAGTTGCTTCCAGAACCTTCGGTGGATCTGCTCAAGTTTGATAGAGTTAGGGAAGCTGTTCCAGAGGACAGAGATCCACCCCCACCCTCTGCCTGGAGAAGCATCTGAGAGAGTTGGAGGTGGATGAGCGGAGGGCTCAAGAAGGAAGATGCTTAGGAAGACAAAGTTGGATGCAGTGTGGTCCTAGGCCCCAGAAAGCCTTGTGGATGATGCAGAGGGTCTTGAACTTGAACCTCGCAGCCACAGGGAGGCAGTGCAGAGATTCCAGGGCTGGAGAGATACAATCGCTGGGCTTGAGGCCAAGGACAAGTCTCCCAGTCATGTTCTGGATAAGTTGCACAGGGCAAAGAGTAGAGGCACCCAGATTTAGAAATAGGCTGTTGCAGTAGTCAAACCTATAGAGGACCAGGGCTCTGGAGACATTGAGCTTCTGGAGGAAAGTGAGAAAAGGAAGAATACCTCTGAGGAAGTGAGGCTGATAATGTGACTTCTCAGAGACATCAGAGATGTGAGGAGAGAAGGAGAGGATGGTATTGACCCATTCCTGAATTGCAGACGGACATTCTGGTTTGAGAGAAGAAGTAGAGGCTGAAGGGAGCCTGAAACAGAGCTGGGTGTCATCTGCATAACACTGACATTTAGAGCAGAATGTAGAGATGTGGTGGGCCAGAGGTGCCAGGTAATGGTTAAATAGCCAGTAGAGAGGTTAGACCAGTGGGGAACATCACAAGTAGAAAGACCAATTTGAACCAGAGAGGGTCAATAGGTGAGAAAAGAAGTCAACCAGGATGGCGTGGTTGACCATGACAAAAGCAGAGGAAAGATAAGGAGAATAAGGACAGAAGGAAGTTTCGGGGGAGCAGTTTCTGTGCTTCTGGCTGCTCTGAAGACAGAGTCAAGATTGGAGAGCAAGTCTTCACAGGTGTTCAGAAATCATCTCTAACAAAGCTCTTCATCAGTTGAATATGTCAGTGTGTATCCTTCACTGAGAGCTATCACCATTCTCCATCCTCTTCCCTCATCATCTGTCCCATGCAGATTCATCCATACATTTCTGACTACTGCTGCATCTAATTCCAAGTGAATAATCTGACCTTCTTCATCGGAATTTTTGGCCTAAACAAAAATTTGTTTGACCACAAAAGTGATGGGTGGAAGGTTTTGAATGAATCTGTACCACTGGCATCGCTCTGGGCAACCTTCCACAACACCGTTTTTTAGCCCATCTGCGCCATTGCAAAAGGGGTCCAGTCATATGCAAATCAGTGTGGTACTGCACCAATGGTAGCAGCCCGGTTCAAACTGCTAGGCCAGGTCCCCTATGCGCGGAAACACAAGCAACCCCAGACATGTTTCGGCCTTGTTGGGCCTCCTCAGTGAGGCGCAGTTTGGATCCCTATGGCACAGCGAGCAAGGGACCCACGTCTGTGCATACCCTCTCTCACATAGTGAGACAAACTGTGACCACAAAAGTGATGGGTGGAAGGTTTTGAATGAATCTGTACCACTGGCGTTGCTCTGGGTAACCTTCCACACCACCGTTTTTTAGCCCATCTGCGCCATTGCAAAAGTGGCCCAGCCATATGCAAATCAGTCTGGTTCTGCACCAATGGTAGTAGCCCAGCCCGAACTGCTAGGCCAGGTCCCCTCTGCGCGGAAACACAAGCAACCCCAGACATGTTTCGGCCTTGTTGGGCCTCCTCAGTGAGGTGCAGCTTGGTTCCCTATGGCACAGCGAGCAAGGGACCCACGTCTGGGAATACCCTCTCTCACATAGTGAGACAAACTGTGACCACAAAAGTGATGGGTGGAAGGTTTTGAATGAATCTGTACCACTGGCATTGCTCTGGGCAACCTTCCACACCACCAATTTTTAGCCCATCTGCGCCATTGCAAAAGGGGTCCAGCCATATGCAAATCAATCTGGTACTGCACCAATGGTAGCAGCCCAGCCCGAACTGCTAGGCCAGGTCACCTATGCGCGGAAACACAAGCAACCCCAGACATGTTTCGGCCTTGTTGGGCCTCCTCAGTGGGATGCAGCTTGGTTCCCTATGGCAGAGCGAGCAAGGGACCCACGTCTGGGCATAACCTCTCTCACATAGTGAGACAAACTGTGACCATAAAACTGATGGGTGGAAGGTTTTGAATGAATCTGTACCACTGGGGTTGCTCTGGGTAACCTTCCACACCACCGTTTTTTAGCCCATCTGCGCCATTGCAAAAGGGGTCCAGCCATATGGAAATCAGTCTGGAACTGCACCATGGTAGCAGCCCAGCCCGAACTGCTAGGCCAGGTCCCCTCTGTGCGGAAACACAAGCAGCCCCAGACAGGTTTCGGCCTTGTTGGGCCTCCTCAGTGAGGTGCAGCTTGGTTCCCTATGGCGCAGCGAGCAAGGGACCCACGTCTGGGCATACCCTCTCTCACATAGTGAAACAAACTGTGACCACAAAAGTGATGGGTGGAAGGTTTTGAATGAATCTGTACCACTGGCGTTGCTCTGGGCAACCTTCCACACCACCGTTTTTTAGCCCATCTGCGCCATTGCAAAAGGGGTCCAGCCATATGCAAATCAGTCTGGTACTGCACCAATGGTAGCAGCCCAGCCCGAACTGCTAGGCCAGGTCCCCTCTGTGTGGAAACACAAGCAGCCCCAGACATGTTTCGGCCTTGTTGGACCTCAGTGAGGTGCAGCTTGGTTCCCTATGGCACAGGGAGCAAGGGACCCACGTCTGGGCTTACCCTCTCTCACATAGTGAGATAAACTGTGACCACAAAAGTGATGGATGGAAGGTTTTGAATGAATCTGTACCACTGGCGTTGCTCTGGGTAACCTTCCACACCACCGTCTTTAGCCCATCTGCGCCATTGCAAAAGGGGTCCAGCCATATGCAAATCAGTCTGGTACTGCACCAATGGTAGCAGCCCAGCCTGAACTGCTAGGCCAGGTCCCCACTGCGCGGAAACACAAGCAACCCCTGAAATGTTTCGGCCTTGTTGGGCCTCCTAAGAGAGGTGCAGCTTGGTACCCTATGGCGCAGCGAGCAAGGGACCCACGTCTGGACATACCCTCTCTCACATAGTGAGACAAACTGTGACCACAAAAGTGATGGGTGGAAGGTTTTGAATGAATCTGTACCACTGGTGGTGCTCTGGGCAACCTTCCACGCCACCGTTTTTTAGCCCATATGTGCCATTGTAAAAGGGGTCCAGCCATATGCAAATCAGTCTGGTACTGCACCAATGATAGCAGCCCAGCCCGAACTGCTAGACCAAGTCCCCTCTGCGCGGAAACACAAGCAACCCAAGACATGTTTCGGCCTTGTTGGGCCTCCTCAGTGAGGTACAGCTTGGTTACCTATGGCGCAGCAAGCAAGGGACCCACATCTGGGCATACCCTCTCTCACATAGTGAGACAAACTGTGACCACAAAAGTGATGGGTGGAAGGTTTTGAATGAATCTGTACCACTGGTGTTGCTCTGGGCAACCTTCCACACCACCGTGTTTTAGCCCATCTGCGCCATTGCAAAAGGGGTCCAGCCATATGCAAATCAGTCTGGTACTGCACCAATGGTAGCAGCCCAGCCCGAACTGCTAGGCCAGGTCCCCTCTGCGCGGAAACACAAGCAACCCCAGACATGTTTCGGCCTTGTTGGGCCTCCTCAGTGAGGTGCAGCTTGGTTCCCTATGGCGCAGCGAGCAAGGGACCCACATCTGGGCATGCCCTCTTTCACATAGTGAGACAAACTGTGACCACAAAATTGATGGGTGGAAGGTTTTGAATGGATCTGTACCACTGGTGTTAATCTGGGCAACCTTTCACACCACCGTTTTTTAGCCCATCTGCGCCATTGAAAAAGGGGTCCAGCCATATGCAAATCAGTCTGGTACTGCACCAATGGTAGCAGCCCAGCCCGAACTACTAGGCCAGGTCGCCTCTGCGCAGAAACACAAGGGGCCTCCTCAGTGAGGTGCAGCTTGGTTCCCTATGGCACAGAGAGCAAGGGACCCACATCTGGGCATACCCTCTCTCACATAGTGAGACAAACTGTGACCATAAAATTGATGAGTGGAAGGTTTTGAATGAATCTGTACAACTGGCGTTGCTCTGGGCAACCTTCCACACCACCGTTTTTTAGCCCATCTGCGCCATTGTAAAAGGGGTCCAACCATATGCAAATCAGTCTGGTACTGCACCAATGATAGCAGCCCAGCCCGAACTGCTGGACCAGGTCCCCCCTGCGCGGAAACACAAGCAACCCAAGACATGTTTCGGCCTTGTTTGGCCTCCTCAGTGAGGTACAGCTTGGTTACCTATGGCGCAGCAAGCAAGGGACCCACATCTGGGCATACCCGCTCTTACATAGTGAGACAAACTGTGACCACAAAAGTGATGGGTGGAAGGTTTTGATTGAATCTGTACCACTGCCGTTGCTCTGGGCAATCTTCCACACCACTGTTTTTTAGCCCATCTGCGCCATTGCAAAAGGGGTCCAGCCATATGCAAATCAGTCTGGTACTGCACCAATGGTAGCAGCCAAGCCCGAACTGCTAGGCCAGGTCCCCTCTGCGCGGAAACACAAGCAACCACAGACATGTTTCGGCCTTGTTGGTACTCCTCAGTGAGGTGCAGCTTGGTTCCTATGGCGCAGCGAGCAAGGGACACACGTCTGAGCATACCGTCTCTCACATAGTGAGACAAACTGTGACCACAAAAGTGATGGGTGGAAGGTTTTGATTGAATCTGTACCACTGCCGTTGCTCTGGGCAATCTTCCACACTACTGTTTTTTAGCCCATCTGCGCCATTGCAAAAGGGGTCCAGCCATATGCAAATCAGTCTGGTACTGCACCAATGGTAGCAGCCAAACCCGAACTGCTAGGCCAGGTCCCCTCTGCGCGGAAACACAAGCAACCCCAGACATGTTTCGGCCTTGTTGGGACTCCTCAGTGAGGTGCAGCTTGGTTCCCTATGGCGCAGCGAGCAAGGGACCCACATCTGAGCATACCGTCTCTCACATAGTGAGACAAACTGTGACCACAAAAGTGATGGGTGGAAGGTTTTGAATGAATCTGTACCACTGACATTGCTCTGGGCAACCTTCCACAACATTGTTTTTAGCCCATCTGCGCCATTGCAAAAGTGGTCCAGCCATATGCATATCAGTCTGGTACTGCACCAATGGTAGCAGCCCAGCCCGAACTGCTAGGCCAGGTCCCCTCTGCGCAGAGACACAAGCAACCCCAGACATATTTCGGCCTTGTTGGACCTCCTCAGTGAGGTGCAGCTTGGTTCCCTATGGCGCAGCAAGCAAGGGACCCACGTCTGGGCATACCATCCCTCACATAGTGAGACAAACTGTGACTACAAAAGTGATGGGTGGAAGGTTTTGAATGAATCTGTACCACTGGCATTGCTCTGGGCAACCTTCCACACCACCGTTTTTTAGCCCATCTGCACCATTGCAAAAGGGGTCCAGCCATATGCAAATCAGTCTGATACTGCACCAATGGTAGCAGCCCAGCCCAAACTGTTAGGCCACTGCTAGGCCAGGTCCCCTCTGCGCGGAAACACAAGCAACCCCAGACATGTTTCGGCCTTGTTGGGCCACCTCATTGAGGTGAAGCTTGGTTCCCTATGGTGCAGCGAGTAAGGGACCCACGTCTGGGCATACCCTCTCTCATATAGTGAGACAAACTGTTACCACAAAAGTGATGGGTGGAAGGTTTTGAATGAATCTGTACTACTGGCGTTGCTCTGGGCTACCTTCCACACCACCGTTTTTTAGCCCATCTGCACCATTGCCCATCTGCACCAATGGTTAAGATTCATTCTGAACCTTCCAGCCATCACCTCTTTGTTTTGGCTTTGTCAACGTGATTGGGACGGGTATGCCCAGACGTGGGTCCCGTGCCTGCTGGGCCTAGAAACCCAAGCTACTTCTCACTGATGAGCTACAACAAGGGCGAAACTGGTTTGGGGATGCTTCTGGTCTCGTGCAGAAGGGATGTGGCCTAGCAGTTCGGGCTGGACTGCCCCTTTTGGGGTGGGGCCATGCCTGATTTGCATATGGTCTTTCCCCTTCTGTAATGGCTTGGCAGACGAAGAACAGTGGTCTGGAGTGTTGCCCAGAGCATTGCCAGTGGTTAAGATTCATTCTAAACCTTCCAGCCAACACCTCTTTGTTTTTGCTAAACAAAAATTCATCAGGTATTCTCAATATTTTACCTATTAATCTGGGTAACCATCATAATAAATGGTCTCTCCAAACAAAACATACCTCTGGATCTAAGGGAAATCTTTGTAATGCCTTATGGCTGTGAAAGCTAATATAAACTCTCCCACATTCATGTAATGTATCCCGGGAGTTGAACACACTATCCCATCATCAGTGAAATATATCATCATGCTACGTTTCGTCATTAAGTCACACCATAAAATGTTAACTGGCATCTACCTATAGTATAATAAAGGCATTGGCATACCATGTTCTCCTATAGAGATTGGGAATTAAACTCATCACCCAAGATAATCCCTGAGCATTCATGGCAGTACCTGACATTGGGTATTTTCCCTCACAGACACAGGAACAAGTGGATTCAGCGTCTGCAAGAAATGAAAATTGCTTGCCTCATATCGTCACCTTGACCCTTGGTTCCACTTGGGGGTCTGGTATTATTGATAGCACTGAACACATCAGATCACCCTGTGGGCTATCCTATTGTGGGTATAAATTAATCCGCGTACCTCTGAAAGGATTTCCTCCTACCACAGTCACACTCCCCAATTTGGATGCAGGTGCTTGCTGAGCTCCTGCACTCATATTCCATTGTGGTACCATACACTGTTGTGTGTGTGCTTTCTGTGGTTGTACCTGTTGTGCTTGCATGGGTACTTACATTTGCTGTTGTACTGACTGCATTTGTTTTGGTTGCAGCACATATGTCTGGGCTTGCATGGGATCTTGGGCATAATATACCTCTGGTTCTGTATTACATTGTGTATCCCGCCTCTTGGAGCTTGCCAATTCTGTTGCATGCCTCCTCTGCTTCTTCATGTCCTAGCTATATGTCCTATTTTTCCCCAATTCCAACATTACTGCATCTGTCCACCATTAAGTCTCCTCTTCCCTAATGGTTTTGAAATCCACCTTGTTCTTCTCCTCTAGACCCATTCCCTCTTCCTCTTGGCCTGTCGGAATTGAAACAATATTATGCCTCCTATCGTAACAATTGTATGTGTATTGGCCTACGCCAAGTTGTCTAAACATCATATGCGAACAAACTCCACGGCAAGGTCTTGACCTTAGAGAAAGCAATGTAAGTCGCCATCTTGGATTAAGCCACCATTTTAGGTTCTCTTGTTATATGGAAGTCACCCTGAATATCAAATTGGAGGCCGAATGACATTCTGAGTAAGATTCTGGCCGTTGTGACCTCCGTACACATGAATAATTAATATGCCTGCAGGCCACTTGTCGGGGTCGCAAACTGAGACCTTGTCCTACCGTTGACCTATATTTAAATGTACAACTATATCAGTGAAATCAATCGAAATGCATATATTACAGGATTGACCTGGCAAGGAACCCATAGGCCCGGCTCATAGAATGGTTAACCCGCGAGAGGGTTGGCCAAGGGCTGGACAAACTGTATAAAAGACCCAGGTATTTCAATGTGCGCTCTCTCACTAACACATCAAACCCTCGTTGAAGTTCTTTATGTTACTCTGAGAGCCGAATAGCTATCCGTTTTGTCAATTGACTTGGTAACTGTTGTAGATTTTAAATAAAGCACTTGTATGTTCTTTGTAACCTGTGTTAGTGTGTTTCTTTCTGGGCTTCCCGGCCTCATATTATTTTTCTGTTTCCACAGGCCAAGAGCTGTACCGACTCTGATCTATGGGATACCCTGTGTTATTTTGCTGCCCTGACTATCTCCTGTGCCACCCTACCTTCATTACTGGTCAATACCGCTCCTTCCATGGCTATTTCTGACAATTTCTTCTGAACTAACTTTGCTTCCTCCTGATTTCTATTGTCGTCTTTCCTTGTATTCTTATCCTGCATTAATCAGAAGTGATGCAAGATTGATAATTGTATTTCTGGCCATGGCTTCGCTTTCATTCCCACCTGTTTTTTCAATTGCCATTGCACTGGCTCAGTCAGCCCCTGACACAAAATGTGGTAAAATAATGCTACCGTTTTATCCCATGGTTCACAAACCTCCTGATGCCATATATCTTGCATATCTTGAATATAAGCAACAGGATCCTCATCCTCTGCGATCTTCCCAGTCATAATTGCACACATATCTGATCTATCTGGATATTGCACTCTGAGCGCCCATTATGCGTCTGCTCTGCAATTATTAAATGGCACTGCATCATGTGTCGTGTTTTGTGCAGTCAAACATGCATATCCTGCTGGTTTCCAAATGTTTTCAGCTCTCTCCCCTAGAATAGCTGCTAGTAAGCATTTTACGTCACCTATAGCTAGCTTCCTTCCTGATATAATACTCTCTAACTCATGAATCCATGTTCCCGCACTGGAAGACAAAGTTGGCAATTTACCTCTTAAATTGACTTTATCCATCTGTGGCCATGGTATATATTGCGGTCGTCCTCCCCCTTTCCAATAATGGGAATTGTGAAAACCCCAGTCCCCAGTCATACTTCATATTTTACAAGTGGGGCTTGTCTCGCCCGTTTGTCTCCGTCCTGGTAATGCCCTTAACCTACTTACATGAGGCAATGACACATCCTCTCTACTGTGTGATCCCTCGTGTGGTCGATCGGCTCATAATGTTGATTCAGGTTTTCTCGCTTTGGGGTATTCTACATCTGACCATTGTATCCCTTTGTCTAAACTTGATTCTTTTTAACATCCACATGTGCCCTCTTTTTGCACTCTCTCATTCTCCTCCCTTTCTTCATCTGACATCATTATGTCCCAACTCATCTGACTATTGTCCCGTCCGTATCATCAAGATCAAATTTGTTTAAAAGACAATTTTCCGTACTCCTCTATTATGACATCATCTAACCTACCTTTGGACCCCCTTAATAGGAATCCCTCTGAATTCTCTTTGATTCTATACCTGTCTTTATCCCTCATTTGCCTGTATAAATTCCCAGGTCTTTGCTCTGTGTCTTCTGTGTCCTGCCCACCAGACAATGCTGATCTCGGCATTCCTTGCAGCTTTCTATGGGGCTTTTGTGAGCCTCTCTCTTCTGCCAATTGTTCTTGTGCATCAAACGGCACCATGCTCCTATGAAATAAATATTCTTGTCATCATTTAATCCCCTACTCCTGTTCATTACTTCTCTTCTACACATCGCCCTCACTTTATCTTCCTCTCGCCTTCTCTGCAACCTACGTACTTTAATTCTTTGTGCTTCTATCACTACTTGTCTCTTATCTTTTAATCTCTCCTTTTTCTTTTCTCATATCTCCTTCATGTGTCCCTTCACTTCCATTCTTTATCCATTTCTTCTTTGTATGCTCTTTCCTATTCCTTCTCTTTCTTTTCCCGCTCTTCTCTTTCCTCTCTTTCTCAAAACCCACCTATGTCCTTATCATCTAGCATGAGTAATATGGGTCCTCCCATCCATTCATGCTGTACTAATGTTATTCCCTTAGCTTTGTTGTGTGCTTCTTTCGCTTCCTTGTTTCTTCCTCTAACTCCTTTTGTCTGTCCTTTCTCTCATCACGCTGTTTACTTCAATTGCGTTTTAATATATATTTGTGTTCTCTGCTTTTGCTCTCTTTCACATTATCCTAGCTGTTATAAGTGGTGGCACATACATTGGATTAACATATGCCACTGCTGCTTTTAATTGCTTTAAAGAGTAAAATTCCTTCTACTCTGTATCTGCGCACTTGTCATCAGAAGGCGAAAGGGGAGACAAAGGTGTCTTATCCTACCCTTCATGCCTATTAAGCATCCACTCCTTCTTGGCTGGATCCTCTTTCTCACTCTGGTACATCTTCCATAACTCTAAAAAGGCCAGTCTTTTCTGTAACCTTTTTCACTTATATGTGGCATGCAAATTTGTTTTCGACAGCGACACCTCCTGAGGCCATGGCATGAGTGCCCTATTAGTCATGCTTCAAACCCATTCCAAAGGATATTTCCTTATGTTCACTGTATATCTTGGCAGTGTCCTAGATACATATAAAAGAGGAGTGTCCCCCCATAATGGTGAGTCGACTTTGACTGCCAATATTTACCCAATGTGTTATCCGGTTCTTTATTTGATCAAATATACCACATTAATCAATTGGTGCAAGCACCATCAATCACTGTTTCACAATCCCAAAATGAACTATTTTAACTGCTTACCTTTTTATTTAAAGATCTATGCAATGCTATTTTGTTTGCTCCTTCATTTCCACTTTCTGTCAAGCTGAATTATCTCGTTCTTTTATTATTAGCATCTTAAGAGTCTCTTCTTTATTTACATAATCATTTCCTTTGATTTGTATCCTTCTATATCTTGGTCAACATGTTCTACCAATCACCTTCATTTTCTACTATAGTTTTATATCCATTTGTGCAAGCACAAGAAATGATTTATATTGACATTTACATAACCCCACACGTGAGCACTTTTTCAATTTTACTGCATACGCCTTCCTTTACTATTTTAGTAAATGTATCCCTTCTACGTTTCACTCCATTTTGGAGTTGTATACGCACTTTTCTGCCTGCCTTGCCTAGGGAATCTCTAATATTTTAGTGCATACTCTTCTGTCCCTCTTGGAACCAGGAATCGAGGTATCTACTTCTTCTCTGTATAATCCCCCAAAAAATCCTATTACTTTTTATACTTATTCTTTACAACACAATCCCTCCCTCCATTTTTGCTACTGTCGATGTTCTACTTATTTCCGTGGCTCCTCTGAATTCCCCCGGCATTGACTCTCCTCTTTGCTTCTGCTTTCTCTCTCCCTCTCCCCTGCTAAATTCTTCACTGAAACTGCACTGAATCTGCAACTGAGCCACTCTCACCGACCTCGGTCCTGGGCCCAGCCACTCTCCACTTGCACTGCCTCCCTGCTAACCCCTGCACTGTGGGACTGTCTCTGTATCCCTACAGCCCCCCCTTCCCAGCACTTGCCTGCACTTACCTTGCACTTGCCACCAGCTAGCCCTATTTGTTTATTTTATTCTACTTACCTTGTACTGCACTTGCCCCCTCCCCTTCCCCTTGCACTTTTTCCCTTCCCCCTACCCCTGCACTTGCGCGATCTAAATGACACCTAGCCTAGTAGGATCGTTGTCTGTCTTCCCCTTGTTCCCCCCTCCCTGCCTCGTCGCGCCTTGAAACACTTGTGTATAGGCGTGTTACAAATGCCATATCATATCATATCACATCCCTCAATTGACCAGTTCACCTTTTGTCCATGGGGCTCCTGCGGGGATCGAACAGGAATTTTGTCTAAGGGGCACCTGCCGACCGTCTCTTTTAACACATGTTTTTGCGCTCCGCTCTCTGCAGGAGACTCCGCGACTGCCTAGCTAATGGCGGGAGCAGTCGATTGCCTGGAAGTCTGGATCTGGGCCTAGGTCGATTAGACCGTAACCATCCACACTGCTACTAAATGTGCTCTAGCACCTTGAAGCATCTCTGTACTAGATGGAATTAGAAATAAAGATCACAGACCAAATAACTGAACAGACTCAAAGAATATGGCAAAACAATACTTTAGTCAAAGTAGGGAGATCTAACAAACATCAGACTGAAGCATGTACACACACAAAGCAGCTTCATTACACAGAGGTCTTTATACCCCAATATGTGTCATCCATGACATCATTCTACGTGGCAAGCTCCCCTTGGAGGCCCTTCCTTTCTGCACTTAACCCAGGGCACTGCTACACTTGGATAACTTCTCCCCTTCCCCTCACCTGCACTTCTTGTCTGCGCACTTGCACATTCTAAATGATACTAGGCTTGGTAAGATCAGTTGTATTGTTCTCCCCTGTTTTCCCCCTCCCTGCCTGGCTGCGCCATGAACCACTTGTGTTTCGGCACATTAAAAATAATCTATCAATCAATCAATCAATGCACACTCACAAAACAGCTTCATTACACAGAGGTCTTTTTGCCCCAATATGTGTCATTTATGATGTAATTCTTTGTCCCAAAATACAGAACCTATTGAGGGGAAGGACTGGTCAAGGATAATATTTACTTATAGAATAAATAAGGATTAGTGCTTCATTGGCTACCCCTTACCTGTAGGGCATGCCTTGAACTACCACTAAATATGCACAATACTGATTTTAATGGACAAATTGTCAGTGGATTGGTTTATGCAACACTGTATGTTAGGTTGTCCCTCAAACCCTCTGATTGGTTGGCATACTATCCCAACCTTGGACATTTTACTCTTTTAGCAGCACATAAGCGAAATGAAACAGGTGTTTGATTCCCATCAGAATACTCTCAATTTTCCCAATTAGTCCATCACCTCTCATTGGTAGGCCATAAGCCAAAGTCTTCCTTTTGTAGTTGACTGCTCACTGGCCTGGAAAATTCATGACAGTGTAAGCACACCACTATCTTCCTATGAGGCTAAATGAATAGCCCTTGTTCTCTTCTACGACATCACGTGTTAGCAGACCACAAATGTGTTCATTTTGACCTTCTATTTTATGATTTAATTATGATGACTGCACTTGCTCCTCTTGGCCTCTAGAGACTTGCTCGTTCTATCTCATATGAACTTTGTACAGTTTTATTTGACCAACAGTTGGCTCTTGTTTGCTTGTTTATTTGTTTATTTTGCTTGTATAGCACACCTGACCCAGGGGTATCTGGGCGCTTAAAGTATAGAATATAGTTACATATGATTACAGTTAGGCAGCAAATACATAGTACAACTGGTACATAATACAGATGTGCACATAATACAGATGTGTTCAGGTATATAGAAGTGCAATACACATGCGTATGTACAATATACAAGTAATCAGTACAAAGTGTGAAATGACCTGCTGGCGTCACAGAGTTAGACAAGTTTGGGTTCATTTTTGTTCAGTAACCATGACGTGATATGGCTTCTAAATTCTTTAGGTGATTGTAGGGATTTGATGTTCTGAGGAAGTGTGTTCCATAATTGGGCAGCAAGAACCTGGAAACTAGTTCCGTCTGCCTTTTTAAGGTTGTATCTGGGCACCACAAGGCAGGAGGTGTTGGAAGATCTGGTGGTTCTGGCTGACGATTTATGGGTACATTTTTCAGTAATATAAGGTGGGGCTCGATCTTTCAAAGCTTTGTGGGTAAGGCAGAGTGTTTTTAGATCAATTATTTCTTGTATAGACATCCACTTACAGTGTTTTCTAATGGCCAAGATGTGCTTTCTTTTGGGTATGTTTAGTGCAGCTCTGAGCACATTATTTTGCAGAATCCGCAGCTTGTTGGTTATAGATTTGTTGGCACCTAGGTATAAACCGTTACAGTAGTCCAACTTGGATTGTATAAGTGCTCTGGCCAGTGTGAGGCAGCTGTCAGAGGATAGTAAAGGTATGCAAGCCCTGATCAGCTTGCCTGTATAGGCAGTGGCTGAGGCAGTCATATTGACTTGTTTAGTAAGGTTACAGTTGGCATTGAGGTAAAACCCTAAGGTTTTTACCACTTTGGCTATAGGTATGTTATTCCCATCTATATGGATACTAGTGTAGGTGGGACTGAATTTAAGTATGTTGTTAGGTGATCCGACTATAAGCAACTCAGTCTTATCATCGTTCAGGCATAAGCCATGAGTGGCCATTCATGTCTGAATGATGGTGTAGACTTTGTTGATCCGGCAGATGTCTATGTCATGGGTACCAGATAGTGGTAGGAGTATCTGGGTGTCATCTGCGTAGTTCACTTAGGTGACACCCAGGCGGTCCAATTTGTCAAGTAAGGGCTTTGTAAAGATATTTTACAAAGTGGGTGATACACAAGATCCTTGTGGGACTCCGTAGGTGATAGGGATCAGGTCTGCCGCTGCTGTAGGCAAGAAGACGCACATGGTCCTATTGTCAAGGAAGGACCATATCCACATGATGGCAGGGTTTGAAAAGTGAGCAGCCGATGACAGGTGTTCGCATAGAATGTTATGATCAACCAAATCAAAGGGTGCCGACAGGTCTAGGAGGAGTAGAATGGCAACTTTACTTTTATCTTTTAGGTCATCAATCTGGCCTTTGAGGTCAACAAGGGCTGTTTCTGTACCATGCTGTAGTCTAAAGCCAGATCAACGAGCTCCTAGTAGTTTATTTAGCTCTAGGTAATCTTGAATTTGCAAGTAGGCTACTCTATCTAAGATTTTCAGAAGGAAGGGGACTGTAGTAATCGGCCTATAGTTGGTGGGAATAACTGGGTCAAGAGTTTGTTTCTCGAGTAGGGGAAGGACCCATGACTGTTTTACGTTACTTGGGACTGAGTTAATGGTGAATGTGGAGTTTATAAGTTTGGTGATGAAGGGAGCTAAATCCCTGGCCGCATCTTTTATAATCTGTGCAGGACAACTGTCACCTTTACAATTCGAAGGTTTAAGTGAAGCTATGATTTTTTGTAATTCAGGTATGGAAACCTTGTTGAATTTAAAGCCTGAGTTATTGTCAAGGCTGGAAGGCAGAGTTAGGACTAATTGGATTGGCTGAGGACAGTTGGGGTTGTTTGTCTGCTATTTTGGTCTGGAGTCCTGAAATTTTGTTGGAAAGCACATTTTTGATACTGGTACACCAGGGTTTATCCTTGATGCTGGTACCTATGGGGGGGGTTGGAGTTTTCTAGTTCTCTAAGGGAAGTGAATAGTTCCTTAGTGTTGGATCCTGCTTGATTGATTTGATCGTTATAAGCTTCTTTTTTGGTTCGGATGATCTCACTTTTGTATGTGGCGGTAGTATTGATAAGGTTGTTTTTGTTTTCTGGGGTAGGAGATCATTTCCTGAGTGTTTTGAGTTTTCTTTTTTCTGCGCTGAGTAGTTTAAGTTCAGGGGTGAACTAGGAGTTCAGATGTGCTCTGGGTTTACCTTTACATGATTTGAGCGGTGCAATGGTGTGTATAGCTCTGGTCATGGAATCATTGTAGGTGTTAACCAGAGATTGAGGTCATTAGTGTCAGGTAATGCATTTAGTGTAGGGATGACCAGGGGTATTATGGCCTTGGCTGTAATATTATGTTTATTTCTGGTGAAAAAGGGTGGTGCAACTGGAGGCTTTATTAACTTTGAGTTCTTTACATTCAGTTCTAGGGATAAGAGGTGATGGTCAGACCACACAAGTGGTGTGGGGTCCGTGATGGTGATGTTGCAATTGAGGTCTGCTACCCAGTCAAGTATCCTTCCCTTCTCATGGGTGGGTAAGGTGCTGACTTGAATGAAGCCTTGTTCAGTTAGTGCAATGGCTAAGGAGGTGACAAGTATGTCGTTGGGGTCATTGTAACCAAGGTTGAAATCCCCCAGAATAATATTTTGTGATGTGAGTTTGGTGTCGTTAGCTGCTAATGAAGTTATGTCCTCCTCAAAGGATCCGGGAGGACCTGGGGGCCTGTATATAAGGGGGATAGTAATGGTATTTTTAGGGGATGTTTGTAGCTTGGCTGAGAGTGTGGATTTGAAAATGATAGCGGTGCCTCCTCCTCGAGCGTTGGATCTATCTGCTATGATGATGGAATAGTTGTCTGGGACAGCTAAGGTAAGGGAAGGGCCTGCAGCGTCATTCAGCCATGTTTCAGTTACAGCAAGGAAAACGAGGTTGTTAGTCAGAATGAGGTCAGTGATCTCAGTTGCGTGGGCAACGAGGGACCTGGCATTTAGAAGGACTCATTTTAATCTTGCAGATGTTTTCTTGTACTTCAATCTATGAGGAATGTCCCAATATTCAGAGGTTATCCATTTAACTCCCTTTGTGCTCTGTGCGTATTCCTTAAAATAGCATCCTTTATTCTGGGCCAACCTTGACTCGTCAGTTCTGCACACGGAACTATTCTTCCACGTCTCCTAATCACACCGCCTTAGTCTGTTTTTGAAGTAGCTTGGTTGCATCAACCATGTATCAGCATCCATTTTCCTATCATGGCCGTTTTAGCCACATTATATACACCTTTATAGCAAGCCTCTATATGTTTCCTTTCTACCTTGCGTTACTGCGTATTTACAGTTATTGATCAATAAGTACCTTCATCTTCTTTGTGGCTATGATTACTTTAGCTTTTAGGTACATGTTTCTCTTTGTGCTTCAGTTGCATAGTTACTCTTAAGTATTTTCATATCGTTCCAACATGGGTTCATATATCTTCCTTTTGACATGACCTTGCACTTGTGTGATTTCAATTAACGCTCCATGATGTCATTGGTGCGTGATGGTATCCTTCTTTGTGGCATCCTTCTAAGAGCTCAATGTGAGGGCACATTCTGTATGGTTGTCGGAGTGCATAAAGTTTCTCATACACTCGATGTGGCATGGGAATGATACAGGGGGTCCAATTTACTGCTCTTCTCTGACCTCTCCAGTATAACAGCAGTGAGGGTGCAGGAACTAATGAGAAGGCAGCTACCTGCTCCTCTACAGTCTTTTGAGATGGCTTTCTTTGGGTGTATACATCACAATCTTCCTCACAGCTACTCTCAGCAGTATCAATGTGTCCGTCCATGAAGTCAAATCCAATGTCTGCAGACTCTTGACAAACTGATTTGGCATCAGTGATGGAGTCATTAGCAGTTATTCTCCTGAATAACAAGTTCCTTGGGATGGAGCGTCCTTGCTGGTCTGCTGAGATAATCAATTGCTTTATAATAGTTACTGTAAAAGGGCTAGTGTCAAATGCAGGCATTTCCTTGCATGACTGCAGCTGGTGCACAATAACACAGCCACCAACATGTACTCAGATTATGTGACCCGCGCTTTGCCAATCCGCATATTCTTTCATATTGACTTTGTTGTTGATATCAGCTTGCTGTACTCTTCTGATGACTTCACCCTCTTGCTTTTCAGCCGACACTTGAAGAATTCTGGTGCAGACCTCCCGATTGAACAATAGTTCAGATGGGCAGACATCCATGGTGCATAGTGTTTCTATAGTCTCTAAGTAAGTTGCAGATGGCTTGCATGAAAGATCCTTTCATGATGGTGCACACTTGAAGTGTTCTCTTGATGTGGGCCATGAATCTTTTTACAATGCCATTTACCTGAGGCCATAATAGTGTGACCTTCTTATGGTGAAAACCTAAATACTCAGCAAACAGTGTGAACTCATTTCCACTGAATTAGGGACCGCTGCCAGACTTTACATTGTCAGACAATATTTAAATCAGAGCAATAATCAATGACTGTGCTCCTGTGTATGATACCATCTGTACCTCTGGATAACCTGACATCTCATCCATGGCCACCAACACATATTTACCATTAGACGGTGGTCCAAATAGATCTACTGGTTCCACTGTTCAGACCTTTGTGGACAAGGCTGTCATCTTTAATGGTTCTGGAAAGTATGTGGAGTGACAGTTTTACAAATGGTGCACCTCTCTAATGCTAGTTCTATTTTGCAGTCCATTTTATAAAACCACACCTTCTGTCTCAACAACCTCTTAGTTGACACAACTCCCCTAAGCTCTATGTTTGCTAGTTCAATTATCTTCTCTTATAAGGACGATGGAATCACAATCATGTTCTCTTTAAGAAGTAGATAGTGCATGGAGATGGACAGTTCATCTTTCATGAGTGCAAACGTCTATAGCAATGTGTACTCCTCTTCTGATACAACTCGATCTGAATCAGGTAAGCACGCCTGCACACTGCAATCAGAGAACCTTTCAAGCCTTTCCGTATCTAACTAAGGAAAGGCGACTGTAGCCTAGCCATTCACATAAATGTTGCCAATAATACTTGTATGTGGTCCAATGTAACTGATCGCCCACCTGTCTGTTGCAACTAAGACATAGGACCTCACTAAGTGGTAGTAGGTAGCCATGGTGCTATTAGCACCATGGCTACCCACTTACCGCATTCCGGGTGCCCGAAATAGGGATTTACCGGGTCATTCCAACCTTGGAGGACCCGGTAAATCCCCATTCCGGGAACCATTCCCCAATCCCATTCGAGCCCCTATAGGGCTCAACGGGAATGGGGACGGGGCTAATAACGGTAACGCAATTTGCGGTACCGTTATTAGCTCTGAAGTCCCTTAACAGGTCCCATCCATAACGCTTGGTAAAACCAGGCATTGAGGAAGGGACCCGCTAAGGGACTTCGGAATAGGGTGGTAAGGGATTACCGGCACCCTTGACCTTACCAGTGCCGGCAATCCCTTACCACCTACCACATAATGAGGCCCATAGTCATGCAATAGTGCCTTGATTCCCCTGGGCTGTGTGAACGCTTTATTAATTCAAATAAATAAATACAAATTCTCTTTTGACTGAGAGACGTGTTAGACAACACGCTTTGCCTAATCCTTGAAAATACTTCATCCTGGGACATGTCAGCCACACGGGTGGCCATGAAAAGAGCTTTAGTAAGTGCATTGTGAACTAAATAGTTGATCTAGTGATCCACCTTCGATATTCGGACACAACCTGTGTTTGGAGGTAGATGTCTTGACAAAAAGTTAGCTGGATTATCATCCTTGCCTGGCTTGTGAATAATGGCAAATTGATATTATTGGAGCCGCAGAAGACATTGCTCTATTTGTGGTGGCATATTAGCATAGGGCTTCCCATAAATTGTCATGAGGGCTTTATGGTCTGTGATGATGGTGAATTGTTTTCCATACAGAAACATATGGTAATGTTCACACGCCCACAACACTGCTAGAGTCACCTTCTACACTTGTGAGAATGCACATTCACATGATGGCAAGCTAAGACTGGCATACAATACTGTGCAGCGCTGTGAGAGGAGCCAGGCTTGTGTTTAGACTTGATGGCACCTAAGCCTACAGAACTGTCATCTATGTTGAGTTCTGTGTGCAAGGTCATAGTATGCCATGCAGGCAACAAATGAAAAACGTGCTCCTTGATAGAACGGAAAACTTCTTCACAGTCAAGTGATCATTGAAAATCACCCCCACCCCCACTGTAAGAAGTCTCAATGGTGTGCTGATAGATGCGCAATCCACGAAGTACCGAGTGCAGTAGCTGGCCATACCCAGGAACTACCATTCTGCTGATGTGTTAGTCTGGTTGGTGTTGATGCAAGGGCTTGGACCTTTTATGGATCAGGCTTGAGTCCATTACTCGAGAATATATGGCCAAAGAATTTTAATGCTGACTTGCGCTAAATTTGCATTTCTCCACATTGAGTGTTAAATGCGTGTCCTCTAGGGCCATGTGGACCCCTCACAAGGTATCATCATGGGCTTCTTGATTTGTCTCAAACACAAGAATATTGTTGCTGTAGTTGAGGCATTGTGGAATCTGGCATATGACATTATGGATTTAATTTTGAAATATTTAAGCCACTGATGAAACCTCGAAGATGTAGCGTTTGTACCGGAACAATCCTGGATAAGTTGTGAAGGTTGTTATGGATCTGGAATCTGGATGTAATTTTAATTGGTGATACCTTTTATTCAGATATAATTAAAAAATATGGTAGTTATGTGTAATAAGTGCATTATATGTCTCTCTCTCTCAATTGCTTGGTTAAGGATGCACCTTTTTTATTATTATTAATATTGTATTTATAGAGGACAGACCTAGCTTCAAGGAGAAATGGAGTGCTTTACAAATACACAACGGAGAGCTTTACAGAGTTATACAACAGTACAGATGCATAACAGAGCGCTTTTCAGAGGTAACAACAGAACAGAAATACAGCGGGGGTAGGATCATAGGGGTACAGAGGAGAGTTACAGCATACAGGGTGGTGGGGAGGGAAGGGGTGGATGGCATCTAGACAATTGTGTCGCACAGGGGTTGATGGGATGGCCTAGATGTTGAGGGTGAGAGATTCCTTGAACAGGTGGGTCTTGAGTTCTTTTCAGAATTTTAGCAGTGTGAGGGTTGTGTCTGAAATCCACACAAACGCAAATACATCCCCCTGACTCTCTTTTGAGTACTGCCACTATTGGGGACGCCCATCACATTGGCCCCTTGACATGCTCTTTATTTCTTGTTCCAAAAGTGACTTTATTTCGGCCTCCAACTGTGATTGTATATTCAGAATGATGTGCCTGTAATGTCGCACCACTGGTTTGATATTACCATTGATGTGTGGCTTTATACGCCTGAATTTTAACCTGGTAAGACCTTGGAATAGAGTTGGATAAAGTTTCAGTACAATATCCTTAGCACTGGATCTTTCCGCCATCATGATGAGATAAAGGATGTGAACCAGCCCAATTTGTATAACCGACTTGAAACTGAGGATGCACCCTCCTGGTATAACCTATTGGATAATAACATATACTGTTATTTTCTGTGTTTTATCTTTGTAGCAACAGGTGGCCTGAAACATTCCTTTACACGGAGGGGCCACTTTAAAGCCATGTGGGTATATGTCAATGTTGGCAGCTCTAAGGCGAGGAGTGTATCTCAGGACTGCATACTAAGGTGGGCTAAGGATGCTATAGCTCCTTGTCATTTGGTTGTAGCCCCTGATAGAAGCTCAGGGGTCACAACCAAAAAGCTAGCTAGCCCCGAGTCCTGACAGTCCCGACATTAGCGTAGACCTAGCAACACCCCTGTGCATAGGCTTTTTCATTCATTATATTTACTGTTTCTTCCAGTGGCAATCAAAAACTCACGGGAGCTGCGGTTCAATTGTAATAGTGAAGTTGGACTCAGTTCGATTGCCGTCTCATTCCCTATGGCATAAACATAAACATATCCTTTTTTCTTTCCCTGCTGGATGACGAGGCAGAGTCTTCTAGACGTTGCAGTGACGTTTCAAGAGAGAGTATCTTCTGCCATGTTCATCACCTTTGGTGCTCTTTCTGCTGGTGTTTATGATGAGAAGGGGACGTTCTGTGTCGATCCACTGGTCTCTATACTCTCTGAGGTGAAAGAAGTCTTTGAACAGGTGATCTCTTTTGTCTTCGATTGGGCGATCTTCTTCTCGCTTGCCGTTGTGGCATGGAATTCTGCGGAAATACCTGTGCCTGGCTTGTCCGGTTTCCATACATGTAGGCACTGCATACTGATTGAAATTGATTTTCTCATCAACGTGAAACACAGATGTTTCCTATCGCTAGGGAATGTTCCTTCATGTGAATGTCATACCCGCATCAATAGCACATCCGTTTGTGAACACTCTCTGGTTTCTGTGTCTTGTTTACTTGGCTTACGGGTGTGAGAGTTGATTGTGATACCTTGATCTTATCCATGTCATCCTCCTGCAGGTCTATGGCCATGGAAGTGAAAGCATCAAGATCTCTTCCAGCATTCTGGTTTTCTGCAACAACTTCTTCAGGAAAGGCAGAGGATTTGCCTACTACAATTATCTGCGGGCGGCAGAGGGCCTCCTCTTTTTAATAGTTGTCGAAATCACAGTGCTTTATTTTCATTCTTAAAAGCATTACAAAATGATCTAGCATTTTCCCTTTTGCTTGAATGGTAGTGTGGAACACAGGTCTCCCATAGTCTATATTCCTAGGTGTTGAAAAATATGCGTTGAGACAGTCAGTCGGTCCTACGCAGAAATGTGTTGCTTTCTCCATCATTTCATAAATTACATCTCACACTGTAGGCCCTACTCAATACCCCTCATACATCTATCATCACACAAACCCATTGCGTCCAGGTACACATAAAAGTCCTTTAGCCATCTGGCCCACCAGAGCCCCAGGTTGCTGAAATCAGTACTGCATCAAGCCGGCCTTCAGGATGACTAAATAACTTGAGGTGAGGAAAACACTGCGTGCGAGATTGTATCATCTTCCAACATGCTGGGCTCACCGACTTGGCAGTACTACTGCAACCACAGTCTGGCTTTACCCTCTCCCGTGTGCTTCACTGGACAGAATTGTGTATGTCTTAATGTAGCCACTAAATCTCTATATCGATTTATGTATTAATTTGTTTTTCAAGGCCTATGCGGCTGTAGCGAGGTACCAGTTTACGTAGAGATTCTCACACGCAGGATCAGGCATCCAGAAGCTCTGGCGGGAGCTGAGCATGTGCGGACAGGCATTCATTGTGTCTGGTCACCAGCCACGGAAACGAGTAACACACCACAGATAGCTCAAGGACAACGCTTTTGCCATGGAAGCAAGACAACAAAGCACAACACAGGTTTGAGTCCCAATCACGCGCTTATAAACCAATCTCTGGTATTAAGTGTGGTATAAAAGAGCAATTATATTTAAATTAGATGGGCAGGCTGTTGTGGCACACATTCATGGTTCTAGGCATGGTGCTTGTGCTCTCCTTCACTGACGGACATGGCAAGGATCCCATCCCAGGAGATATTGGGCAGCACAGATGCCAGGCCCAAGCGATAAGACTGCAGGCAGCAGTTATTTCCGCCTCATCACCAATGTTATGTTCTGGTTGAAGATACCGGCAAAGGGACAATGAATAATCACATGGACATTGTGTAAGGTAAATACGTCTGTATTCTTTATCTCTTTTCTTTACTCTAACTAACTCCCCTAGTACATGGTCATAGAAACAGGACAGGACACTACACTAGCTATGATCTTTTGAATGGAACGTGGCATGTATGAAGTAGCAGAGCACTGACAGACTTTTAAGCGATCCCCTGCGCTGTATCCCAGAGGCATTTCTACTGATCCCCTGTGAATGAACCACTGTATTCCTGTGTTTTTAAGAAAAGGAAGCATGTTAACATTATCATACTGCAACTATATAAGTGTTAATGTAAAGATTCCCTCACATAGAGCAGACAGATAGTTGATAAGCTCTGCTAGCAGTTATCATTGCTTCACAAATTATTAACACGCCAACTTGTTTTTATTTTCTTCTTTGAACAGGCAACCAGTTAACAGCAGACACTATCATGTGCAAAAATAATAGAACGGGATTTAGCAATGTACTCATGTTTAATATATTGGATTAATGATTGGTAAGTCTAATATGTATTACATATTATGTAGTTCCTTATGTTCCACATCAAGATATGGGGGGATATTCATTCGCAAGCTTCTTCTGCCTTATGTGTGCATGAATTGTCAAGTGAATGTCCCAGAACTGGCAACGTTGTGTTTCTAGAGATAACAGCGATGTGCTGAGCAGTTGATGTCTTTTGGGACAATGGTTTACATGACGGATATTGCAGTATGGAATTAGCAGAAGACTGGTGGTGTAAGTTCCTAACAGGAGGGAAAACAGGCCTCAACTGTGCCGGAATCAACTTCCTAGAGGAAGTGATGAAAAAAAATCGATGAGAAACAAGAGTCTGAGACAAATACAGAGATCTTGGTACAAGAAAGAAGAAAAAATATAAGGGTTTTCAAGGAGTGAATTTTAAGATGAACTGAAAGATAAGGAAAAGTTTTATGGAATCAGAGACTGAGAATGTGTAAAAAGTATGTAAAAAAATAACTAAATCACAATAAAAAATAAAAATAAAAAAAGAAGGATATTGGAGAAGTCACAGTCAGTGTGCCTTGGACTGTCAAAAAGACTTATTTTCCAAAACGTCCACAGCAAATCTTTTTTTCAATTGCAAACTCATGTTCAGTGGCAAGGGCGATTCAAGAATAGTTAAAGGCTACCATTCCCTTTCCTCCCTCCAGAACTTCTGTCTCCCCTCCTCATCCCCTCTCCTGTAATGGAAAAATGCAGCCCCCTCAGTCCTGAATTACAAGAGCTGAGTAGCTAAACACCCACTCCCCATTTCTCGGTTTCCTCTGCCACAGCATTGTACCGGACAAAGCAGGATACACAGCGGGTGGTAAAAGTGCCATTAATACACACGTGTGCAATACCCGCAGCTGGCATTCATGAGATGTGTGTTAGCTGCGTGTCGCTGGTGTGTTAATGGAACTCTCAGCACCCTCTGCACACCATGCTGTATCTGATGAATTGCCGCAGATGGCGGAAGCAAAGAAGAGGGAGCCGGCGCACAGCAGGTCGACTCCTGGAATATTGGTCTGAACGGTTGCATGTTAAGGTTGCAGGAGAAAGGTAAGGAGGGCAGACAGGTGTAAGGGAGCAATTGGTCACAAGGGATTGAGGGGCAGCCATGGCAGAGCCCTGGTTTATGAGACATTTAGGAGACCTCTGTGGGCTTCGGGGCTCTGCCCTGGATAGTCCCGGCCCACATAAACCCCTGGTTAATTCTTCAAATCTTGGTCCGTTGCCTTGGAATCTAGCATGTGATGTTACTGAATTGATGAGAGCACTGAGGGCCCTATTCTCTACTTGGCGCAGAGAAGGTGTTAAACAGCATGATTCACTGCGCCAAAGGAGGACGCCCAGGCTCCACTAGTATTCTCAAGTGGGCCTCGGCGTCCTCGTAGAGCACGACAGTGATCTGTGAGGATTGCGCCTGTTTTTAGGGGTGCAATCCAATCTCGGCAGCATTTTTGTAAAATAATGACATATTTGTTATTTTACAAAAATGCTGCCGAGAACACAGATGAACACGTTCTTATACACCAAAGTGAGCAGCTTCAACATCGCAGGATTGTAGGAATGTTTTCATTTAAACCTTTATGGTGTACATGAACACTTTCATTTAAAGCGAGCAGCTGCTTGCTTTGGTGTAAATGAAAGTGTCCATGTACATACAACACATGGGTGTATATGAACACTTTCATTTACACCAAAGCAAGCAGCTGCTTGCTTTAAATGAAAGTGTTCATGTACACTTTTTGGACGCCTATTCTTGTGGCCCTCCTCCAATTTAACGGCACCAAAAGGGTACCGTATACGTGCGATAATTTAGCACACATATTAAACTGGCAGAGTGCCACAAGAATAGGCGTCCAAAAAGCCAGTTTACGAATGTGGCGGTTCCTAGGTTGGTTTCCAACCCATCCCAGCAACCGCCACATGTATTCCGAAAGTGGCACATTCCTTCCGACTTCGGAGGAATGCGCCACCTTCAGAATAGGTCTTAAGTACCGAAAAGGTCGTTAAGCCTTTTAACGTCCTTTTCTGTACTTAACACCTGGATGAGAATAGGGCCCTCAATATTTTCTTTAGGTTTTTGATATTGTAATGATACAGGGAACTTGCTTAGTGGTTCCCCCTCTCTTGATGGTTTTATTACCTTAAATAGATTGATAAAAGTTAAAAAGAGGTATGGAAACTGTGAGGATGTGTGTATGTTTGTATCTATAATTGTTTTGATTTGATCTGCAAGCGAGATGTTAACTTGGTCAGGAAAAGGATTGTTATTTTTAATTGTTACAATACACTGACTAAATTGTCAGAAAATCTGATGAAGCAGTTAGATACCCCAATGTTTATTACAGACAGTGGCCCTCATTACGACCCTGGCGGAATTTGCGGTGCTAAATGCACCGCGGAGCACGGCGGAAAGCTGCCGATAGCGCCATGGGGGTTGGCGGATTTTCCACCCCATGCCGACCTTGGCGGAGCGGTAAATCCCCAATCCCCATTTTGCCCTTCCCCATTCCCATTCTTGCCCCATAGGGTATAATGGGAGTGGGGAAGGCGTTAATTACGCCACCGTAAAGTACGGTGGCGTAATTAACAACGAGGTCCCTTAGCGCCATGGATTTCTCCGCCCGGTAAAACCAGGCGGAGAAAGGCTCCATGGCGCTACGGGAACTCGTAGTAGGGCGGACGGGTCCGCCACGATTACCGCTGGCGGTAACCCACTCCGCCAGGGTCGTAATGAGGGCCAGTGCCTTTATTGCAATCTTGCAGGTGATCCCCCTGAAAGGATTTTTGAGCCAAATGAAGATTCAGAAATGGGTATTCCTGTTATGATTGTGAACCACTTATCAATTGATTTGGGTGGCCTAGCATTGAATAATGTAATCACTGAATGGAGCGTATATCACTTACGTCTACTTCCCAAAAGACAAACTGATCAATTAAATATTTATAGGCAACAAAAGCAAATCCACTACTTTTTGGGTTTCCTCTAAGGACTGGAATTTTGTTCAAGATTATACAGTACTGCCAGGAGAGGATAGCGTTCAGTGAGCTCTTACTCTGAATACATACTTACCGCACACCTCAACTATCGTTAGTTACCGGAATACTAAAAGGCACAAACCTACAATTTTGGCTTGCCACTGAAGAATCCCCTGGGATTACTCTGTGGGAAATAACCCAATTTCTTACATTTTTTTTGCTAATTTATGAGGAATTGAGAACAGTTAGTCCATCACAGCGCAGCCCAGGGACGTGGCAATACAATTTAGAAAACTGTTAGACAGAATGAAGTGACATATATCCATGATAACCTCCCCTTGCAAGACAGTAATTGGCGCTGATGTCTAGACGCTGATTATAAGAAAGCTTGGGGTGCCTTATTTAATCAACTAAAGTTACAGAATCGAGACCCAGTTAAGGTTACATCACTAAGAAGGGTGGTCAAGTTCCTTAAAAAAAAGGCAAAGACCAATAGACACTGCGAAAGGCCTCATTACAGTTTTCCCGGTATGGAAAAATTGCCAGTCATTCCGGCACCAGCAATTTTCCCAAACTGTGGAAACACGAGTTTGCCGGTGGGGGCACTGACTTACCTCAAGGTCTGACCAGCCGATAATCAGCCCCCGACAGCAAAACAAAAACATGCTGCAATACCTACATAGAGTCCTATGGGACTCCATGGAATGGGGATTTACCAGTGTTTCTGCCTACCGAGATATCAGGCGGCAGAAACTGTAGGGTCAGTTTGCCAGTATCTCGACGGAATTACCAGCGGGACCTCAGTAAAGACATAATGACCCCCTAACTCTCGACATTTCTTAAAAACATTGCTAGAGACCCTAATTGCCGTGATGAATTTGACATTATAAATAATATAAGCGCCGTTATTTGCGTTGATTATTTTACAAACATATGTCAACCTACTGAACTTAATCAAATATATAATTACGTAGAAGAAACAAGGAAGAGTAAAAGTCATAAAGTTACATTTTCAGTTACAGAGGTAAGGGATGCAATAAAACGCTGGAAATGGCACCAGGTCCAGATTCCATTCCAGCTGATTGATATAAGAATAATCCAGACATATCAGGACGTGTTTTATGCATATCATATTAGAAATGGAGTAGAGATGCACATTCTTATTATAGACCTATCTTTCTACTAATTATTACTTTTTAAACATTTGGTTAGGTGATTTTAGAGAAGCTGACAGGATGGTGGAAAGTTGTGTTATTCTCTTGGAAACACAGTAAAGATTTCGAGAGAGTTTAACAAATGAATATCAAGCACTGCATGTTTACCTTTTTATCTCCAAATCAGATTTTATTAAAGTCAAATCTTTGTATGCTGCTTTTATGGACCTCAAGATGGCCTTTGACTCTGTGAATCATAAGAAACTCTGGTCCATTTCAACTGGATGAGGAATTCTACTAAATCTATGGGCTGTTATAGTTAAAATGCACAAGCATGACAACCCAGTTCTTTGCTTTGATAGTAAGGGTGCCACTACATTTGTCTTACAATAAAAAGAGCATTGTGACAGGGATGTGTTTTGCCAAAAGTATACAAAGCTAGAGTTATTGCATCTTAAGGAGGTACGGTGTTTGGTTATGCAAGCACAAAGACCATTCAATGTAATGACAATGGGCCTCATGAGTGTGCCGGTGCAGAAACAAAGGTGCTGGTAAGCCTACTGGCACTGTTGTTTCCGGACCGGCACACTACGACTCTGCGGGCGGGTGCTGTCCCGCCCACCAGGATTAGACCTGGTGGGCAGAACGGCATCCGCCTGCAGAGTTTCATGGAAGCACCCGAACCGTTATTAACGGTGCCAGTGATTCCGTGTTCCCCATTCCCATTAAGTCCTAAGGGACTCAATGGGGAATTACAAAATTGCCACCGCATGACTTCCCAACCGCCGGACTCGGAATGGCCCGGTGGCACCGGGAATTCAGGCGCAAGTACTTCTTCACGGGTATGGTGGCAAGCCACCGGTATCACTAGCAGGTTTACGTCCAGACCCGTGATAAGGCCCAATGGCTTTATAAATCAGCAGTAAGCACAAAAGTGATGGATGGTAAGTTTTGAGTGAATCTGAACCACTGGCATTGCTCTGGGCAACCTCCCACACCACCGTCTTTTAGCCCGTCTGCGCCATTGCAAAAGGGGTCCAGCCATATGCAAATCAGTCAGGTACTGCCACCAAAGGTAGCAGCCCAGCCCGAATTGCTAGGCCAGGTCCACACAAGCAACCCCAGACATGTTTCGGCCTTGTTGGGCCTCCTCAAGAGGTGCAGTTTGGTTCCCTATGGCGCAGCAAGCAAGAGACCCACGTCTGGGCATACCCTCTCTCACATAGTGAGACAAACAGTAGGCAAAAATTACCAGCGCATGACTTCCACAACACTGTTTTTTAGCCCGTCTGCGCCATTGCAAAAGGGGTCCAGCCATATGCAAATCAGTCAGGTACTGCCACCAATGGTAGCAGCCCAGCCCAAATTGTTAGGCCAGGTCCCCTCTGCACGGAAACACAAGCAACTCCAGACATGTTTCGGCCTTGTTGGGCCTCCTCAGTGAGGTGCAGCTAGGTTCCCTATGGTGCAGCAAGCAAGGGACCCACGTCTGGGCATACCCTCTCTGAAATAGTGAGACAAACAGTAAGCAAAAAAGTGATGGGTGGAAGGTTTTGAATGAATCTGAACCACTGGCATTGCTCTTGGCAACCTTCCACACCACTGTTTTTTAGCCGGTCTGCGCCATTACAAAAGGGGTCCAGCCATACGCAAATCAGTCAGGTACTGCCAGCAATGGTAGCAGCCCAGCCCGAATTGCTAGGCCAGGTCCACTCTGCACGGAAACACAAGCAACCCCAGACATGTTTCAGCCTTGTTGGGCCTCCTCAGTGAGGTGCAGCTTGGTTCCCTATGGTGCAGCGAGTAAGGGACCCACGTCTGGGCATACCTTCTCTCACACTGATACAAACAGTAAGCACAAAAGTGATGGGTGGAAGTTTTTGAATGAATCTGAACCACTGGCATTGCTCTGGGCAACCTTCCACACCACCGTTTTTTAGCTCGTCTGCTCCATTGCAAAAGGGGTCCAGCTATATGCAAATCAGTCAGGTACTGCCACCGGTGGTAGCAGCCCAGCCCAAACTGCTAGGCCAGGTCCCCTCTGCATGGAAACACAAGCAACCCCAGACATGTTTTTCGGCCTTGTTGGCCCTCCTCGGTGAGGTGCAGCTTGGTTCCCTATGGCGCAGCGAGCAAGGGACCCACGTCTGGGCATACCCTCTCTCACATAGTGAGACAAACAGTAAGCACAAAAGTGATGGGTGGAAGGTTTTGAATGAATCTGAACCACTGGCATTGATCCGGGAAACCTTCCACACCCCCGGTTTTGAGCCTGTCTGCGCCATTGCAAAAGGGGTCCAGCCATATGCAAATCAGTCAGGTACTGCCACCAATGGTAGCAGCCCAGCCCAAACTGCTAGGCCAGGTCCCCTCTGCACGGAAATACAAGCAACCCCAGACATGTTTTGGCCTTGTTGGGCCTCCTCATTGAGGTGCAACTTGGTTCCCTATGGCGCAGCGAGCAAGGGACCCACGTCTGGGCATACACTCTCTCACATAGTGAGACAAACAGTAAGCACAAAAGTGATGGGGTGGAAGGTTTTGAATGAATCTGAACCACTCGCATTGCTCTGGGCAACCTTCCACACCACCGTTTTTTTGCCCGTCTGCGCCATTGCAAAAGGGGTCCAGCCATAGCAAATCAGTCAGGTACTGCCACCAATGGTAGCAGGCCAGCCCGAACTGCTAGGCCAGGTCCCCTCTCCACGGAAACACAAGCAACCCAGGCATGTTTTGGCCTTGTTGGGCCTCCTCAGTAAGGTGCAGCTTGGTTCTCTAATGCGCAGCGAGCAAGGGACCCATGTCTGGGCATACCCTCTCTCACATAGTGAAACAAACAGTAAGCACAAAAGTGATGGGTGGAAGGTTTTGAATGAATCTGAACCACTGGCATTGCTCTGGGCAACCTTCCACACCACCGTTTTTTAGCCCGTCTGCGCCATTGCAAAAGGGGTCCAACCATATGCAAATCAGTCAGGTACTGCCACCAATGGTACCAGCCCAGCCCGAACTGCTAGGCCAGGTCCCCTCTGCACAGAAGCACAAGTAACCCTAGACATGTTTCGGCCTCGTTGGGCCTCCTCAGTGAGGTGCAGCTTGGTTCCCTATGGCACAGCGAGCAAGGGACCCACGTCTGGGCATACCCTCTCTCACATAGTGAGACAAACAGTAAGCACAAAAGTGATGGGTGGAAAGTTTTGAATGAATCTGAACCACTGGCATTGCTCTGGGCAACCTTCCACACCACCGTTTTTTAGCCCGTCTGCGCCATTGCAAAAGGGGTCCAGCCATATGCAAATCAGTCAGGTACTGCCATCAATGGTAGCAGCCCAGCCCGAACTGCTACAGACCCAAGCTGCTCCTCACTGATGAGGCCCAACAAGGCCGAAACATTTTTGGGGATGCTTGTGATCTCGTGCAGAAGGGATGTGGTCTAGCAGTTCGGGCTGGACTGCCCCTTTTGGGGTGGGACCAAGCCTGATTTGCAAATGGTTTTTACCCTTCTATAATGTCTTGGCAGGTGAAGAACGAAGGTCTGGAAGGTTGCCCAGAGCACCGCCAGTGGCTAAGATTCAGTCTAAACATTCCAGCCATCACCTCTTTGTTTTTGCTTTGTCACCCCGAGTCGGACGGGTATGCACAGACGTGGGTCCCGTGCCTACTGGGCCTAGAGACCCAAGCTACTCCTCACTGATGAGGCCCAACAAGGCCGAAACTTTTTTGGGGATACTTGTGGTCTCATGCAGAAGGGATGTGACCTAGCAGTTCAGGCCGGACTACCCCTTTTAGGGTGGCACCAAGCATGACTTGCATATGGTTTTTCCCTTACTGTAATGGCTTGGCAGGTGAAGAACAATGGTCTGGAAGGTTGCCCAGAGCAACGCCAATGGTTAAGATTCAGTTTAAACCTTCCAGCGATCACCTCTCTGTTTTCGCTTTGTCACCCCGAGTGGGACGGGTATGCCCAGACGTGGGGCCGTGCCTGCTGGGCCTAGAGACCCAAGCTACTCCTCACTGATGAGGCCCAACATGGCCGAAACATGTTTGGGGATGCTTGTGGTCTCGTACAGAAGGGATGTGACCTAGCAGTTTGGGCTGAACTGCCCCTTTTGGGGTGGGACCAAGCCTGATTTGCATATGGTTTTTCTCCTTCTGTAATGGCTTGGCAGGCGAAAAACGATGGTCTAGAAGGTTGCCCAGAGCAACGCCAGTGGCTTAAGATTCAGTCTAAACCTTCCAGCCATCACCTCTTTGTTTTTGTTTTATAAATCAGCACCCAATTACGTCTGCCACAAAGAATTTGCTTTGCCTTATGTTGAAGATACTTTGTGTGGTGCAACGAGTTTCGTATGTGTGTCCATGTGTAATTAATGATAATGCCACACTGTCTACTAAACTTAGCACTAATATAATGGAAAATGAAAATGCATCGAAAGTACCTTGGGTAGCGATGGTAGGAAAGGAACCGAGTAAGACATCTTCCTCAATTATTGGAATTATCCAGTGGGCAGCACCCAAAAAGGACTGTGGACAGTGAGAATCACCATATTACATCTGTACCTAGCAAAAAGATCAAATCAGGAATTAGAGAAGCCAGCTAAAAGATGGAAGGAATGTTGTCCACCTCGGATGGTATGGTGCCATACTTGGATTATTCAGCATTTCTTGCCCATCATTGTTTATTAACAAGTGCCTAATTTCATATGATCGAGATTAATGATACCCAGGGTTGTTGGAACCATACAAATCTGGAAGCAAGATACTGGAAACTCTAACAAACCTCTTATTCCTTTGACCCATAAATAATTACCTATTTGCCCAATCCTAAGGAATGTAGGTGTTTGACAAAGCTACCTTGCTTTTATGTATCTGAAATGGGCAAATTCAATTTCTGTAGCTTGGGCCCCTTCTATGTTTTTAAATGGAGCAATACAATTCAGAAACGGTGTACAAAGGTGCAGACCATCTCAAATGAATTAGAAGCTGAGTCTTAGGTTTAGCAGAGTGCAACCGCCTATTCTGTCATGTTGATGAAGTTCAGAAGTAATAGCTTATTTATTTATTTATTTATTTATTGTGCATTTTTAAGGCGCTTATACATCAAGAAATTGTGTTTCAATGTGCCCACAGGGCAAAGGGGAGGGAACATGGGAACAAAGGCAAATAGAATAAACTGATGGACTGGAAAGGGGCAGAACTACTAGACCTTGTGAGCATTTAGAACGTTCAAGTGCAGGGAGAGAGAGAAGGACAGGGAAAGTGGTAAGTGCTAGGAGTGCCACAGAGGGAAGTGCAAAGGAGTCTGTTTTGTTCAACAGTAAGGGCCTGGCAGCGATGGCTTGGTACAGAGTAATCACCTCCCAATAATAAGTGCAGGCATGTGAGAACACAAGCCAGTGGGTGCCCGAAAGCAAGTGCTGGAATGGGTCAGAGGGCTGAGGGCGATTGGGCAAAAGGCAGGTCCCAGAAGGACACATAAGGTCCCATGCCACCAATGTCAGAAATTGTGGGGTATTGACACAGGAGTGAGAGGGGGAAGGAAAAGGTGAAAAAGAAAGTCTTGAGGAGCTTCCGGAATTTGAGGAGATCTGACTAAAGAAAGAGAGGATGGCTGTTCCAGGAGAGTGGGCCAGCCAAGGAGATAGATCTGCCACCAGCTTGCTGATTAGAAAAGCAACTGACACACATCGAGTTAGAGCCGGAGGAGCGTAAAGATCTGGAAGGAAAGTATTTGGTGTGAGCAAATGGTAAATCGATTGGTCCTTGGCCCCAGACAGCCTTATGGATGATGCAGAGGGATTTGAATTTGATCCTTGCAGCAACCGGGAGCTAGTGGAGGGATTTCAGAGCTGGAGAGATACAGTCCCTTGGCTTGAGGACAAGGATAAGTTTTACAGCCATATTCTGGACACGCTGGAGGGAGCGGAGAGAGGAAGAGGGTAGATTAAGGAAGACGCTGTTGCAGTAGTCCAGCCTAGAGAGTACCAGAGCTCTAGAGACATTGAGCTTCTGGGGAAAAGTAAGCAAAGGAAGGATACCTCTGAGGAGGTGTAGTTGAAAATGGGCCTTCTTGGCAAGGTCCAAGATGTGAGGGAGGAAAGAGAGAGAGGAGTCGAAGATGACTCAATTTCTGGCTTCAAATGCGGGAGAAGGGGTACAGCTTATAGACGATGGCCAGAGTGAAGGGAGGAAAGAGGGAGTGGGAGTCCCGATAGGAAGGATTTCAGTCTTGCTGGTGTTGATGCAGAGATCATTGGAGGCACAGCAGGACTGGATAACGAATAGAAAGTCAGGAATGGTAGAAGAAGTAGGGAGGGCATCATAGGGAAGTTTGAAGAAGAGTTAGGTGTCATCTGCATAACACTGGAAGTGAGAGAGAAAGTGGAGATAAGGTGAGCAAGCAGAGCGAGATAGGCATTAAAGAGCCAGAGTGAGAGGTTAGAGGTCTGGGGAACGTCACAGGTAGAGATAGAGGGAGGAGGGGAGAAAGAACCCTGGATGACCTGGGAGGGACAGTAACTGTGGAAGAAGGTGAGCCAGTCCAGTGCCCACTCTGAGATACCAAGGGTATCATGGAGTCGTTTTATGAGACTGGGGTATTTTACTATATCAAATGGAGAGGAAAGAACAAGTAGAATGAGGACATTGGCAGAGTTAGTGTCAGGATATGCAAGCAATTTTTCCTGGGTATTCAGAAGAGCAGGTTCCCTGCCTCTGGATGTTCGGAATACAGATTAAAGGTCATGTAGGTAACCAACGAGCTCAGTATGATGGGCCAGTTGGGGGAAGATCAGCTTCTCCAGGATGTTCCCATTGAAGGGAGTGATAGAGATGGGGAGGTTAAATAGCCGGACACAAGGGGTCAGCTGAAGGCTTTTTCAGGAGGGAATACACAAAAGAGTGCTTGAGAGAAGAGGTGAAGGACCCAGTAGCAAGAGAGTGATTGCAGAAATCAGCCAGTGCAGGGGCAAGGGAGCCGATGTTGTCCTTAATAGTTCTGAAAGAACAGGGAGAGACCTGTTTGGAGGAGACCTTCATAGAGCCGACAATCCAAGTGACCTCCTCCCTTGTGATAGGAGAGAAGGAGCAGAGAAAGGCTGAGGGAGTTTGGGAGGCCAGGAGAGGCAGCAGATGGGAGAAAGGGGAAAGAAGAAAGAGTGCTCCGGGTGTCCTGAGTTTTTGCAGTGAAGTGGGTGCCATTGTAGTACAGAGGGCCTGAGGGGGAAGAGGCGAGTTGGAGACTGCAGAATGATTGGCTAGTACCTTGCAGAATTTAAAGAGTTCAGCCATGTTGTTGGATGCTCCAGAGATATGGGCCTGATGAATGTTAAGCCGATATTGCCTTTGGGGAAAGCAACAGGCCAGTTTGTCCAAGGTTGAGCCTGTGCTCTGCCACTTCCATTCTGCAGCTCTGCATTTGTGCTCAGGTAGATCGGAGTCATACCAAGTGTTGCGCTTGGTGACATGTTTCAGGCAGATCCCCATGACTGGAGTAAGAATGTCGAAGGTGTTAGAGATAGTGAGATGGAAGTGTTTCTGAGAGCAGAGTCAGAGTTATAGTCTGCAGTGTCAGGGGAGGGTGGGATGAAGGTGGATGCAAAGGCAGCAACTAACACTCGTTTGATCGGACGGATGTCTGTGAACAAGGTTGGCAGTGCTGGGGAAGGTGTGGTTAGAGAGTTGAGAGGGCCCAGGTGGGAGGAGAGGAGGGAGTGGTCTGATAGGAGACTCGGGTGGCGAAGTGAGTGGAGAGCAAAAAATCTGTGTGGATAAAGGCATCAAGAGTGTGTCCAGTTGAGTGGGAGAATGGAGAGAGAGAGTGGAGAGCGAGGTACAGAGGTCACAAAAGATGGTGAACGCCATGCTTGAGGAGTGGGTATCACCCAATAGAATGAAGTTAGAGGAGGATGTCAGGAGCGAGGAGGAGAAATCAGCCCATTCAGAGAGGAACAGGGTGATAGAGCTAGGTGGCCTATAGATAGTGGCAAAGGTCAGGGAGGAGGTAGGAGAGATGACCAGCTTGCAGACCAGGTCCTCAAAGGGAGTATGGCTGGGTGGGTACGAGGGAAGAAGGGACCCACTCAGGGAAGATCAGGGCAACCCCACTGCCAGAACAGTTAGGGCAGGGCTTAGAGATGATGTTGTAGCCATCAGGGAGAAGGGAGTCAAAAGCAATGACTGAGCTGGCATTGAACCACATCTTGGTAAGAGCAAGGATTTTGAGGTCAATGTCTCCAAGGAGGAGACAGATGTCATCACAGTGTTTGATTGCAGAGTGAGCATTACGTGTGGCTAGATGAAGCAGGTCACTGCCTTTGAAGGTTTTCCGAGTATGGGTTCAGGGGTGTGGTACATCAGTTGGAGGAGCGGTAAGGGGGACAGGGAGAGAGGAGGAAGTAGTGCTGGCACTGGAAGGAAGTTGATGAGGGACGGCAGGTGCCAGTCAAAGAGGAGGAGGTTGGGTTGAGGATCCTAAGCCCATAATATTGCCATTGTGATAGACATTAATGATACATCAGGATGATGAGAAGGCTGCCAAGAGTACTCCCCATCTAGTGCCACCATTAATGGGTGAGGATAGGAAAGGAGGGAGAGTAGAGATAAGATGAGGGGTCCAGAGATCTGGAGAGGGGAGTGCCTGCAATGGGTATACCAGGGCTGGTAGTCAGGAACTCTTTTTAAAACGTTTTCCCTACACACTTTATGAGAGAAGGTGGATTCTTGAACATAAAAGTGTTAGAATAGATAGGCGAGAAAGTGAGAGCCATACGGGTGGCAGAGGCACAAGGATGGAGTATAGGAGAAACTGTATGGCACAAGCACAAACTCACCAGGCCTAGTAGCCAAAAAGGAGAGCAAACAGATGCAGTAGAAACACTAGGGTACAACATTGGTTGCACAGTTGTTAAACACACCTAGACTCGAAATTGGCCAAACAGCACACAAATGCAATGCAAAAAGGGGGCTGTACAATTGTTAAAGATACCTAGATTCGAAATTGCCCAAACAGCACACACATGCAGAAAAATAAAGGAGGACAGAAGGCATAGAGAAAAAAGCAGAAAATTGGCTTTGGCACAGCTCAATTCAACATTGTTGAGTTAGTGAATAGACATAAGGTTGTCAGAACATAACTCACAGGTGCACTGCAATGTGAGGACAAGGCTCCAGGAGAGTCACGCGTTCTTGGAGCAGCCAGCAGCATGGTGGGGGACTGTTCCATGAGGTGGGAGGTGGTGGATCATGAGGTGCTGCATGGGAGGAGATGGTGGGTGATCTGAGCCCTCCAAGGCCTGGAAAGCTACAGCCAGGGGCCTTAGGAGAGGACCTTGGTGAGGGGGCTGGCTTTCAGCTGCTGCCACCCAGGATTGGTTCCATGAATGTGGGCTGGCCAATCAATGAAGCAGCTGTGTGAGGCTGTGGGAGCACTACTCTACACGAGGGAGCAGCAGCCATGTTGGAGGTGATTCGAATTGCTGAAATGAAACAGCCAAACGGGCCCAGCAAGGTTATACACCTTGTAAATGTGTAGCCAACGGCTGTTGCAGCAACAGGCAGGATTCAGCCGATCAGCAATAAAATATAGGATGTGTGGAACACTAGCAGCTCAAGACTAAAATGTTGCCAAAACTTGCATGTTAAAGCCTATCTGGGCTTACCTCATCAGCTTAGCTGCTGCCACTGTTCATTCAACAGAGGAGGAATGTCTAAGACGAAGGATCTCTCCCACAATGATTCTTTCTATCTTGGAGTGGGGGAAATGGTTATATGTATGTCTGGGGTTTCCTTGTATAGTGACCCATTTACCACGAGGTTGCTTCGTGGGCTTTCGAGCATTACAAAGACATTACTACAAGATCCTTTGAAGATTAGAACATCTTTTCTGTATTGGATATCTCCTGAATGAGAAGTGGCATGAGAAGAAGTCGTCATTCCCTGTTGATCATCATGTAATCTGATGTACGGACATGCAGGCCTTTTAAAAATTAGAGATGAACGAGGAAGTATTACAGTCTTGATTGGTGATTGCAATGCATGCTTTTGAAAACTGAGAGCATAGTTGCCATTTCGAAGGAGCATTGCAGCCTATCAAGATAAACCAGTGCCAGGTCTGATATTGGAACACAATGCTGAGTTGCTGTCAGCAGAGCCAGCTCCAATGAAACCAAGGTGAGCGATGGGGAGAAGAGTTGCCCAGCCAATCAAAAAGCACAGCAATAGAATAGACTTTGACATAGAGGGTCTGATTTACAAAGCATTTTTCAATGGGACTGTGCCATTATACATTGCTTTTGTTAATCAGGCTGAGGACCCAGGTCAGTGTAATGAAATTCACATTGATGAGGAGGAGTGTGATTAAGGAAAACAGAGAGGCAGAAAAATCAAGCAAAGTGCAATGTTGCACCAGACCCCCAGACCAAAATGAGAGCAAATAATGCCTTGGATAAGAAGCACCATGGCCATGTCCCAGACTGGAAAGGGATGTAACAAAGGCAAAGGTTAAGAGGGAGATAGACAAATGCGTGTTGGGACTCCTGGTCCTCTACATTCAAAGAAAAGACTTGAAGCATTGAAATCTGGGGAGTCACAATCAGGTCAAGCAGATAAACATTGAGAATGTAAGAACTGATGTCTTCTGCAATGCGGAGTCCGCGGTCTTACAGCAATCCTTTAATTATTGGAATGCTCTGATTCATAACCAGGGCAAGTCAGAAAGGACCAGTCAGAGTAGACCAATATTTCCATCCCTCTGATTGGGCCACTCTCTATAATGCGACACCAATGCTGCATATGTTTACTTTTCACGAAAAATAACCTGCAATGTGGGCTAATGGCAATTGTAGCTTCTGGAAAAGTAATAGCTCTCACACAATGGGCCTCATTGCGTGTAGGGCGGTAAGGGATACCGGGCACTAGTCAGGAGATCGGTGCCGGTAATCCCTTACCGCCCTACTACGAGTTCCCTTAGCGGGTCCCTCCTTCAACGCCTGGTCTGACCAGACGTTATGGACGGGACCCGTTAAGGGACTTCAGAGCAATTTGCGGTACCGTTATTAGCGCCTTCCCCATTCCCATTGAGCCCTGTGGGGGCTCAATGGGAATGGGCAATGGCTTTTTCAATGGGGATTTACCGGTCCCGCAAAGGTCAGACTACACCAGTAAGTCCCCATTGAACCATACCGGTGCCAGACCCGTTATTGGAGGCAGTCGTGGCCCAAATAGCGCCATGACTACCTCCAATCTTGGAATGAGGCCCAATGTTTGGAATACAAAATAAAGAAATGTGATGTACCCGGGAGAACTTGACTAGCATCATTGACTAGTAGTAGATGGTTACAATACATTATATTTTTGTGGTTAGTGGCTGTTAATTCAGCTAGGCATTTCTTGTGCAAGCTATCACTTTGCCTGTTTTCTCACTGTGACACACCACACCTCTTTATTTTATAAATGCTGCGGTAATGTGGCTGCAAATATAATGTTGTGTTTAGATGACCCCTGCACTTATTAGAAGGCATTCGTTGTGCAATTCAGTACACAATTGGACACATTGACTAGTTTTATTGTAGTGAATAGGAGGAGAAACTATTATCCCCATAATAAAAATATGCATTCATCTATTTTGATGCGTGTAACTATGGCATCAAAAGCATGATCATTATTATATGAATTTCAATCTCTCGCTCCATGGTTGTCAACAGCAGGGACTTTGATGCACATGGATGTACTATTTCTGACATTTGCCCAGGGATAAAGAATATGCATATGGGATAATGAAAAGAAAATCACACCTGGCAGACCAGGAATGTACCCCCTTGGGGCAGTAGGGAAGGATCATTGCCCTACAAATGAGTAGGCACATCAAAAGCAGTTTGGTAGATGAGACTGTCCACTGTATAGATAATGAGCTTCTACATGAAGGTAGTGTTACGATTAGAAAGAAAGCACATGCATGTTAGGGATATGTATGCGTCAACCATTGATGCAGGGAATTCCTTCCTTCCCCAATTAAAAGCGTCACACCAATATTCCTTTCCAGTTCAATCGAGTCCTGTCTGTGATTCATACAGAACCAGGTAGGTCCCTCACCCCTGTGCCCCATATAAGCAAATAAGAAGGCCGGTATATAGAAAGAATATATATTTATTACAAAATAGGAAAAGGAATATTTTTAAAATCTCAAAGCACACCAGCTCACCCCGTGGCCCAAAGGCATTTCTTTCCTAATAATTCTTTTCCTCACAAATTGAAACTGGTAGTTGGTTCAGGATAACACAGGTCACAACTCTTTAGCCCCCACAACAGGTACAATCAAAACACTTTGCCAGTGGTTCACTTTTAACAGCATATAGCACCTTGAAACATGACAAGATCATAGTCTAGACACGCTGATTTATATGAAGTTTAATTTAAATAATATGCAACACTTTCCTTATTGGCAAAAACTATTTCACACATGCAGCACTCTGTCTTGTTATTCTTCCTGCGCCATTGGAAATGCTAGCAGTTTTGCTTAACTCAATGACATGCAAAAATAATTTTCACTAACGCTGCGCTCTTAGCAATGCTGGCAATGTTATAGCACAGCCACCTTTTCAGAACAATACATTTTATCTGAATTTGAACCCTTTTTCTTTCCCCACTATGCAAGGCAAAATCTCCCTTCTCTCTGAGCCACTTTCTCACTTTCAGCGAAGGTGTGCTTTTAAATCAGTGGCTCCACTTGGTTGGGAAGACACTGTTCTGTCCCAGCACACAAACACTCAGGTATCCAGTTGATCATTTGGAACCCCTTTGCTTTAAGACAGGGTTCAGGGGAATGGGATGTAGTAAGAAATGTAATTTCTAATGCACCCTTCCCTTTAGGGGGTAGTTTTGGGGTTGACAAAAATAAATAGGAATGCCCAATTACTTCACAGGCTATATTTGAATTTTAACAAAATCACCCCATGTAGTTTTTTTGTATTTGTATTTGTTTATTATTTGTATCACGTACCTAACCCTGAGGTAACTGGGCGCTGGAGAGCTTAACATGTTTACAGGCATAAATAAATTGCATAAACATACATACATATACAAAGGTACATCAATATGCAGGTCGACCAAGGTTAGATATAGGTCTGGGAAACAATAAGTACCGATAGGGCATAGCAAGTCGATCAGTGAAGGCAGGATACGGGTCAGGAGATAGCCAGAGGCTTATATATTGGACTTGACAGTGAGCCAGGATTTTACTCTGGTTTTGAACACACTGAAGGAGGGTTCCATTCTAATGGAGGAGGGTACGGCGTTTCAAGATTTAGCAGCTTGGACAGGGAAGCTGGCTCCACCTGCCGTTTTTAGGTTGAATCTGGAGACTAGAAGGTGGTATGTTTGGGAGGGTCTGGTGGGTCGGTCTGGTTGGTATTTGGAGAAATTGTCTGATAAGTATTTGGGGGCAGTGTTAGATAGACATTTGTGGGTAATTGCCAGCGCTTGGAGTGATATTCTATCGCACACTGGGAGCCAGTTGGCTTGCTCCCTGAAATTGGAAATGTGGCTGGATCTGGGAAGGATTAGTGCTGATCTTAAGGAGTTGTTCTGTAAGACTTGAAGTCTATTGAGATTCTGCACAGAAGAGCCTAGGAATAGTGTGTTGCAATAGTCTATTTTGGAGAGCGCTAAAGCTCTAGCTAGTGTCATGCAACCCGTGAGGGATAGGTAAGGTTTTAAGCATTGATAAGCTTATTGGTGTAGGCTGTAGAAGATGCAATAGAATTCACGTGTTTCTTTAGGGACAGGGTAGAGTCGAGATAGACTCCTAATGTTTTTATCTCCTTTGCGACTTTGATCTGGTTTCTGTCAATATTGAAGGACATATACCTCTGGTCAAGCTTGTTGAGGCGAGCCTGCGTGCCGACAATCAGAAGCTCGTTTTTTTCATCATTGAGGCAAAGGCAGTGGTCGGCCATCCATGCCTGAATTTCCAAGTAGATGTCATTGATTAGTTTAGAGTCTGCTTCATAGCAGCCAGATAGCGTGATGAGAACCTGGGTGTCATCCGCGTAATTCGTGTAGATGACACCCATGTTGTTGAGGCAGTCGAATAGGAGCTTTGTGAATATGTTGTATAGCATTGGCGAGACGCATGAGCCTTGGGGAACGCACAGTAAATTAGAACCGGGTCTGCTGAGGCGGCGTGTGAGAAGACTCTGGTAGTGCGGTTGGATAAGAAGGACTTAATCCAATTGGAAGCGTTGGTAGAGAAGTCTGCTGCTGTGGTTAGGTGTTCGGAAAGGATCTGGTGGTCTTCCAGATCAAAAGCGGCTGAAAGATGGAGCAATAGGAGCATGGCCAGTTTGCCTTTGTCTTTTGCCTCTTCATCTGTATTTTCAGATCCAGAAGGGCTGTATCGAGCCACGTCTAGGCTGGAATCCGGATTGCCGGAGACCGAGTAAGTTATTAGCCTCCAGGTGTTTCTGAATTTGCAGATATGCAACTCTGTCCCAAGTTTTTCTGAAGGAAGGGAACAGTAGTGATTGGTCTGTAGTTTCTTGGGATGTTAGGGTCTAAGTTTTATATTTTTTTTAGAAGGGGCATGACCCAGGCCTCTTTGAGTTAGTTAGGGACGAGGCAGGCCTTGAAGGAGGAGTTAATCACTGAGGCGATGAACGGGGACAACTCTTTTGTGCCTTCCTTGATGATAGGAGCTGGGCATATGTCTCCTTGGCATCTTGAGGGCTTTAGACCTCTGATGATGTCCTCCACTACCTTAGGGGTGACCAGAGAGAATGTGAACTGCAGGCACTGAGGAAGTTGATGCAGGGTAGTGCTTGGTTGTGGGGGTGTTCAAATAGCTGTTCTTTTTTTAGTTTGGAGGGAAGTTATCTTGTCTGCTAGGGCTTGTTGTATTTTGGCACACCAAGCCGCGTCAATAGTGCAGACCTCTGTGGGCGGAGCTGGAGATCCCAGTTCCCTTGCGATGCTGAAAACCTCTTTAGTTCTAGATCTAGCGTTAAGGATTGTAGATTTCTTTTTTGGTGTTGAGAATGGCTGTTTCGTAGGAAGCGGCTACTGTGATGAACAGTGCCTTGTTATTGCTAGTGGGGGATTTACGCCAGGTAGATTCTGCCACTCTTTTTTTGTTATTCAGGATTTTTAGTTCTGTACGGAACCAATTGTTAAGGTGGGTGGTTGGTTTAGCCTTTTTTAGTTTGAGTGGTGCAACAGTGTTCAGGGCTGATTCCAAAGTATTGTTATAGATGTCGACTAGGTTGAAGGGATCTAGGTTGTTGTGCTTGGAAACGTCCAGAATGTCATTGATTAGTGGGCGTAGATTAGGTAGTGTTATGTTACGAGAGTTCCTGGAAAGAGAAGGGGGCAGCGATGATAGGGCTCGGAAGGCAAGTTCCCTTGGATGGCAAAAAATATGTAGTGGTGATCTGACCAAGCAGTGGGTTTGTTCTGTAGTATAGTAATAGAGCAGTTGAGATCGGACAGCCAATCTTACGTGTGCCCATTGACGTGTGGATTCCGTGATACAGTGTTTAAAGCTGAGTTGGGAAATTTAATTTTTGAGTGCTTGTGCATTAGTGTCATTTGGGTCCTGGAACTCCAGGTTGAGGTCTCCAAGAAGTATAATTTGGGAGCCTTGTTTTACATTGGATGTTAAGAGGCCTGTGATGTCCTCCTCGATAGTGGAGATGGGGCCCAGGTGGGGGAGGCGCTAGATGAGATGAAGGAGGATGGTTTGAGTAGCTGTTAGTGGGAGCTTAACTGAGAAGAGTTCAGAAGATGGTAGGCTTGAGAGAGTTGTATCTCTAAGGCTCAGGTGAGTTTTAACTATAAAGGCGAGACCGCCGCCTCTGCCTGCATTTCTGTCAACTCTGGTGATAGTGTAACCCTTTGGGAGGGCTAAGGATAGTGCAGGGTCTGCAGCTTGGTGCACCAAGGTTCCTGTAAAGGTGAGAAAATCCAGGCCGTTTTCAGAAAGTAGGTCTGAAATATCAAGAACGTGGGCCACTAAGGAGAGTGCATTGATCAATGCACCTTTAATGTAGGGTGTCCTTGCTGTGGGTGGTGGTTCAGGTGGGTTTTGTGAGATGGTGCGTGGTGGTTCAATAGTGGGGGTAGTGGTGTGAGTGAGTGGTTTGAGTATCTCTGCAGGTACTGCCGAATGGGTGGTGGACGAGGACTTATTTGCTTTAGAGGTAGGTGAGCGAGGATGCCAAGTGGTGTAGGAATTATGGGTGATGAATCGAGATCCTAGACTTTTGTTCCTCATATTTATGGGGCAGGGTATCAATGGTGTAGAGGGAGTGTTGAAACGTTGGATCCATTCTATGGGGCTGTGTTGGGTCATGGAGGTGTCCCTGGGATAGTAGTCAATGGCAGGAGTTAAGTTCTTTACAGCTTGGTATGGCGGGAGGAAGTTAGTTGGCGAGATGGTGTGGACTAGGGGGAGGATGGAGGCCATAGTGAGGGTGACTCTGTGGAAGGCTGCCATGAGGGCGAGAGGCTGATTGACTGGCCAGAGCACCGGCGAGTGACAGGCAGGATAGGTCTAACAGGGCCAAATGCACAATTGAGACAACATGTAAAAGTGCAGGTTAGCTAGGAGAGGCTAGGTCGAGTTGCAACCATGGATTGGAATAACACAGTTACACGGATAGGCTAGGTCGATTTTTCTGTAAAAGGCATCACAAACAGGAAGTAGTTTAGCTTGAAACTACTAATAAAATGTGGGTAACGTGGGCTCTAGAATGGTACCCACCTTGCTGAGCTCTAGTATTAGGGTTCCTTTTTTGCTAGTGTTGCGGCAAGATCACACGCTAAGGTTGAGGTACAACCCTCACCTTGTTTGTTTGGTAGAGAAAAGGAAGGAAACCCGGATACCTTGTCTTTGTTGAATATACAAAATATTATATTTTCCACTCAGTTTTTGTGTTTTTAGTGCCGTTTTTTGTAACAGGGTTTGTTTATTTTCTTGGGTTATAAACGCCCTTAGTAGATACAGACATGGTTCTTATGGCCCCATGTGGTCAGCCGACATGTGTTTCGACCCATAGGTCCTTCTCAAGGCTGACATGTTCAAAATCATTTTTGTTGACAATTCGTGCTAAGCGTGTCATTAAAGTGACATGGTATACATTAAATTTGTGCATGGTGCATAGTGTAGGGTGGAGAGTGGTGTATGTGAATTTGTTATCAAGCATTTACAAATATACACATATTGGCCCCATCATGATGAAGGATGGGAGAGAAACAGAGAGAGGGAGGGAGGGAAGAGGCAGAAGGTTAGCAAGAGATCCATAGGGAAATGGGAATTGAGTTAGGGTTGGGTCTAGGTGATTCTTAACTATGATTTTTGGTCCGGCGCCCCCTCTGGGGTTCTGGTTCCGTAAAAGTGGACCTGTGTATACAGTGGCACCTGTTGGGCCCTGTAAAGTTGCTAGAGTTAAGTGGAGGAAGTCAGTCGTGACTCCTCGTGGTGGTGCCGCTTCTTTGGTGCAGTGCATAGACCATAGGTGGCGACGTGGTGGCCTGATACGGTGGGCTTGTTCGACAGTCTCGTGGTGGCATGTAGGAATGCCTTCCTGCATGGTGTGCATGCTTCGGTTAGCGATTTATTGGGTGCCCTGAAATTGGCATGCTTGTGCTGTTCTGCGTCGGGAACCAGGCTCAGTATGGTCCATGTTGTACCAGTGGCTCAGGGTTAGCCATTAAGCATGGTTTGTTGTCCTGAGTTCATTTGGTGCCTTGAAGGCGTGCTTGAGCCATTCCATGTGGGGAAGCCGGCTCAGTATGGACCAATTTGTGCCAGTTTGCTCCTGAGTGTGATTTGGGGTCCTGCATTTATCCGGTGCCTTAGTGGCGTGCTTGAGCCATTCCACATTGGGAAGCAGGCTTTGTGCGGTCCAAATTGTACCAGTGGCTCACAGTTTGCCCTTGACTATGGTTTGTGGCCATGAGTTCAATGCAATTGGGTGTGTTTAAGTGGTTTGAGCAGTTTGAATTGACCGCGTGTGCTAGTGGGCTTGATGGTCCCAAGCACCAAGTGCTGAGAGGGAGTGGGCTTGGTGTGTGTCAATATGTCAGAGGGTGAAGGGAGGTGAGTGGCTAGCAAGCGGTTGTGGACGTGGGGACTCATGTGAGTCCGTACGCGCTGACCTGGAGTCTGGGGCTCCTCTGTCTTCCACGTTCACCTTTCTGTGGCTGTTCCGCTTGTCGGCTTATTATAGCTGTACGTTATAGCATAAGTGCGCATGTGCGGGAGACGACTAGTGCGTCGTCTCTCCCTGCGCATGCGCATTGCGGTGAACGTCCTAATGTTAGCATCTGCGCATATAGGTGCTGCATGGTGCTGCTAGGATCTGTAGTGCCCAATAACAAATTGACATACATCACACTCCACCCCACACTATGCACAAATGTCATGTATACCATGTCGCTTTAATGACACACTAAACACTAATTGTGACCAAAAATGATTATGAACATGTATCAGCCTTGAGAAGGACCTACGGGTCGAGACATGTGTCGCTGACCACATGTGGCCATAAGAACCCTGTCTGTACCTACTAAGGGCATTGAAAACCCAAGAAAATAAACAAACCATGTTACAATCCAGCACTAAAAACACAAACACTGTGTGGAAAATATATTATTTCTTATATTCAACAAAGACAAGGTATCCAGGTTTCCTTCCTTTTCTCTACTAAAAAAAGGTGTGTGAAAGAGGCTTGTTCAATTGGCTAGCAGTGGGATAGGGCCCACAATTTGATAGGATATGCTAGGTAGAGTGCAGTTGGGAACCAAGGTCAAAGAAGCAGAGTCTATGTTGAGCAATGCAATTGAGCGTACGCTAAGACAGTGCATGAATCTATATTCAAGAAATGCAATTGAGCGTGTGTCATGACAGTGCATACAATCTATTTTCAGCAATGCAATTGAGCGCCAAGACAGCGCAGAGTGCAAACAGTATGCTGGTCATAGTCATTAGGAGTGAGAAACTTGTTATACACTTGGCGTGAAGCTGCTACGGAGGGATAAGGCGTCTGCAATGCTATGTGGTATCAGGTAACATTTCCGTGTTAGCGGCATGGCACTAGACCAAATGAACAGTGAACAAAGTTAGAGGTCTTCTTACCAGGGTAGAGCGGTAACTCCCTTTGCCCCTCCCGGCACTGACAGGCACGGACAAGGGATGGCCTTGTTCAATAGGCCTTAGTCAGGTAGGCCGGCTTCCGCCTCCGGTTGCCTGGTATTGGATAAAAGCTTTTTTGTGTCGGTTGTTAGGAAACCAGAATAAACACAATATTGGATTGTCGGGCGGCGGCCATCTTAGGGAGCAGGCCTCTTCGTACGGACTCGGCGTGGCAGTAGGGCTGAAGAATGCTCACAAAGGCAGCAGAAGGTGGTTGTGCAGGCCAATCCGTGCAAAATCAGGCACAACAGGCACGATGCAGCGCATCTCTAAGAGGACGCTAGCAAGGAGGGAACATGCATCGTGCTGACCCTGCAGCTCGGAAGCTGCTCGTTAGTCGCGCTGCTCCTACAGCCCACGTTACTCCTGCTGCTCGGGGAGGTGAAGAAGGACTCCTGCCCAGGTGGGAGGATGATGAGGAACGGGCACGAACAGGGGATGGCCTTGTTCAATAGGCTTTAGTCAGTTTGACTATGTGGGAAATAATTAAATTATTGTTTAGTAAAAACACTAAGGCTATATTGTGTGGGCTTACCGAATAACTAATGAGAAAACTATTGAATCAAGCAGATCCTCACCAGACTTGGTTTTGTTGGACAAGTTGACTTACATACATATCTTTGGGTCTGCATTTAGGGAAAGGACTTCAAGGCTCAGCTCATCATTCAGGTTCAGGACAGGGACCATCAGAATCCAATATCAGTCCAGGATATTCTCCAAGCTAAATCCCTCTATGTTGTCTCTCCTTCATCATAGATCCTAGCCTCTTTTAGTCCTTCCAAGGCCCCCTCCAGCAATTTCAGTTAACTGTTCCAACTCAGATGAAATCAGGAAGTTCTCCTGATTTCCATTGTGTGTTTCCTTATAACACCTAAACCACACCCCAAAAATGTCTACTTTATGAGATGCCAGTTTATTGGATCTTTACACTTAAAATTAACGTTTCTACACATTTCAATGTTTGCACTTAAAAGTCACAAAATGACAACTATTGCTAATGTATACATAAGCACAATAATTTGTATATGACTAAAATGGTCTGCTCATGCTGGTTCTTTTAAAACGTGTCTCGTCTTGGCACAGTGTTTCAGGTTTGAATGCTGTTTTTTTTGTGGATCTCTCAAAAATTCTTAAAGTCATTATCACAACATTTTACACACACTTCTTTACTTCCCTAAGCTACTATATTCCAACATTTCTGCTTTGTGATATTTTCTGAGACGTTACCATCACAAATGCAGATTATAACTTTCGTTCCCAAGGTAGTAGGTTAGTGATGTCAATAGAAAGGTCTTCACATAACCTTTCAATGATATCTGGGTTATCTTTCTGAGGCTTACAGCCATCAAAATAATCAACAAAATATGATTCTTCATGTAAATCTATGGCAAAATTATATTTTAACTTCCATTTTCCGATTATGTCTCTTTCAAGCTTAATTGTCCGTTTGATTTACATCTCCTTTGTTGACTCTGGTTGCAATAAAGCCCATTAGCATTTTTGCAAAGTCAAAGGCCGGGACATGAGTCTGCATATCTTGAAGAGAAGAGCAGATTACCCCCCCCACCTCCGCACCCACTGCTTAGAGGAAGTCCCCCAGGAACAAGTCTGTAATCAGTATCTCTGCGCTGACCACACATTTGGATTTTATTCTCATTGACTCAGCTTTTTATTCCAACCCCACATTAAAACAGCCTCCTATCAGGCACTTAATCTTCAAAGAAATGGCCTTTCAGATACAGAGCAGAGCAGGGCAGAGGACTGGCATCTATTGTGGGAGGATGGCTTTGAATCTATGTGTTAAAGTCAGCCTGAATGAACAGAAATCTGTAATTTAAAGGTTGCATTTTATGTCTTTAGACAGAAGCCTGCTTTAATAGTTGACCTCATATCACATGCAGTTTTATCCTGTACAATGTCATCAATGTCATTTTTACATCCTGGTATATATATTTCACATAACTCTGGAAATATAGATTCACTCGGAAACAGTCCCGTTCTATCCCAGATGCAAATGTCTTTTACCCATGGTGCTCTCTGTTGTATCAAAGGAAACAGTGTTTTCCTGTTTTGCAATCTGAAAATTAATTGAAGGCCGTTCAGTCTGCCAGTCAAAATTGTGCTTTCACTTTTCCAAGACAGTAGTTCTGCATTTGTAGGCCGAATTAATTGTATTTCTCCGGAAACAGCATTTTGATGTGGCAGTTGGGAATGAACTGCTACCTTTTCAATTTGGCAGATATTTCTGTGTATTTTCAATGCTCTGCATTTTGGGCCCAACATAGCCAAATGCAGTTTCCTTTTTGTTTCTATAAAACATGGTTTATGGAACTACTGTGACCATTACAAAGAGGCGCCACAAAAATGGTCACCACTGTGAGAAATTGATTACTTTTAATATCCCACGCACTGACTAAACTGGAGACATTTTCGTATACCTAGAATTTCTGACTTGTGAACACAAATTCAGATTGGTTAGACATTGATATTATGTATCTTTATTGTTAGTTACTATGTGCCTCCATATCAACGGGAACACCCCATACACCTGCTGGGCTTTACTTTTACTTTAGGGTTTCTTCATCCATTGTATTGCTTTAAAATGAATAGACACTGCAGCTCCCAAAATGCAACTTATGGAGGATTTAAAGCACATGACTGGCATGTGGTGCCCTGGCCACATGGAGTCATCTAGTAATAGTGTGCTGAATAGAGCATATGCAATTCTGATGTCTCCAATGCCAGCTCAATCCAAACGTGACAGTAATAATGGCAGTAAAACAATACCTTCTGAATAGATAGGACTGAAGATGTGTACCTTATTTAAATGTAAGTTCACCTGTGCCTCCCGTAGCCACATTCACATAGCCTCCCGTATTTGCTTTATTCGTCTGTATTTGAATGTATTTTTTAAGTTTAATAAAATATGATCAACTGTACATAGTGCCATCTAACACTGACCCAATTACATAACAATGTTCTAAGTACAGCCCCTTGTGTTCATGAATGCACTGGTAGAAATGTTCTCTGCACTATATTAAACTGTTAAAAGGCATAATTGTCAGTTGTATGTAGTGTACACATTTTGCGTTTGTCATACTTCGGATGCATGTGCTTTATAAATGATTATTTAGCTTCCAATTCCAAACTCTCAACATGTGCTATGTATCTGCAAGCAGTCTATAGCATTCTGTGTGCATTTTGATGGTTTTAAAATATATTTTACCCTGCACAATATCATTAGATCACTCAATCAGTAACATGTCCCTGTCATATGTATAGATTGACTTTAAATTCCACTGCTCTCAATAAAGTACTTTTACTGTTGTATTCACTCAATAGTGTTTGACTTCTATGTGTCAATATATCAACCCCTTGTGGTGCAAACATTATTCGTATGGCTAGTAGTAGATGGAAGATGTTTATGAAAAAACATTTGGCTTAGTGATTTGTCATCATTACCTCCTTTTTTTTGTTTCTGACATTGTGATTTGCTGAAAGACAAACATTTTCTGTTTGACTGAGTTGCAATCGGTTGCCTCTACTGTCCATTTAATAGTACCAGATTGGTAAGACGCGTCTAAGTACTGCAAACTCCTGGTGGGAACATTCCACTCCACACTGCCTACGCAGTCTGAAACTACTATGGTGGTGATTTGGTACAGTATAAAAGTCTATTAACATAACATACATTTGGCACAGTAAAAAGGTTATCTGACATAACATATCACATTACATTACACTGCATTGCATCCCATTCTATTCTGTGAAAGTGGCCTTAGGGAAACCCTGGTGACTGGTCCACAGAGAGAGTGTTTAAGGGCATCAATCCTTCTCAGGGTCCTTCTCAGGGGCCGTTGGCTCGGGAACATTCCACGTGGTGCTCCCATGCCCTTTTGTTTGATGCAGCTATCTGAATTGTGAATTTTTTAATTGTATTATTTTATTCTTTCCTAGGCTTTGCAGCACACTGCAGTGTCTCAAAGCACTAGGAAAAACATGTAAGGTAGCATTATAGCAGTACATATAATGCAAAACAAATACAACATTCCATTTTGCGTAGGCCACTAATACTTTCAAATGATATTTGCTTCAGTTGCCAAAAAAGTTCCAAATGTTTATTCCTATAATCAGAATGAAACACCTCTTAATAATAAAAGGAAAAAATAACGTTTGCCCAAGGTGAAATAAAGGAAGAATGTGAAGGATGGAGTTCTTTTGCATTTGATTTCTGGGAAATGTCCTCCAAAACAGCTTTCCATCCCCATCTTCCTGGTCTGAGAAGAAGACTTAACATCTAGAAGTGTTAAGGTGACCCTGAAGCAGGGTGTGTGTATGTGTGCCACACTCACTATCTTTCTTAGGGACATTCTACCTTTGCATTGCTGGTATGCTAAGTTCCATGATTATTTGTTTGTTATTCTAAGCTATGACATATTTTGTTTGGCTTCTTCTTTGAAATACTACGCTCTCTTAGGTTTGGTGTGCTCGACTCTGCTCCACTGTGTTATGTTATGCTAAGGCATGTCATATCAGAAACAAGAGAGTGCTATAAAACATGTTCAGAAAGCACCCCTCAACCATCAATGACGCTAACCTATCCAATGCCACCAAGACATACAAGAAAGCTGTCATCACGCACAAAGAAAATTCCTATGACACTAGAGTTTCTAATGCGAGCTCCAACTCCAAGGAACTATTCACCATTCTCAGAGAACTGGGAAACCAGGCCCAGTCCAATACCCACACTAATGCCAATAAATGCAGGATGCACTTTCTAATAAGATCAATCTACTACTCAATAAAATCAATTCCAAGAAATCGCTCCTAGCAGCCAAATCCACTCCAATGCCCAAGCTGGAACCCTTCGTACCTCCCATCCCTGCCCCACCTTCACTGTTCTCCTTTGCATCTGTCACCCAAACCTTTGTTCTGGACGGACATCATCCAGACCCTAAAACCTTTTAACTGTAAGAGTGACTACTGCCCCGCTCAAATTCTGAAATTCTGCATCCCTTCCTTAACCCCGATCATCACAGACTTTGTGAACACATCCTTCATAACTCGTGTGGTTCCTACCAATATAAAAACAGCTTGGGTGTCTCCTGTCCTTAAAAAATCCCTCACCGGACCCCACCAACTACCACCCTATCATGACTGTACCATTCATGCTCAGGATCCTGGACTGCATTGCCAACCTGCAAGTGCAACAATACCTCGAACATCATCATCTTCTGGGAGGTGTAGTAATGGGCTTCCAACCGAAATACAGTACCGAAACAGCACTACTCGACCTTATGATTTAACTTGACATAATCCGCGACTCAGGCCATCCTCCTCCTTGACCTCTATGCAGCCTTTGTCCTCATTGACCATGACACTCTCTGTTTACACCTCAGCTCCCACTTTCAATTCTCCACAGACGCTGTCAACTGGGTCAATTCTTTCCTTAGTGAATGATCCTCAAGAACCTTCATAGCCTTTCACCCATTTTATTCAATATCTACACCAAATCCTTTTTAGACATCCTGGACACACCAACCTTGCTGACAACATGCAAATGTGTGTCCCCTCACTGGCACTTACCATGAAGACTTGGTCACAATTAACAATATATTCAGTACCATCCAGAACTGGATGACAAACAATAACCTCTACCTCAACTATGACAAAACAGAGCTACTCATCATGGGCTCCCCATCGCCTGAAATGTCTTGACTCTGTTTTCTCCTCTTTCTCCATTGATGGCTCCTTTATCCCAGTCCTCAAGCAGGTTAAAACCCTAGGGTTTTACCTCGACTCAGAGCTCACCATGTGTGAACACATCAGCACCCTTTCCTCCACCACAGCTTACACCCCAAACTCATTGCACTGAGTAGACAATTTCTCGACCACAACACCTACCTCACACTCTCCAGAGCTTTGATATTCAACAGACTTGATTACTGCAATGTCCTCCTTAAAGGCATGTCTGCTCCAAATCTCGCCAAACTGCAGCTACTACAAAATAAAGCACTCTGTGCTGCACTGGGTCTGCATCACTCTGACCAGATGCTTACTGGCTGCCCATCAAAGCCTGCATTGACTTTAAAACCCTCTCCATTTCTCACCCTTTATCTGAACAACAGCATCACCAAGATGCACCAGACACATTACCTTTGCTCTTCCAACCACACCTCCTTGGTTACACCTCACTTCAAACTCTCTAGCGCAGGTGGTGTGAGCTTAAGTGTCACACACTCCCCTTTGGAACTCTCTACCAACCCATACCATAAATGAGCCTATCTACAGCGCCTTAGAGAATCGTGAAACCATTGCTGTTCCATAAATACGACTAACATTTCATGACTTGATGGCACTTCTTGCCACACCCTACCACCTGACCTGCACTATCTTCTGACCGACGCATATTATGCTTGCTGTTTGATATAATGTGTTGAGTTTTCTAATGCTTACTGTTTTATTGTACAGGGTTTGGGTGTTACCAAAATACTATAAGTAATTAAATAAATGTTTAGGCTCTGGGTACATTTTGTTTAATGTTGGCCTGTTAGGATCTATATGTGTTATTCCCAAATGTAAAAGCATGTTAACTTGAAATTATGATTGAAATTATCATGTTGCTGTAACCCTAACTTTACTTTTAGGTGGTGTTCAGACTCCAGCACACCTGTTTGGGCCCATCCTCCCAAACCGCCTTCTATTACTTGGACATGGGCAAAGCAGCCCAGATTGAGAATGCCTCAATAATTCTGAGGTAGGTGGGCTCGCAGTTTTGCTCCTGGAGGATTCACAGTTCAGAACTTGACCTCAGTTAAAAGTGTCAAAACTCCTCCTAGCATTCTTGTCTACAGAACCTGGAAGTTCCTGATCGTTCATGGCCTAGGAAACAAGTTTAGGGGCATTTTGCTCTCCACCTCTGTTGTGCATGGGTTCAACACATCCAGCCATACAATGACATTTTGTCATTGTGAAAAGCTTAACATCTGACCACTGCTGAGCTAAATACATACCCATATCGTTAAAGCATTTATTTAATCTATTTATTGTATTTGTTGACAGCGCCCAAACCCGTAAGTATCACAGCGCTGGTACATTGGTGAAACAAGACAAAACAAAAATGTACATAAGCAAGACAGTAGATGCAGCATATGTTCGGGTAATGGGGATACCCCAGATTCACTTTAGTCATATTTGTTGAGCAGCCAAGTTTTTTGCAGTTTTCTGAAGATATGATTTCACACAGAAGTGTTACAGCCAGACTGCCACTGCAGAATGAAGGATAGGCATCTAAAGCACAGCCTGGAGGCAGAGTTTAGGGTTCATTTTTATCGCTATTGATGACTATACTTTGATAACCACGAAAAAAAGAAAATCTAGAAGTGAAAAGAATGTATCACTAGACACTGCACCTGGAAAGCATAGCATCTGAAACACAACAATAAATGAACAACCTGTCAGTGTTAAATGAATGTTGAACACTTAGAATAACGTTTATCATGGAGTTGATTTTAGGTACCATAGGGCTGGATTAAAATGTCTGAAAAAGACAAAATTCATTGTAAAATAATCACAAGTGTGGCAAAGGGAACTAGGCAGAAAATGTCATGGTCAGCTTGCGACCAAATTTGCTCTCACAGAGAAAGGTTAGCTTCGTAAAGAGTTGTTATCTAAGGACACATCTCATAGAATGAGATGGAGCTGAGGATTTTCTATAAAGGTTCTATCTAAATTCTCTCATTAGATCTTGGTCAATGTTGGCCAGCTTCTTTGTTTGGAAGCAGACAAAACCATGGGTTGTTCTGGTGCTGATGTCTGTTTCAGGTTCAAGATGTGTTAAACTTAGTACTTGTGTTGAATGAATTCACTGGACGGTAGATGAGACTTATGTAGTGGTTTAAATGTAGACATTTTCTTGGCTTTCCTGTGCTTTGACCTGTGCAAGACATTGAAACAAGATCTTCATTATCAAGGTCAAGAAGAGTGCTAGACTGCAGCTCAGCCGACCGGCTGGTGGTCTGCTGCCAAAAATAAAAATGTTAGGAACTATAGTTGGATTATTTATTTATTTATATGCACAGAGAAGAACAATGCTCTTTCAATCGCAAAAGAATGTAAAATAGGTAAGAAATCATATTTGACAAGAATAAGTGAGCTTCCTACAATGGGGTGAGTTTGAGTGACATTCTGACCAGGTTGTAGAGGCGAATAAATGGAACAGTCACCGGTGACAATACTTGTGTCGACATACATATATTAAGGACAACCACATTGGACATTTTTAAGGGCAGGCGGGTTCTATGGCCAGCTTTTCTCAGGCTGCAGCCATGATGGGTTAAGTGCTTGAGTGGAGGCAGAGAAAGTGAGGGGGAAAGGAACGTTAGAGGTAAGGGAAACATGTTAGCTAGAAGGCAGATTAGAGGTAGGGAAAGAGGGTAACTCAGAGGCAAGGAGGTAGGCTTTTAGATTGGTTTTGAACAAAATCTGTTTGGCACAATGGACACCCTTGTCAACCCCTGTGCACTGTTTCATTGCTCCAGGGCATCAAGGAAGGGCACTTTCCAGATGATGCATGGCAGTCCAACAAATGATGCCAGACTCAGTTTAGCCTAAGTCTGTAACCTACTGGGGATACCCAACAACCTTTTTTCCATTAGAAACAACAGAAATCAGAGGTTGAGATAAAATAAAAGGCTTTAGCAGGGGTCGCTCATTCCTCAGGCACAAGACCTAGCAAGAAGGGGATTCTCTGCTCTGAGGACCTTTCTCCCAGAGACAGCTCATGCACAGAATAACGATTTAGGCTGCCCCAATCTAACCTTTTTACTCAGGCAATACAGAGTAAACACTATCCTTACCTGATTGAGTGTGCATCTTGTATCAATCTTAGATAGCCCACTTTGGTAGATTTATCCCACCATCCAAGACCAATACCAGACTGATGTACTTCTACTCTGAACCAGATGCCAACAAGGTACATTGTGCAGGGCTCTGGAGATGGGCCCCTGCTCTAAGAGAAACCATGGTTGTGGTTGTGTCAGGCTGGCTGGAGTTCTGGACCTAGGAGCAAACGAAAAATGAAAATGTGAACAATCTGTGTATCTTGCACAAGCACTGACTAAGCAAAATATTAACCCGACTCTCACCAATTCAATAGACCTGTCCTATTCCCATTCCCATAATCCGATGTAGTTTTGTAACTCAGTAACTAAGATATAGGAACTTACTACACAGCTATCTTCCCTGAAATCCTCCCATTTCTCTCAGTTCCAAATTAAAGGAAAGCAAGTTAAAATGTCTGTCTCCCTAAATGTCCTACAAATCATCATGCACAAAATAATGATGATTTAATGCACTACAAAGAACACTGTATCTGCACCCTTAAAGAGGCTAATAATGTATAGAGACATTAGATAATTTGTAAACATGATCACCAACAACTGCACGCTGCATCATAGGCACATTTCGAAAAATATGTGCCTCCGTCAAACATTCATGTACCACCGATATAAGATTTCTTTTCACTTCCATTTAGAGCGTTACAACCAATACTGCATTACACAATGCCAAACATGTGTTCTCATTAAAAATATTCAATATTCACAGGCATTGTTTTCTGACAGAGGACGCTCAAGATCATATCAATTGATAATATCATGTGATTCCCTTAGAGTAATAGTGATGGAGGTTGGAGTTAAACTAATTCTTGAAAAGCATACCTTTTTGAATTAGAAATGATGATAGATAGATTATTCACGTGACCCACAGAAAGTGGCAGACTTCAGTGTAGGAGAAGGTACTTGTCTTGCATTAATTTCCTTCATACTGTTCACAAGAATGTAGCTTTAATTTACCATTGTTTTTGCAATGGGTATCTGTCAGCGTTCTGTTAGCTGTCTAGCCATGGAGAGAATGGATGAATGGAATCTCCAATATTTTCTTCTGATATCGTTCAATGTTACCAAGAGTCTTTCTACTGGCTCTCCTGATATGAGAGAACATGTATAACTAATTACACAACATTATTGTGAAATTCTGATGTCAGGATTGATTCAACATCAGCATGCAGAAGTTGGTCAATAGACCAGCATAGGCGCTGACCTGTCCCCAAACCCGATGATCCTTCAGTGAACAGACACCCTGAAATGTTCTTACCCACAATCCCCTTGGTTTATTCATAATTATGTTATATGTTCCTGTGTACTCAATCAGACAATTGGCCCTATTCAAATCATCTTCTGCTAGAAACATATGCTTAAACTCTGTCCCACTTCCACACAATTATGTGCTCCTTTATGGAAAGCAGTTGCTACTAACTCTGCTTGTTGTAGAATAATATATAAATATATCAATATGTTCTTGACCTTAGATTTGTATCACATTTTCCAAATCTTTCAGTCTCATACTGACCTCTGCTATGTCAGCAGACGTTATTACAGTGCCTTATGTATTAGGGGATTTCCATAGCCCTCAACTTACCCTACTCTCGCATTTTCCTTCCCTTACTCCTAATATGCTCAACACATAAAAGGTCTGGTATCTCTTCCCACCAGACCATTTCCAATTCTACACATTCTTGAGGTAATTAATTAACAGCTTTTATTTATGTATTTATTCTAATGTGATACAGTTTTATAAACTAAACCTTTACACATATAATCACACAATATAATAAATAAAATATTCATTACAATTAATTAATAAACAGCAATTAATCAATCAATCAATCACATAAAATCCTTTCATATTGTGTAGTATCATCGATACTACGCAATACAGTTCGAGATTACAGGGTGCTGGTGGGAAGGCGAAGCAAGCACGAGCGGAGATCTGCCGAAGCACGTCATAGTGCGAGGACGGCGGAGCAATGAGAGCGAGCGGTTTGAAATACCAACGGCACACGCGATCAGCCGGTGGAGCCTGAAATACGGAACTACACATCTTTTCCTATATGTTTATAAAATACAATAAATATATATTAGTTTAACTTACCCTGCACGCGTATCGTTACTACAGTGAAGAACATCTCATCAGGAACCGGGCCGCTCCACTCAATTCCCCGAGCGTGGCAGTGGCCCAGCGATGGTGATGTCCGCTCCGTTCCTGTGAACGCAGCGGCAGAATGGAAAAAAAAAAAATCCACCGCCTGCCGAGCCCACATCAATGAAGTAAGTGCCATTGCTGTTTTTTATTAGAAACAGTCCGAGAGCAAACCCCGCCCACACTGCCAACAGACAGCCTAGTATACGGGCATTGCATACCGTATGTCATGTCATAGATGGGCACTATTTAGCACAAGTACCTAACAGTGAAAAAAAAAAATTGAAAATACAAGCAAACCTATGGATAATACATTGTGACAAGAAACACTTCAGTTGAAAGGCGCATGTGCACTGGATTTCTATCTACCACAAAAGCACACCACCAATTGTGTGTGATATAATAGATACAAAGCGAAGTGTTAGGAAATTGTCCAAAATGGCATTCAGTGGTGTTCCGCCTCCCATGTTTTTTCTGACGGATGTAGGGGAACCCTCAATACCGTGGAAAAGATGGATCAAAGCCTTTGAACACTATGCAGGAGTTGTGTGTGGTCCTAATTGTAGCATAGAGAAAAGAAAGTCTCTTCTGCTGCATTGTTTAGGACCGGCTGGGCAAGAAAAATTTGAAGATTTACCAGAATTATCGCCTGAAGAGAGTGCGGATTTAAACGACTATGAATGTTCCGTGAAGAAAATGGGCAAACACTATGAAAAGAAATTAAGCACTATCCTAGAACGGTACAAATTTGGAAAGAAAATTCAAGAGGAAGGTGAAAGTGTGGAACAGTACATAACAAGTTTAAGAAAATTGGCCAGAACATGTAAATTCAATGCACAGTTAGATGAGAGACTACGAGACCAATTCATGTTAGAATGCAGAAGTAGCAAAGTAAGGGAAAAATTATGGGCTGAAGATGACCCACCTCTTGACACAGTTCTGAGGATAGCCAAAGAAGTTGAACATACGGAAAAGTGTGTTCAGGAACTTGAGAACAGAATGCAGTCTGTAGAGATTAAACAAGAAATTCCAAAGAGTAATAACACGATGAACACAAATAAAAACAATGAATCAATAGCCCAAGTGATGGAGACAACTGGCAGCAGAGACAAACCAGGAAGACCTCGCAAAGCATCGTGGAATGAAAACAGGAGAAGCAGAGTTGGACCCAGAATAAATGAGAAGAGAAGAAGTCCACGCAGACAAGGAGGAAATCCACGAAGGAGAGTTGATGGAAGATGTTTCAGATGTGACAGTACTGAACATTGGGCTGATAATCCTGAATGCCCAGCTTTAAAAATTATATGTGGCAAATGCAAGGGCAAGGGACACTATGCCAGATGTTGCAAAGCATCAAATACTTCCATGAATTGGATTGGCAGTGATAATGACAGTAATAATGATGATGATGAATGTGTTTTTGCTATATCGGATGAAGAACAAGAGGAAGAAATGGAAAGCCCTAAAGCCATGGTGTGTATAGATGGGGTGAATATGAACATGATGGTGGATTCTGGTGCCAAATATACGTTAATACCACAAGAGATGTGGGACAGAAAGAAACATGAATATTTACATGAACCCGACATCCGACCCAGAGCCTATGGTGGTATTAAAATAGATATCATTGGATGGTTTTGGGGTTCACTGAAGTTTAAGAACAGGAAAGCGAATGGAAAAATTTACATTACAAAATCTGGGAGAGTTCCTTTATTAAGCTGGACTCATCAGAGCAAACTCAAAGTGAAATTGGATGCCAATGCTGATGAGTCAGTGATGAATATTGGAAATGATGAAACAAAGGAACATTTAACACACGAGAAAATGGCGGAAATAATGAAGAAAGTTTTCAAGAATGAAATTGGCTGTTTACGTGGATATTCACATAAAATTAGGATGAGACCAGGTTGTGTTCCGGTTGCGCAGAAATTACGGAATGTTCCTCTTTCTATGAGAGAAGAAGTCAAGAAGGAAATAAAGAATTTAGTTGACCAAGGGGTCATAGAAAGCATTGACGCCAGTGAATGGGTGTCCCCGTTAGTTGTTTTAAGAAAGAAATCTGGTAAATTGAGAATTTGTGTCGACATGTGTGAGCTGAATAGATGCGTAATTCCAGACAGACACCCACTTCCAAATATTCATGAAATAGTTTCCACGATTGGTCCATCGAAGCATTTCTCCACTCTTGATTTAACTTCGGCATACCATCAGGTGAATCTACATAAAGAATCCAGATGCATGACAGCGTTTATTACGCCAGACGGTCTATATCAGTATAAGAGACTACCGTTTGGGCTTATATCAGCTGCGTCTGTCTTCCAGAAGGTCATGTATAAACTGTTTGAAGGAGACCAAGGTGTTATATGTTTTCAGGATGATATTTTGATACATGCTAGCGACCAGGATACACATGACGAGAGATTACGACAAGTATTTAAGAAACTGTGTGAAGCTGGAATGACTCTTAGTAAGGAGAAATGCAAACTAAATTGTGGTGTAATTGAGTATTTAGGACATACTATATCAGCAGAGGGAGTAAGACCCAAGAAACAACTGCTAGAAGCAATAGAAAGCATGCCAAGGCCTATATCCAAAGAGGAAGTACGCACATTCATCGGCATGGCCGAATACTATTCAAAATTCATGCGTGATTTTGCTACACATACTGTCCCTCTACGCGAGTTATTGAAGAAGAAAACATTTGCATGGGATGACGAATGTGAAGAAGAATTTCAATGGATAAAACATGAATTGAAAAAAGCACCATCATTGAGGAATTTTAAGAGTGGAAAGAAGACCATTATCACGACGGATGCCAGTAATGCAGGCCTTGGTGCGGTAGACACACAAGAAAGTGATGGTAAAGAGAGGTTGATAGCTTTTGCTTCCAGATTACTGAAGGGAGCTGAAAAAACTTATGCAGCCATTGAAAAGGAGATGTTGGCCATTAAATGGGCGGCAGAGAAGTTTCGGAACTTCATTTGGGGTACAGAGGTGGAGTTTCGCACAGACCACAAACCATTAGTCCATGTCATAATGAATAAAGGTTTGGACAATGTCTCTAATCGTATGAAACGATGGGTCGTACTTCTACAAGAGTACAATTGTGTAGTGAAGTATGTACCAGACACGAAAAATCGTGCTGCCGATTGTCTCTCAAGGCTCACAAATGTCTCGGAAGTAGATGATGTTGAAGATATGGAATCTGAAGTTGTGTTAAATATTGAAGAACTAGCTATATTGGAAAAGGAATGGAATGAAGCAGAAGAGATGGATGAGACATTCATGAAGTTGAAACGCATCATTATGAGGGGTAAATCATTGACCAAAGCCAAATATGAAGAAAGTGGGCTTTTGGAATATTGGAAAGTTGCGAATGAGCTTAAGGTGGAAAATAACAGAATTATGAGGAGTGACAGAATTATTCCACCTGCAAGCTTACGCCGGAAGATCATTGAGTTAGGTCATGAGGGCCACCAAGGAATTGTAAAGACGAAGAGAAGAATACGAGATGAATTCTGGTGGCCAGGATACGATCTACAGGCTGAAAGAGTCATACGTGACTGTATCCTTTGCAAAGAGAGTGATAAAGGGTGTATGAGTGAAAATTACCCCATGGTAATTACTGAACTTCCAGGTAACATTTGGGAAGACCTAGGTATGGACATAATAGGTCCAATTTATAGTGAGGGAAAACAACAATATTGTATAGTAATTATTGATCTTTTGACTAGATGGGTCGAAGTCATGATTAAACCATGCATGACTGCAAAAATAGTAGTTGAATTCTTAAGAGAAGTTTGTGGAAGAGAGGGCTTACCAAAAAGTATACTAACAGATAATGGAGTTCAATTCCGTTCGAAAGAAATGCAAATATTTTGTAGGGAAAACTCCATTGTTCACAAGAGAAGCGCCATATATCACCCACAGACTAACGGAGTAGTTGAACGTTTTAACAGGGTGCTTAAAGATGCTGTGAGATGGGCTTGGGCAAATGGTATGAAATGGGAAGAAGCTGTTAAACAAAAGATTAATGCTCACTGTTTCACGACACACTGTACTACTGGTTTGTCACCGTTTGAGATGAGTAGGGGTAGGAAAGCTAATACTAAATTAACACCATCTTGGTTAAAAAGAATGACTGTGATAAGGAAGGATTTCGGAGATGCATGCCAGAACATCAGAGATATGCAATTGAGAAACAAAAAGACTCATGATATGTCTGTAAAAAAAAAAAAAGGGGTAAAGGACCACCATTGATGGTTGGGGGACTAGTGAGAATCAAACTTCCGCCTGTGTTGAGAAATGGTCCATGTAAATGGTCAAAGCCAGTTGGGGTTGTTGAAGTGTTTAAACATGCGGTGAGGGTAGAAGATGGAAGAGTCTGGAATATGGAGAGAGTGTGTTTGTGGGATTCTCCTGTGAGTGATGCACCAATGCATGGTAGTCAAGGGAAGTCAAGGGAGAGAATGAATACTAATGGTAACAATGATGTTGAGGAATGTCAGAGGAAAGCAACACAAGGGATAGACCCATCAATGATTTCCTTGCCAAAACCTAAAACAGATATCTTGCGCACGTCAAGAAGAGGAAGAGTCATTCATCATCCCGGCAGATTGAAAGACTTTGTGTGTGAACAATGAGCTCAACACAAATTGAGGAGAGACATACTGTTTGTGTTGTTAAATATCTAAGAAGGGAAGATATGTAGTATCATCGATACTACGCAATACAGTTCGAGATTACAGGGTGCTGGTGGGAAGGCGAAGCAAGCACGAGCGGAGATCTGCCGAAGCACGTCATAGTGCGAGGACGGCGGAGCAATGAGAGCGAGCGGTTTGAAATACCAACGGCACACGCGATCAGCCGGTGGAGCCTGAAATACGGAACTATACATCTTTCCCTATATGTTTATAAAATACAATAAATATATATTAGTTTAACTTACCCTGCACGCGTATCGTTACTACATATATATCAAGTTCAAATCTAAAACTCATGTCTAAAACTAATAACATGCACAGAAAGAAAATAAAAGACGAACATTATGTAACTGAAAGACAAATCACCTAAGGTGACTCCTGTAGCTCTACATTTATTCACTGTCCAAACTCCGAGTTAGGGCTTGGATATATTCTGTTGTCTTTCATCATTCAAATCTGCATAGCCTCCTGGAGATTTCCAAGCTAAAGGATTCAGAGATTACCCCTCATTGTCTCCTTTCACATGGACCAAAGGTTGATGGTTCCTCCTACTACCCTCAAATACACATTTTGTTTTCTATGCAATCGACCATATTCTACAAAGTGCTAAAAAGTGCTATGTGTAACTTCTAGTTAAATGTATTAATACAATAATACCAAAACTCAAGAGACCCCATATGGTCCAGGTTATGTACCTACTTCCTGAGATGTATATTATAGTGCTTAATCATCCTGGGGCATAAAGTTAACACATGTTTTGCCATTTCAGGTTTTGAGGAGTCGACACATATTCCACAGTTTTCTACATGTTCAGTAGAGGTAGAGCCCCGTAATCGAGTCACTAATGTGGGGAGATGATTGATATTCATCAGCAAAATAAAGTTTCTCAATGCTGGGGAGGGACACAAATTGAGATACAGTTGGCTCCTTTTGAAGGTATAGAGAACATACGTTACAAAGGTGTAGCTTTTTAAGGATGCCAAATACATATAATTATTCTGACAATCCCATAGCGCTATGGACTTTTGTAAATGATACAGCATGTTTTGATTATCGTTTCCCCATTGCGGGGTCCATCCACTTGCCTCACTCAGAATTTCCATGTCTCGCTCCAGATTAGATTGATTAGTACCTCCCCTACCTTCATTCATATACCTCAGCAAAGGGTTAGACGGGTTATTCTTGATCTTAATATATAGCTCTGCTCTCTTTTGTAACACAACAGATTTAAGAGAGAAAATCCCTATCTCAAGCCTGAAGATAGCAACAGGAATACATTGTGGGAGCCCCAAAATGCATCTCCAAAATGTCCCCTCCAAGAGCTGAAGCCAATCTAAATTCATGTCAATCAAGGATTGTAAACCATAGGTGACCATAGGTATAAAGCATTGTAGATAGAGTTGCCGAGCGCCCCATATCGAATAGCCATTCTGGTCTTGCGTATATTTACATATCAATGCCGTTAGTTGGGCTGCCTTAACTTTACGCGCCTGCACGCAGAGTAAATAATTCCCCCTGTTGTCAAACTCTACTCCAAGATATTTATAGGAGTGCGTGCGTGTATTTAATTTCGAGGATACCTACATGCATAGTAGGGCGAACTACTCTTCCAGCAGTGAACAGAAGTACTTAAGTTTTATTATGATTGATAACCAATTCATTTGCCTCTGCATACTGCCAAAGTCATTCGGCCGACCTCTGAAGTCAACTGAAAGTATGATCAAAGATCACAATGTCATCAGCATATGCCAGAATCACGCACTGGGTCTTACCCACTTTCGGAGGACAATTCCATGTTCCCCGGATGTAGTCAGGTACATCGGAAACAAAAGGATTATAAAGCAGGGGAGCCGTAACACATCTCTGCTTTACACCCTTCAGCTGTCTGATTGGCTGTGTTCAATTGCTAGCATTATCCAAACAAAACTGAACCATGGTATTTGTATGAAAAATATCCAAATAATGAACTACGGCAGGAAAACAGGACCAGCATTTGAGTTTTCACCAGAGGAGAGCTCTGTTAACAGGGTCAAAGGCTGCCCTAAAGTAGACATAAAGTGCATAGAGAGGGGGGTTGTTGAGTTGCAGCACCTTATTTCTGAGCGAATCCATGATAAGTAGATTGTGAGCTGTCGAGTATCCGGTCCTTAAACCGATCTGAAAGTGATCTAAGATCCCAGTTATATCCACCCATACTTGGAGAGCTTGTAACAGGAGGGAGGCAAATATTTTCCTGGTGCTATCCAACATAGAAAGAAGACGGTAGTTAGCAGGAACCAATTTCCTACACTTTTTAAAAACAGGAACCAAAATGGCCCTTTGCCATGTTGTTGTTATCCTACCGTCCACTAAGATTTTTTCAAATAGTACCTTCATAAGATTCGCCCAGAACTGCGGGTTACTTTTTAAAACTGTATTAGGGAGACCATTAGGACCCGCTGCATGAGATGGTTTTAATTTCTTGATTTTAGTTATTAGCTCCTCAGTTATAACTGCAAAGGAGGGGGTCAATAGAAATGATGTTATTAATAGCCATGTCAGACCTTAAATTGGTACCATTATGTTTCTCAAGAAAGGACCCCCATCTTGGGCACCTATTGGATTAAGCATTGCTAATCTCCCATTACCCTTAGCTCTGTAGGGTATTTTGTATAGATTTGGGGCCTAGCGGTATTTTCTTACTGCCAAAATGAAAATAATTCAGTAATAATCAGTCTTTGCATTCAGATTAGATTTGGTATATAGTACTACAGTATACATACATTATTTCAGCACACTGATACATTTAGTGGTATACATTATGTTGGTATGCGTTATTGGTGGTATTTCTGGTGAGCATAATTCCTTTGTTTTATATGTGGCCCCAATATCCAGAACCCCTTATTTTTGCTTAGTTTGTTCGTGTGATCACTAGAGAGGCCTCAGGCTTACATTTCAGGAGCACCACATTTTCAATTGGAGTGCCACCATGGGCTGTCCTCGCTGTCTTATCTACGGCAGCGAGCTAACATGCGGTATTTATCACCAACTTGTCTACATCGGTGAACTATGTCCAGGGCCTCTCTTTCTGCCGACTCATGTACCTCCAGCAGCAGTCTATTTCATTATATTATTATTATATTCTGTTCAGAAACATACACATATACTAAAAGGAATCATGCACAGAGCTACCGCTAAGTCTTATGTTTAGCTAGCTTAAAAATGACAATTGCACTGTCTAAACCTCTCCCCATATTATCAGTACTGTAATGGTAGATGCACAAATAAAAGAGAAAAATAAAACACACTATCCATCTGCTTTCAGATATTTTTTGTGTATTATAAAAATTGCATTTCAACACGATCTTACTCTTTTTACAGAAATAAATGGAAATTGCACAGTAACAACCTTATCTGTAACAAAATGAGAAGAGAGCGGCGAGAATATACTCAATTTGCAACATTAAAACTGTTGATGAAACATTGGAGTTCCCTCTTCCATGCTGACTGAACAGTTTCGCACACATACACACTGCCCCCACACTCTGTAATATAATTAACAGGCCTGTCCAGCATGTGAAGTTCGTCGGCTGGTCGCCTTCTGGAAGTGGTTCAATGAATTCTTCTTAAATCACCCCAGCAAGGACGAGCATCTGCCGTCACTCAAACTGGGGCTTATTGACTGGAATTCCCAGTCTCTGCAGCAGTGCACTGGGATATGCTTTTTCAATCAGGAAAATCCCCAGCCACCAGCCAGGTCTTTCTCCCAGCTGTGTAAAATGTCTTCGCCTCCCTTCTTCCCCGAGATTCATTAGCAACGCTCTGTTACAGTCTGCCAAACGAGTTCAACCAATGAAATTCTATCATGTCCTACCCTCCTTTTTTTGAACAATGGCTTGACTTATACAGTTGCAACTGTAACGAAACTGATTTCCTGCTTATTCGAGTCTTTGCTTCCTGCAAATATTGTGGACAGAGCGCAGATAGAAGCAAAGAAAAATAAATCTGGATGCGCGTTTAAAATGACTATCAGAGCCTGTCATTTTCCATCCCATTTTGCACTGGAGAACACATTATGTTATTAATGAGTTAGAATCATTAGTATTGTTAATAAGGTTGGTTCATTAATCCTCAAATGTGTCTCCTGCAACAGAGGAATTTCAGGAGGAGAAAAAGAAAATATGCTTTTAACTGTGAAAAAATTATTTGCATTTTGAATGTACGTTTTTGACTGAATAGCCTGTTTTTCATTTACATGTCCATGTCACACTGGCAACACATGCCTTGCTGTACCGCATTATAGCAATGCACCAAACCCAGGCAGTAATGCTGCATAAAAAAAAAAAAGCTAAATACTCTTACAGCTCCCCCAACACTGCCCAGATATTCCGGGTGTTTTCAGAACACAGTACACTTACTGTTTTACACCAATCACCCAATTTTTGTTTTTTTGTACAGTTTTAGCCAGGAATGGTATTTATTTTGTAACTTTCTGGTGTTAGTGTGAATTGTAATCAGGGATTGGCTAACGCATCTACGCTTTCGTATATCTCCCCTAAGCTTACGTTTGGCATCACAGATTTCCTTGTCAAATGTACAACTAGAGGATGATTCCGTAAGGACTAAGGGCCGTCTAAACATAGCATGATCTCAAGAGAAATTGACAATCCATTTTTCAATTTCTTCTGTTGTCATGAGTTCTAATTTTACTTTATAGCCTGTGTTCCACTGTCCAGTAGCCCTATTGGCTTTGGAAATGTTGTTATCAGACCAGATAATTCGATTGGCTGCTTGATTTACAGTTATCTCCCCATGCAAGCTGGTCTCAGGAATGAAAGGTATAACATCTAAGTTCAATATGAGCAGATTGTGGTCACTCTACGGACTCTGAGTTATTGTCAAATCATATACCAAGGATGCCACCTCAGCACTCGTATAGATGTAATCAATCGTGCTCTGTTACAGACCATTATGCCACATGCTCTTCCCTAGTCTGTCACTCAGAGTTCATCCATTCATTATTTCAAGCTCCCAACATTTAAAAAATTGGCACCAGCATTCACCCTCAGCATCCTCTAAATCATTCTCCATTGTGCTATATTGTTGCAAGCGGTTATTATTAGCAGTGCCCCTGCCCCCACCAATATGGCAATTCAAATCACCAGCCAAAATGGTAAAATTAGACTTTATGTCTATTTTCCATTGACCTAGTAAATCATGCAATGCCTCTTGTATTAACTCTCAATGATTTGCACCAGGGGGGTTGTATTTGTTAACTAAGAGCACTTTTTCCCAGGATTGCCCTATCAGTATAGTGACTTCAATAGCACACATATAATCCTCATAATTGCTATAATCCTTCTACTTGGGATAGAATTCTTCACTCTGACTAATAATCCACCATACGGCCTTCCCCGCAACCCTTTCTTGGCAGGGGAATTGAACAAAGAATACCCATCCATAACCAGCGGTGACATGAGCCAAGTTTCCTGAAGTAGGAAGAAAGTTTGGGTATCGATGAATGATAGGGATCCGTGAGAGGTAAGAAGATGAGTAAAACCATGTGTGTTACAAGTCATTAGCGAGCAAATTTACTGTTTCTGGTGGACTATGGGGAGTTAGTGTGGTAACCATTTCAAGGTGTTCTGAATATCGCTAATCTGTATATTCTTTCTGATTGGGAGAGTAGGCTTTTCAAGCTGTTTATTATCATTGTGCTTATCATTCTTGGTAATTTGATGATCCTCCTCTTCCTTATCTACATCCACCCCCAACCCTACTTGGGCAAGGCTGGATTTGTGAGCGTGAATCAGCTGGATGGTATCCTGGACCCCACAATTTAATGCTGAAATGTTGGGATTACATACCCTCAAAGGTTCAACGAATGTGAAATCTTCAGATCGAATTACACGCAGTTGTGGTATAAGGTGAAGTTTAACCAACACCTGAGATCTGGATAACCATTTATCTGTGCATTTTTGATTCACATTTTTAATTATATACATGCTTTGGGGAATCTTTCTGGGTTTGGTGTTTACCTTTTCTTCGGGGGGGGTGGAGTATATGTTTTTTTCTCCCTCTGAGTACATTGATGAACCTGGATCTTGCTCCTTACTACTGGCATAATAGATCTCATTAGGTTTATCAGGTTATATCCAGCTGGTTAGTTTTCCTGCTTGATTACTTAGACGCTTCTTAGATCTACATGCTCTTTTCCTTGCTTTCCTAGATTTTGTTGGGAGTGGTGCTGGTGCAGGAATAGGAGAAGCTATAATCACTGGAACATTCTGGATCGCCAAACGTCTAGTCAAACACCATTGTTTCCTAGATATTGGGACCACTGGGTCATCTGATGAGGCAAATTCAAGTTCCTCATTAGCAGAAAGAACTTGCACATTTCTAGGGTCTGGCAGTCCCAGTTGGAGGACCGTGTTGACATGAATTCTTCCACAGAATTTCAAAAGGATTTTTAATGTGAACTGCATCATTCCCATAGAAGCTTGTAATTCACCAATAGTGCTGCATGAATATGGGATAACTCGTTAGCCCTAGATTCATCGACTACTGCTGATCCTTCCAAGTCAATATAGAGATTAGGTGAAGTAGAGAGCCGATCCCTTTCCGATCTCATATAGAGGCAGCAGTAAGAGTCAGTACCGGTCCTTCAGTTGTGGCCGGAAGAGTATCCACTGCTGCTTCCCAGTCCTGGTTCTCTGCAAGTGTAACTGCCTGGCTATCGTCAGCATGTAAAACCTGGGCTTCTGTTACATAATCTCCATTGTTTGCTAGAATACAGTCTCTGCTGGTGGAAGTCATGGATTTTTGATGGACAGACACACATTCAATAGAGAGTTATTGTCGAAGGCATCGTAATCAGAGACATTCAATGCCTGACTCCCATTTGGATTCGGTACTCGGTCATCCCCTATTGGTTCACTAACCTTTTGTTTTAGGCATTATTTTCTGGAAGAGTGCAGGGATGGTACCTCTAGCCATCTACCCACCCATGGTAGGGGTCTTGTGATTTTTGTCAATAAGTGTACAATCATCCTTGTTGGTGTTACCCCTTCTCAAATTGTAACGTGACTTGGTAGTGTTGGATTTAGTCATTCTTAAGTGTATTCAATGTAGTTGAAATCCGGGATCAAAGAGGATATAAAAACCTCTACAGTCTCCCGGCAGCAAGAAAAAGCAGTTAGATTGTTAGCTTACCGTAACAGTTCCGTTCCGGAGCATTTCAGAACTGTACTCCGGAAAGAGGGCTCCCACCTCCAGCCCCCAGCCCAAACAGCAACAAACTGCACACAACAAACATCCTTCACTCCACAGGGCTTAATAATGCAAGAGCGCTATGTGAAGCTTTTTGTCCTGGTGCTTCCTGGATAGGCGGGGCCGAGGCAGGGCCAATCTTTAAAGTGACAGACACGCTGTTATAGGAGAGTATCATTACGTGCTCCTTCCACAGCAACAAACAGCACGCAACAAACGCCCTTCACTCCTCAGGGCTTAAAGCTGCAAGGGCGCTATGGGAAGCTTTTTGTCCTGGTGCTTCCTGGATAGGCGGGGCCAAGGCAGGGCCAATCTTTAAAGTGACAGGCACGCTGTTATAGGAGAGTATCAGTACGCGCTCCTTCCACAGCAACAAACAGCACGCAACGAACACCCTTCAGTCTACAGGGCTTAACCTAAATGAACAGCTTTTGATCCCACAGAAAGGTGAGCAAGATAATGTGCTTTATCTAAATTGTGTTGATAGCCTGTTGTGAATTTACATGGAATGCACAAAAACATATTTAGGCAAGGGAGAAAAGAATACTATGCCCACATATATGCCTTTATAGATCAACTGTCTCTTACTCAATACGGTTTTCCTGTCACTGGGTTTTGGCCAATGACAGGATTGGAGCTGCCAGCTTACAGCACAAGTTGTAGCTCACAAATGAGAATTACAAACCACATTAGTACCTGGCACACCAAACTTTCATTGTAATTTAAACACGGATTGGTGCTTTTCCGAGCCCTGCTTTATGGTAAGCCCGGTCACATTGTGCGCAGCTTCGTCTTTCTGATGGCCGCATTGGAACAGGGAGAAGGGACTACGTGTAGTCCTTTTTTTTTACCTTTGGTACAATGGCTACATGTAGTGCCTTCTCCCCTTTCATGGTGGTTATTTTCTTTGTTTACTATGGCCACCACGGAAGTCATTTATTTTTTACACATCAGCACTTTATTTGGTTCATGAAGATAAATGCATTTTAGAAACACCCTCATCCCTCAATTACCCTTTGCCCCTTAACTAAGGTTGGGTTAGTCTCTTGCACAGCATATTTATTGCCATAATCAATTTTGATTCAGACAACCTCCTTGGTCACTGGGCACCATGGAGATAGAGGGAGTTGCCTTTTGAGTCAGTTTGACCTGGCCAAATATCCCCTAGCAAGACGTTCCAGTTTCTGTGATTCCTATTAATACTTACTTTAACTTCACTCGAGACATTTGGAACCAAGCTCCCCCGGGCTGTCTGCAGCTCAGCCTGATTCAGCACCAGTTGCAGTCCCCGCCCTTCAGCCCAAGCCTCTCCGGAACACTGCCTTGGAGTTCTGTCACATAGCCAGAATGTAACCTTTTAGAAAATATGTGGGCGTGACTATCAAAGAGCATCTGGCTAATGTTCTCGAATTGTACCGCTCTTGGGCAGTCCAAAAACACAATATGTTCGATTTTTCCATCTGACAATGGATCTGGGCTATGCTAATTTTATACACAACCTTAATAAAAGGGGAATTTACCATGGGATGATTTTGAGTGAGAGATACGAAAATATTTCTCTCCATTTAAGTTTATTTAAGACACAAAAAGAGCAGTTATACTTCATCAGCACAGGCAGATAGATCCCCAAGCCAGTTCCTGCAATATTTGAAACTAGCATTTTCAGGGTTTGATGTGAGCTGTGATATACACTCAGTAGAGTTCAAGACCCTGTTATTTTATGGTTTACAGAAAGAGGTGGTAGCTCTGCTGGCCCATGAATTTACCAGAGAAAAGACTTTGCAATGGATTATATATCAATCTACAAAGATATTTGAAGTAATGGTGCACAGTTATAATAAACACAAGGAATCAAAGCAGAAGTCAAAAGAGACTTTTGCTGCAGTTTTCAAAATCAGATCAGGAAAAATCATGTTGTTAGAGACTGCTCAAACAAAGAATGACACATTACAAAGCCAGAAGAGTGTGGCCATGCAGGGAAAGGCAGCATCTCAGGCAACTATGTTTCAATCCACAGACCCAAGTCTGAGAGATACTTACAATAGTCTCAGGTTTCTTGGCAATTTTCCATGAGTGGGGTTTTGGTACGACATGGTAGGGTCTAATAACACCCATAGTCCACTACATAATCTATCTTACCAGGCATTGGGAACACAGAGTGGGTGTAACCCTGCTGCAATGATATATGGCAATCAATCAGGGCTAAGATATATACATAGATGTATTGAAAATGGAAACCATCAAAGGGAGCAATATCAATCAAATTAGAGACATAATGTTACCCACAGGCCTCATCTACCATCTGTATCTCTCCATGAGACTTGCATCTTAAGCATTTACTATTGTGGCTGGCTACTGCAGGAAATGAGGTATGGACACCTTACTAAGATCTTTGGTGCCTCTCTCCTCAAGCTGAATGAAACTGTGATGTTAATCATTGCCACTGCCACCTAAACCTGACATTTCCTTCTCAATGTAGTGTGTTCCACCTGACTAATTCTACAGTGAGGGGCAGTCCTAGTAGATGGACTTTACTTAATGCCGGTTGAGCTGTTCTGACCCCAATGTGTTACCTAGCATAGGTCCCAGCTGGCTTCATTTGGTATCTTTCCTGCATCTTCCATATCCAAAGGCAATTAACTGCAGTCAAATAGTGCCCTCAGTTATCAACATCAATCTACAGGATGGGAAAATTGAGCAGTTGTCTTATTTTGACTATCTGGGTTTGAACTTCATGTGAAAAGGATCCTGGAGTAACCAGCTAGTTAAATCTGATTAAACACTAAAGCAAAGCTCAGGAGCAACACTGAATCTTTTCTATACAAATACAGGTTAAAGTTAGCAAACCTGCACTTGAAGTGTACCAAGCCCAAGAAGTTTAATTGAGATACCTTGAAATTGGAGTGGAGGTGGGGTTAGCATTTAAAGTGACTTATCTAGCCGGGAATTGTGACTATTTGGTGACGTGAAAGAACAGAACTGACATGGTGAAGTTAGCGAGAGAGAGAGAGAGAGAGAGAGAGAGAGTGTGTGTGTAAGGACTTTGGAGGCACTATTAAACAGCACAATAACTATTCAGGTGAGTCCTCCCTTATAGGTAATGTTGCTTAAATAGATGTTTTTATTGCAATGTGCCATTTTAATTGAACATTTTATTTTTTTATTTTATTTGTATTTTTTCATTTGTTCCACTATTTCTTAAAATAATTACCATATCTATACCATATCTATACTAATATCCAGAATACTGTGGGTTCTAACATGCTGCAAGCAGCTCTGCATATTCTGACTTCATTATGCAAGATGCATCCTATTTGTCTCTTGCTGCATACAGTGTGTGTGTGTGTGTGTGTGTGAGAGAGAGAGAGAGAGAGAGAGAGAGAGAGAGAGAGAGAGAGAGAAAGAGACAATGAGACTGTCATTGATATACATAATGAGTATAGAAAGACAGGGAGAGAATGTGAAAGGGGAAGGGCTTGCTAGTGAATGGGGATAGGTAAAGAACAGGCATAGAAAGCAAAGCGATGGTGAGTATTGGTGTATAGCTGGAGTGATACTGCAACAAGAGAGTGGTATTAGAATATAGGGAGGACTGGCAAGAGTGAGCAGGAAAGCAAAGGGAGAGATATGGAGAGACTGGCAAATAGAACAAAACACAGATGAAGATGGTTTAGATGGACAACGACAGATGGATGCGATGGTAACAAAAAGTCAGATAGATGGATAGAAAGAGAGAAACAGGTAGATGTATTGATAGATTGATAGATTGAAAGATAGATTGCTAGGTGGATGGCTAGATGGATAACGAGACAGACATACTTGAAACATAGACAAGCAGACACATATAGATATTAACGAAAAGACCAAAAGACGGATAGAAATATAATAGGTGGATGGATTGATAGATGGGAACATAGATTGATAAATGTATGGCTAGATAGATAGCTATACAGACAGACATGAAACATAGACAAGCAGACACATATAGATAGTAATGAAACAGATATAAATAGTAACGAAAATTCAGATAGACGGATAGAAATAAATAGGAAGATGGATTGACAGATTGAAAGATGGAAACATAGATCGATGGATGGATGGATGGATGGATAGATGGGCAGACAGACATGAATGAAACATAGACAAGCAGACAGAGATAGATAGTAAGAAAAGACTGATACATGGATAGAGGTAAATGGATTGATAGATAGATAGATAGATAGATAGATAGATAGATAGATAGATAGATAGATAGACAGACATCAACCACCAGAAAGAAAGACACACTATAATTGTTAACCGCAGTAGACATGTTCACAGAGCGCAAACCTGCCTGAGGTTTCCTGAATGTGATCTGCATGCACACAGCTATGAATGTACCCTTAAGTCATATGTTGCCACCTTATTGCAAGTAAATTGGCTGTAATGACTTTACCTTGTGACACACATTTACAATATTTCATTCCATTCCAGAATGAATAATACCGTTGATTTTGCGAAGACGAAGTTAAAATTACTGCATTTAAAAATAATTAATAGATGGGCCTGCATACCTTTGAAATAAATTAAAAGACAAATATTATTTTTTTTATGTGGAGATGATTGCGTTCATATCCTGTTTGGTGTGAAAAGTAGATTCCAAAAAGCTTTTAACTAATTTGTTCAATTTGTTTCAAAGCCAACATGAATAGGCTTGGTGCAAATTCAGATTCATTAAAACTTAATTAATATGCATCATTATGCAAATGAGGTTGCAGTTAATGAGTTCTTAAAAGAAGCTTTCTTTAATTAGTTCAGTTTTAATGGCATCATCATTTATCTGACTTGTTTTTAAAGCCACATGACATGCAGAGAGTGACCATGCTCTACAATGCGGTGGATTTCTGCTTCCAAATTGCTTTGGCTTAATTGTTTACTGTTAAAAACTTTGAAAATGTGCATGCTTTTAACCCTGGGTGCTGCTACTATAAACGCTACTCCTCGCCCCCTCTCTCTCTTAAAGTCACAGCATTACCTAAAAGCAGTTCTCACAGAGGCAGTAAGCCAGGAGGCCGGACCAGAAGCATTTCATAGAGTTTCATTTTTCAAAATTCTGTGTAGGGCAGGCATTTCTTTTAATTTTGTGTGCTATTTGTTAAGCAACGATGCCAAAGCAGATTCCGTTTTTTTTACGTTTACTCTTCCTGCCACTGCCCTAGTTTTTGATATCTTTAATCCATAATTCACTGCTATGAGGTCATGGATTCATATTTGTTTTGCATTTTTTTGGGGGTGGGGGTGGGGTTGGTGTCTGGTGAGCTGACTTTGAACCTGGAGTTTTTGACATATTTTGCACAGTTCACTCATGCCTCCCATGTGTACCCCCTCCTATGCTGGTCCACGAGTCAGTGCAGTGGGTGGAGCAGGTAAACAGGGAGTAGAGGCCGTCATACACAAAATAAACGTAGGCATCTGTCATTTTCAACCATGGTGCATATTCCCCCTTAAGGTTCTGAATGACTGGACAGTCATGACTGGACAGTCAACAAGAGCACTGTTTCCATTGGCTATCCCATATGACACTGAAGCCTGATATCCAATATGTCCCTGTTGTTGAACCCGAGCCATCTTCAATTCTATGGCCCTCATTACGACCCAGGCGTTGGACCATGGTGCTAATAGCACCATGGTCCATGCCGGTAACTTACCGACTCCGCCATGGCGGAATGGGGAATTACTGCACCATTCCGAGGTTGGCGGAGCGGTAATTCCCCATGCCGCCATGGCCCTTCCCCATTCCCATTTTTGCCCCATAGGGCTCAATGGGACTGGGGAAGGCGCTAATTACGGCACCTTAAATTACGGTGCCGTAATTAGCTCCTAGTTCCCTTTGCGGTTCGGTTTTTTAACGCCTGCTAAAAGCAGGCGTTAAAGTGCCACCCGCAAAGGGACCTCGTAATCAGGCGTTAAGGGTTTAACGGCGCCGTTAACCCCTTAACGCCTCGGTTGTAATGAGGGCCTATGTATGTTATATATGCTGTAGAAATCCAATATTTTTCAAATTTATTTATTTGTGTTTTTGGTTCATACAAACCTATATACAATATTTTCTAAAAATATATTATTTCATGCAATATAAAAGTACACATTTTTACATTTAAGACAATTATTACTACATACAATTCAATGCATTTCATTTGTTTCCTTTAAAAACCAATAGAAATTCAAATTCACATCTTTACTAAAAGAATACAAAATTAGTCAAACTCATCATAGCAGTTCTATTACCTTAATACGAATGATTTAGACAGATGAATAGTAACAATGAGCTCCCCATGTAGCCTCGTGTTACTAAAAGAGAGCATTTGCCTTATTCCACAAATGATAGTCTGATCCAGACATGACACGGACTCAGCCCCTTTAACAGCTGCCCAAAACTGATCATTCTCAATATGTTCCATTTCTGATACAAAGTTGTTATAACTATTAAGATATTACTTTTTCAATACACTGCACTGTGTCAGAACGTGCCGGGCCGTTTCAACCTCATTCCCACAGTGATGACATCATTGATTTTCCCCTGGGATCTTCATCCATCCCCCCTTATGCTCTAACATTGGGAGAATATTGTAACGAAGATAGATGATGACTCTTCACATTTTTTCCAAGCATACCTTTGTGGGGTAAGCGCAGGGCAATCTTTGCCTAAAGGATTGCATACTATATTCTTTATAGATTTTTAATCGAGATAACCAGTCAATGTTAGGTGAGCGACCATAGTCTCTTGCTTTCTTTTTAAGGAGAGACATTTTGTTAGGATTCATCAAAAGATCATACATATTAATATTCAGTTAAGCAATTTACTCAGCAACAGTATCAAAAAGATTCCTCATAAAATTGTTGTTGGTCCCATTCTTATATTGTCTCGCTAGGAAACCATGTCTAATATTGTATTCCAGAGGAGGTAAGACAATAGTAAAGTACAGAGTACGTTTCTGTATCAGTCTGGAGGATCTAAAAGACAAAATACCCAACTCCAGGCAAAGGGCCGCTGCCGGCACACTTTGGTGGACTCTCGGTATGGATCGCAGAATTCTGGCTTCTAATTTTTCAATAACTTCCACCATATTTGCTGGGAGTTGTAGCCAAGCCATATAATATCCCGGGAATCACACTTTGAGTATATACCTTGACCAGTCCCTCCACATAAGTTTACCCCTCGCTTGAGCATGATTTTTCTCAGAAGCAGCCATTTTTTCAGTACCTTTAACCAGATACTACTACAATAGAAATCTTTGCAAGGTACATTTTTTATTGCGAAACCCAAATAGTTATACGCCTCAACATTTCTAATTTGGTTCCATTAATGTACCACGGAGTAGGAGAAATTTTGCTTTTTTTGCCAAAGTTTGTTTTCAGGCCAATTATTTTCAAATGATTCCTTTGGGCAAATTCAGCACGTGCTATCAATGATCTTTGCAGCCCAATAGGGGTACGGTCCATGATGATGGTATCATTGTGTATCTGACCCACGGGACCGAAACGTCCCCAATAATAGGCGGAAAGTTCCAGACTGCCATGATTTAATGTCCCATATCACTAACATATAAATTGTACAATGTAGGGGCCAAGACGCAACCCTGCTTAATGCCCACATTAGTAGAGATACAGTGCTAGAGCTCCATCACTATTAACTTTTATCTTGCCCGTCGTATCTGTATAAAGTACAATCCCCCAACTCTTGAGCTTGTTCCAAAGCTGTGGTTTTGATACTGTATCAAAAGCTTGGCTAAAATCAATAAAACAGACATATAGCTGATCTTTTTCCTTTTGTTGGCAAGCTGAAATAAAATAGTGTAATAGACTGATGTTAGTCAGAGTGCCCATGTTTTTGTGAAAGCCTGTTTGAAGCGGAGAGAGTATCGCTTCTTGATTGATCCATTTATTTAATTTTCTGAGTAGTATAGTGGCAAAAACCTTTTGGCTGGCATCACTCATCTCCAGCAATCTATAGTTCATGGATTTAGACTGGTTGCCAACTTACAAACTGGGACCATAATAGACTGCTGCCAATATGCAGTATTGTACCTTCTCGCAATATTTTTGCAAATAATTGTTCCAGAATGCATGCCCAAAAGCTCGGATTCTCCTTTAAAACTTTGTTAGGCATCATATCCAGGCCAAGAGCCCGAGAGTTATTAATGGAGCTAATCATTAACATAATGTCATCATGTGAAAAACCCTCCAAAAAATCACTTGTGGGAGAATAATTGGTTAGTTCTTCCCCATAATACCATACACATAATATAGTTTGTTGACTGCATGGGTCCAATCCTCCATACTAATGGAGTTGTTCTCGATCTTTGTCAGTGAATTGCTTTTTAATTTGATCGTGGCCCAGAACCTATTTTCATTCTGTTTAGCAAGTAATTTGAGCATATAGCACCAATAGCGTTATTAGTCGCTTTGAGAAAATTCTTGTACCGAGTGGCAGCCTGTCTTGTATACATTAATTTTATTTCCCACGTGAGGCAAGCATCTTTCTAAATGGTTCAACATTTTAAATGGAAGCTCTTTTTTGCCCCTTGTATAGCCATATCAAAGCAGCCAACATGTATATTATTCCCTTTCCCCTGTATTGTGTTCACATTCAGATATTCCTTCAATGTCCTCATTAATTTATTTAAATTCTACTGGTTCATTGCAAGCCATACATAGAGTTCTTTACTATTTGCATGAATAAAAGAGTTAATTTTCTCTAGGTTTTTGTCACTCCACATGATAGAATTACCTGCTGTGTTAATCTGTGTCTGTTCATTGTAACATTCTAGATGATAGGGTTGCAATATTGTGTTGGTCTATGTCAAGGCTGCATGGTCACCTAGTGTGTTAAATTTAATCATAAGAGGGGCAAATCTATTTGATAGACAATGGTCAACATAAACATAATCCAACATGGATTCACTAATACCATTTGTCCAAGTCTTTTTGTTGGGGCAAGAATCAACTCCCTTTTCGTTTAGACAAAAAAGGTCCCCCACATTGTCAAACTGTGCCCATTGTGCATCATGCTCTTTAGCAGTTGTTATATGACAATCATCTTCTATGAATTCTAGCAAATCAGGGTAGTAGTTATATTTATTCAAATTGGGCGCATTTAAGTATCCTGCAATTAGTAGATTACCACCAGGGTGGTGACACGACCAACTATTTATTATTTTATCAATTGTTTGTATTATCTCCACAACCCCTCCCTACCCAGGGGGAATAGTCATTTATTATCAGAGTATCATTCTGGAGTTCAGGGGCATGTAACATTACAGATAATACATATGGTGTGTTTTCCTGAAGACAGTATGGAAAAATAGAAAGGAAGTTTCTGGCCCAATGGCCAGTCCCCCCATAGGCCTACCATGAGAGCCTCTGACTGTCTGGTGGCAAATAATGCTGTACCCATCAATACTGAGGTCTTTAACCACCCAAGTTTCTTGTAGCATGAAAAGACGCCTAGCTTTAATAAGGGCATTATCCCCAGAAAGATTAATGAAAGAGTTATATTCTCTAGTATTCCAACATGTCCATTTGATCATTGTTATCTTGGCATAAGGTCACTTGACGTAGGAAGCAATCCTGCCCTTTTTACCATTACTGTCAGGTTAACTGATTTGATCAGACTTATATAATCCATTAAATTGCTTTGTGGACCACATCTGGGGTTCTTGTGCAGGCTGATTCCTCATGGGTATTGGTCCTTTATATTTCACTATAAGATTAAAACCCAAGTCCAATAGTGCATCAGAGCAAGAGCACAGCAAAGTGGTAATGGCTGGTGAAGAAAAAGTTCCATGAGTGCCCAGTTAGTTGTAGTCTCCCATTTAACGCCGTAGCATCTGCCTCGGCCTACACCTGCAAACTTATCACAGCCTGTAGACCCTTCCTGAACACTATGAACAGCATCATTTTAGCAAGAACACTGATCATGGCAAAAATAGACTACTGCAACGCTCTCTAACTAGGGACCAGTCAAAAAACATTGACAAGTTACAAATCTCACAAAACAACGCCATTAGGGCGGCTCTCAACATCCCTAGAAGATCTCACATCTCAGACATCAGACATCAGACGCAGCCTTCATTGGCTCCCCGTCAAGCAACGAATATCGCTTAAAACCTCAGAATAACCTGGCTCCAGCATATCTGACTAGCCGTTTTACGCAGCATGTCACAAACAGACTGCTGAGATCAGCCTATGTCAACACTCTCCCTATTCCTAGATATAAGCTTCAGTCTGCTGGGGGTTCAAGCTTCCCTGTTCTTGCAGCTAAACTCTGGAACACCACCCCTTCCACACTTAGAGCAGAACCCACGTTCCTCTCCTTCAAAACCAACAACAAACTCTGGCTTCACAAGCTTGATGAGCCCACTTCACTTTCGTCATAGGCACCAAACTAGAACTAGATTAGCACTCCTACTCCAGCTGCAACTCCCTGTATAAGCTCTTAGAGTAATTATGTGTATCCTGTACCATGTTGTTCTTTAAGTTATGTTTTAAGCCTTATTGTATGTCGTGGTCTGACTACTCCACTGTCGTAACATGTTATGCCTGTCTGTAACCACCTTCTTGTAACCACCTTCTTGTAACTACGCACCCAGATGCCTCAGGGCAAGGCTGCGCTCTACAAATAAATAAATACAAATACAAATACAAATTTAGGTAATTTAACTCTTAGGAGGTCCTTGTTAGTAATAGTCGCGAGACAAGGAACCATATGGTTAATAAATGGATCGATTTAAAAATGGGCTGTCATCCGTTGGATTTAATTCTTCAAGTTTGGCCAAGATGCCCAGTTTGGCCCACATAGGGCCTCATTACGACCCTGGCGCTAAGTGAAAAACGATGGCGGTAAATGGTTACCGTCATCGTTTTCCGGCAGGTCCGATCATGACCCGTGACCGTTAACTACGATGCCATTAGCAGCATCGTAGTTAACGCTGCCGCTAACTGCGCTAAGGGTGCACGCACGCGACCGCCCACACCGTTCTTAGCGCCATGGCGGAAAGGTACACAAATGCCGACCCAAGCGGACATGCACCTAACGCCATCACCCAGCCCGTTAAGTACCTTACCGCCATGGTGCTAATAACGCCATCGCGAACCAACTGTAAAGGGCCATGTTAAGTGAATGCAGCTGCCACAGGTGCACAGAAACAGCACAGGTGAAGGCAATACAGACTCAGGAAGTACAAAAAGAGCACACCCCACCCCTTCCCACACCCAGTCACACTCCACAATGATACCAATACGACTAGCAATGTTGGGGCTGGAGGACCTGATAGCAATGCATGTGCTACAACAGCAACAACAACAACAGGCAGCACAGAGGAGACGCAGGAGGAGAAGGAGGGCAAGGCAGGCCCAGCAAGCCCCACCAGCACAGCCAGTGCCACCACGCAGGCAGCCCCCAATCCCACGCATCAGAGCCAATCCATTCAACCTCACTGCTAAGCAGATCCACACCCTGTACCGTTTGGACCGGGACACCATCACCGCCATCGTAGACATGACACACAACGACATTGTCAGCATGATAGAAACTCCAACCGCCACCCCCCCCGCCTACTGAAGGTAGTGTCTGTACTCCACTTCCTGGCCACAGGCACCTACCAGCACACAGTGGGGCACCTGCATGGCATTTCACAACCATTATTCTCACAAACACTCATCCAAGAGCTCGATGCCCTCCTCAAGCACACAGACGACCACATCTCATTACCACGGACTGGCCAGGAGATTGCAAACACCAAAGTGGGTTTCCATGCACTAGCCGGCATACCCGGTTGCATTGGTGCCATCGACTGCACCCATGTGGAATTGGTGGTTCCACGTGCCATGGAGGTACCGTACCGCAACCGGAAACAGTTCCACTCAATCAACGTGCAAATGGTCTGTGACTCCAACAAGATCATCACACATTGTTGTGCCCGATTCCCCGGATAAACCCATGATTCTATGGTCCTGAGGAACTCCACAATACCACGCTACATGGAGCGACATGCAGGGCCAAGATCCTGGCTACTCGGTGAGTCCAATGTCATGGACGTGGGCAGGTGAATGACGTACCGATGCATACTCCACCTGGCTGAAAGGGGGGGATGATGCATACTCCACCTGGCTGAAAGGGGGGGGATGATGCATACTCCACCTGGCTGAAGGGGGGGGATGATGAATACGCCACCTGGCTGTGAGTAACACAGAGAACGGAGACAGAGGATGGGCACTCACAATGCACACAACCCCTCTGCATACATTGGGTGATGGCATGCAAAACAGGCCATGGGAGCCATGAGCATATACTGGTTGCATTGTGTGAATCAAATAGTGCATGTAGAAGTGAGCCAAAGTAACAGTTGGATGCAAGCCATGGTGGAACATCATGTTCTTGATCAGACAACATGACTGACACATACATTCTCGCCTACATACAGGTGATGCAGGCTATCCCCTGAAGAGGTGGCTCCTTACACCAGTCCGGAACCCGCAGAACCAGCACGAGGAGGACTTCAACCGTGCACATACACATACTCGTGTGGTCATAGAGCAGACATTCGGCCTATTGAAGGCACGGTTCCGAAGCCTCAGCAGGTCTGGTGGGGCACTCCTGTATGGCCATGAGAAGGTGGCAAAGATCGTCATGGCATGTGTCATGCTACACAATATGTGCGTCAGACGGAATGTGCCCCTGCCCCCTGACGCAGAACTGCAACCACCTGACGATGAGGATGAGGAGGGTGCAGATGGGGCGGCACCCCATGGAGGAGGCGATGCACAGGAGGGGCGTGCAATGTGCCAAAGTATCATTGACCACTGCTTCTAGCACACACGGCTGGTGTGTATCACATGGTGACTGCACTTGGGGCACTGTGTGGCTCTGGGACATGCACACTGTGGACTGTACACCAATAAAGCACACATACGCAATGAAAATGTCCACACATTTCTTTTTCGGAAAGAAAAAAGTGTATTCAAACTATGAAACGTAGTGACACACCCCCTCCCACCTCCCCCCTGCACACCCCAACACACCCCCTCCCACCTCCCCCCTGCACACCCCAACACACCCCCTCCCACCTCCCCCTGCACACCCCAACCGACCCCATGTAGGTGTCAACAGATGCCTGTGACAGTGGCCACAGGCTGTTACAAGCCCCCTCTCCCGGCCCCCGGGGCACCCCTGGCTGTGGAGCACAGGTTACGTCCGGAACGTCGCACGGGGCTGCTCTGTGCAGAACTGGCAGTGGAGGATGTCCCTGCCTGCCCCCGTGCATGCACGTCCTGTAGGGTGTGGGTGAGCTCAGTGAGCGCACGACGCAAGCCGGCAAGTTCAGCACAGATGTCCCTGGACATGGTCTGCATGGCATCCCTCAGGGTGGCAGTGCTCTGTGCTACTTCGGTCCTTAGGGTCTCCGTGGCCTGTTCAATGGTTGCCCTAGCCCCCACATATTCCGCGGCATGCTCAGTCAGCATCGTGGACAGTTGTTGCTGCCGTTCTGTGATGTCCTTGAGGGACTGCTGCCCCTGCTGGCCCATGGCCAGTGCTGGTGGTGTGATGGAGGGGCTGCTCCCCTCCTGTGGAGTGAGGACTGGGCATGGGGTGGAAGGCCACTCCTCTACCTCTGTGTGCCCCTGTGTGTGATCCTCATGGGGGCTGGCGCCTGAGAAACACGGGGAATGTAGTAGGTCAGTGGGGCTTCTGACCTTGTGCGCCATGTCTGAGTCTGAACATGCAGCTATTGCAGCTGTCTCACCGATGTTGCTGCTGGCCGCTGACCCGGTGCCTTCTGTGGCAGGCAATGTCGGTAGAGGTGGAGCAGCTGCTGCTGGCCTGCTGCCTACAGGGGTGCTTGCCGGTGGTACGTCCGGTATGCTTGCAGTGGGTCCTGCTTGTTGTGGGGTCTGCCTCACTGCAGCTGAGGTTGAGGGTGCGGGGACGGTATTGATGGCCTTCTTCGCTCTCTTCGTCGCAGGGGTGTCCTGGTCCTCAGGGTGTGAATCTGTGCCTGTGGTGGAGCAAAGGAGGGAGGGCGTTATTGATGGGTCTGCGGACTTTGGAATGACAATGATTGACATTATTCTGGTCAGTAGATGAGGCAGATTTCAGGCAGGGCCATGCAGGTTGTCTCCTTTTAGTGTGGAATGTGGATGCAGGTATGCGGGTGCCAGCAGTGTATACAGGGTGGTGCTCGCATGTGGCTATGGGCAGTGTTGAAATGTGTTGCATTTACACTGTAGGGCAACCTTGTGCTACACATGAATGGACTGCAGTGACTATGGCATGTCTTGTTTGAGGCACCTACCTTCATCGCCTGATGTCGGAGCTCCCCTTTCCATCCCTCCGACGCCTTCAATGGATTCCATGCCAATCGTGGTTGCACAGATCTCCTCCCACGGTTGGAGTTTTAGTGGGGATTCCGACCCTCCACCGGTACCCAGGGCAAGGTTGAGGTTTGCAGAGATGACGGCTCTGACCCGTATGCGTAGGTCATCCCAGCGCTTCCTGCACTGCTGTGGGGTGCGGGGTACGGTCCCCACCGCGCTGACGCGCTCGGCCACCAGGGCCCAGATGGCCTTCTTCTTCGCTATCGCTGTCCTGGTCATTTCCGGGGAGAAAACGACACCTGCGTTGTCTTGCAGGGTCTCCGCAAGCATGCAGAGTTCCTCCCGGCTGAATCTCTCCTGGCGCTGGCGGTCACATGCCTTCTTTACAACTTTAGGCATTTTCGGGTACTTGGATGGGTGGGTGATTGGTTGGGACAGGTGTCAGGGTTGGATCTGGTGTTGTTCGGTAGGATGGCAATGGATTGTGTTTTTAAAGATGGCCGACGTGCTATTTCCCGTTCCGGCGCGATGACGCTATTTCCGGTCCTGCTTTTTACGGCCACCGCAAATTACGGTGGCCGCTAATTACGGTGGGCGCTAATTACGGTGGCCGCTACTTACGGTGGCGGAAGTGCACCTTGCTCGCTTTACGATGCCGGTAGGGGCCTTTTCCGCCATGGCGTTAAATGCATTACCGCCATGGCGTAATGCTCGTGCGCGATGGGTCGTAATGTGGCGCTCTTTACGCCATCGGCCCACGGCGTAAACGCTCATTACGCCATGGCGGTAATGACGGAAGATTACCGCCTGGGTCGTAATGAGGCCCATAATATCTTTCTTCCCTGCATTAGATGCAAGTTGTTCTCTATTGATAGATTGTGTGGGGAGTTTATCAGCTAGTAGAGTCCTTGCAGAGGAATATGTTGTGACTTTAGGATTTTTAGTAATATGTTGGGGACTTGTAGTACTGGAAATAATATCATCTATAGTTTGCACTGTTCTATTTGAGCCAGTGCGGTTCAGTAGCCACTGCTCTTGCGGGCATCTTCACTCAACCTGTCTAATTTTACCATTACCCATATCTCGAGTAATAATAGAATTGGCGGTGGCAGTAAGGGAGATAATTTCTGTGGACTCAGTGAGTACCTGCTACTCTGGCTTATTTTTAATATATTCCAATCTTTTCAGACTTGATGTGACATTCAGGATCGTGGGGACCTTTGCTTCTTCTTTACTTTTGGGCTAAGCTTTTGCACCACCAAGTTTTCCATCATCGATATCTCATGGCAGAGAGTATCAATGGCATCCTGTTTGTTAGTAGCATATATTATCGCAAAGTATTTTGCAAAGCTCGTTATAGTGATTGGAGGTTTTACTTGTGGATAGTCAGTCACCTGTTTTATTTTCTGTGGCTTGAAGGCAGGGATTGCATGTGTGATGGTTAAGTCCTCATCCATATCTTTAAATGTGGTACTGCAATCGCTAGTTAATGGTTTATCAGCCCTCAACATTCCTACAATGTCCGCCACTCCAATCAATAAAGATGTAATGCCTTGTTGTTCCTCAGCCAAATTAGTACATAGTTGGAATAATGCTTCAACGTTTGCAAGTGTGGACATCATTACTGGGTACAGGCTATCCAAATTAGGTTTGGGTAAGTGTTTGTTCACTATGGAGACGTGCATCTACACCTCTGATTCATAGATAGAGCTCTGTAAGGATATTTGGCGTGTTACAGCACAGAGTACAGCACTACTGCACAGGTAGCAATTTTTTTATGCAGCACCACCACATGGGTGCGGTGCATTGCTATATGTGTTACCAGATTAACATGACATATAAGTAAAGCCAGGCTATTCAGTAAAAAACGATTTTAACATATAAGATGCAAATCTATTTTTACAGTTAAAAGCACACGTGCACATTCAAAAATGCACACTATTTTTCACCTGAAATGCCTATGGTGCAAGAGACACAGTTGAAATTTAATAACTAACATTATTAATAACTAACCTGACTAATAAAACTGCATTTAACATAACCCACTAATAAAAATGTGTCTCCACTGCAGAAATAGGCCTACTCTGAAAGTGAACTTTTAAACGCACATTCATTTTTTTTTCTTTTTCTCTGCTGCTCTGTCCACATAACTCAGGAAGCCAAGAGCTCGAAGGTACAGGAAATCAGTTGGTTACAAATGGTTACTGTAAAAAGGAGCCATTGTGTAGAGAGGGAGGATGTGGCATGATTAATTTCTGATTGGAGCAGCGTCATAGCAAGTATCATGCTAGAGGCAGTGATGAGAGTTTTTGCTGGGGGGAGTTTGAAGAGAGGGGGAAGACAGTCAGGATTTGGAGAGCTGGGAGAAGGACCTGTTTTCCTGGTTGGAGCATTTCTGCTGAAAAAGCTGAGAGTTCCAGGCAATAACCCCGGTTTGAGAACGAAAGACGCTTGTTTTCACCGGGGTTAATCTTCAAGGGAGCCACATTCAGAAAGAGAACAGCTGAAGAAAACTCAGGCTGAACAGATAAGGTAATTACAGAAGTGTGGGGGCTGAGTGTGTACGAGAATATTCAGTCAGTGTAGGAAAGGAGATTCCTGTGCTTTAATCACATGTTAATGTTGCAAATTGAGTTCTCGTCTCCGCCACTCTCTTTTCAGTGTATCACAGACAATGCTGTTACTGTGCTATGTTATTTATTTCTGTAAAGAGTGAGATCGTGTTTAAATGCAACTTTTATAATACACAAAAATATTTGAAAGCAGACGGGTGGTGTGTTTTATATTTACCAAAGCAGTGCTGATGATGTGGGGAGATGTTTAGACAGTGCAATTGTCATTTTCAAGGTAGCTAAACATCAAATTTGGTTGCAGCCGTGTGCACAATGTAATTTAGTATGAGCAGTTATAACTAACTGTGTGTGTTGTAGTTTGTCGGAGGTCTATGAGTCGACAAAAAGGGAGGCACGGGACATAGTTCACTACCGTATATAAGATAGTGAAAATACCACATGATAGCTCGCTGCCGTAGATAAGACAGAGAGAAATTGCCCATGGTGGCACACTAAAAATGAAAATGTGGTGTTCCAGAAATGCAAGCCTGAGGTCTCTCTAGTGATTACACGAAAAATCTAAGCAAAAATAAGGGATTCTGGACATTGGGGCCACAAATAAAACAAGGGAATTATGCTCACCAAAATACCACCAACCACGCATACCAACCACGCATACCAAATATGCATGTCTGGGTGCTGAAATAATGCATGTCCACTGTATTATTGTTGTACATGGCCCAATCTGAATACAAGGAGTGATTGTTGCTAAGTTATTTTTCGGCGGTAAGAAAATACCGTCAGGCCCCAAATCTCCACAAAATACCCTACATATTTATGGTGCGTTGCAGGCCGGGAAAGTGATCATAGAGTACCTACTGGGCGTGGCAAGCATGTCTCACACTGCCATTTGCACATTAAAGGGAACCCATTTTATAATAGCAGTGTGCCACTAAAAACGAATTTCAGAATGTCACAAAGGGAAACCACATTCTCAGATCTAGTGCAATATTTAGAGGCAAAGTTGTTTGCACATGGAAATTGGTCATCGAATAGCACGTTAGAATGGCATGAACGCATTCAGGGTGAGGTGCAGGAAGAAAAACTAGACAATATTTTTGCAGAAGGCAGCATAATTCAGGTCTGCCTTACAAGATTATTGAATGCAGCTGATAAAAGTGCAGAGAAAGACTGTTTAATACGGCTATGCGGCAAAATATGGTTTATTTTAAACAAGTCCCTGCGAATGCAAGAGAATGATACTCAGCTAATTAACAGGTTAAAGACTGAATTAGATGGGGCAAGTAAAAATCAGGAAATGTTGAGAGCAGAATTGAATGTATGCCAAAAAGACATGCAATTAAAATGCAGAGACTTTGATACTCAGTTATCCAAAAGCAAGAAACAATTTGAGGATAGTGAGCAAGAATTGGTACACTTAAAAGCCTTAGTGGATCACATTAGACAGGATAAAGATGAGGTTGTTTCAGAAATGCAGATTTTACAAAAAGAACATTGTGAAAAAGAATGTGATCTCCAGAGCGCAGAACAAGAAATGATTAAAATGATTCAAGAAAGAGACAAGAGAAATTAAGAGTTCAATGAATGCCAAATGCAAATGTGCGACATGCAGGAGGTGATTAATAAGATGAGTGATGAAAACAACTATTTGCAAGATGAAGCCAACAGACTCCTTAAAAAGTGTAAGGACTTAGAACAGCAAATGTGCATTCCCAGGTCCCAGGAGAGGAGGCAGGGTACCACATTCAATGGAGTGGAGGTGAATTCTAGCTCTACCCAAAGAGCTAGTGCTCCAGTGACTGGGCCGGTGACTGAACTTGGTTGCAGCGCCCTTGGGGGATTTGATACTCCCATTGGGGGCAGCCACCAATATCATACACCTGAAAACAGGATTGAATCACAAAATAGTGCAATTCCATGCATTGCAACAAATAGCCCAATAAAAATAATGAAATCCATTAAAGCCCTGATCAAACCATTTAAAAAGGGAGGTGAATGCTGCATTGAGGATCATTTAGAAGCGGTGCAGGACATGCTCCTTCCCTGGGCAAGCAAAACAAAGGCCAAACACAGACAGAAAAAGGAAATACTCACAAGGAGGGTACAAGTCAATCATCTGAAGAATTCTTTGAGCCACATATTTTTGAAGAGGCTGAAAGGGCTGGTATCACACTAAATGATCACAAATGCACAGAATTAAAAAATGACAAATTGCTGAATGATGTTGTTACACATGTTCAGTTGGAAGGTTGTAATGTGGTCTCTGATGTTACCCAAATGGATGGGCGAACAGTGGCCACACTCCAAAAAACCTCTGATCATGGAGAAATGAATAAAGTCTCTCGCGCAGAAATGGGTAAAAAGGAGGGAAAAGTGTCTTTCCATTTACCAATGTGTTTAGCCAAAAGTGAAAAAGACCTGAGAAAGGTGAGCCCTGAAATCAGTAAGAATTCACATTTCTTATGTGTATTAGAGGAAGTTGAGGACAGATATTATGCACCCATCACTGTAGAAGAAAAATGCCACACCTTTGCTATGATTGACACTGGCGCACAGGCCACAATTATGTCCAAGGAGCTGGTAAAGAGTATCAATGAAGGGAGACCCCCACGGAGTCAGATCACAGTGAAGGAAAATCAAGGCCCAGTGCATAACTTTAATGGGGAGGAGGTGCCCATCATAGGTGTAACTGAGGTTGACATAAAAATAGGAAAGCACAGAATGAAACAAGAGGTATTGGTCACATCTATTTGTGAAATTCCATTTCTGATGGGGACAGATTGTCTGAAAAGATTGTCTCCTCTAATAGATGGGGTGAATGGAGTGCTGTGGTCCTTAACCAAAAAACCATTGAAGCCTAAGAAACTAAAATCACAAAACAGCAATATAAATGAATGTCACACCGTTGCCAAAACAAATGATGCTGTGGAGGTATATCTCCAGAATAGCTGCATACCTAGTGTCACTGTTATATTAATGTATCAGGACAAAATGCAGAGCGACAATGAAAAACTACCTGTACAAATATACTTGGACCCAAGGAAAAATTGGCAGACTGCCATAGATGAGCACACATTACGTTTTTATTTAAAAGAGAAAACATGCAAACAGAATATTACTCCTAAAACAGATTCAGAAAAACACATTACCACTCTGGCAGAAATACACATGGAAGATGAGCAACCATGGGTTCATGTTGGTATAAATGACTATTTTAAAACAATAAAAGACACTTTAGCGCTTGAACATGAAAGGAGTTTCATTAATGAGAAATTGTTGCAAAAAATAATGGAGAGGGAAGAAATCCCGAGATTTAGGATTAAAAACCAATATGTTTCTGGCTTGGACAGTCCAGACTTTGAAAACCGAATTGCAGGCAGATGCATGCTTAAAATTAGCATTGGGCAGAAAACAATTTACCATAATGTATGGATAGTGAGTGGAGCACAAAATGAATTTTACATGGGAAATGACATCATGCACAGAATGTGTATGGTGTTAGATTTCCTTAATCAAAAAATATGGTCACGCCTAGGTGGTCCGGCACCTCAATTTGAAGACAAAAGAAGGGCTTATCATTGTGCACAACTGGTTCCTTATGCAATCGAATTACAAATGAGGAAAGATACTATTATTCCTGCATTTACAAAACAGTTTGCAATAACACTGAAATGCAAAAATGGACAGCAGATGAAAGGCTCTGATGCATTTGTATGCCTGAATGAATCCATAAAACAGCAAGGCCTGGATTATGAATACATTCCATTGGTAGATATTGGTGAAGGATCTGTAAAAATTATGGTAAATAATAAAGGTTGTCAGGATATTCATTTAGAGGAAAACTACCCATTAGGAATGGCCATACAAAAATCACATTATACGGCAGATTTAAATAACATGGTGATTGGAAATATTCCTGAAAAGTATGTAGATGCCAAGGGTGAGTTGCCAGAACACCTGGACTCTCAGCCCAAAGGAATATTTAAAATTCATTCTGTGTATCCTTATGATTCAAATGAGACAGTGTGCTGCCATCAAGAGGATTGCATAATATTTAATTTAAATGAAAATGAAACAGAAAATCAGCCCATTGAAGTGGAAGCTGATATGCCAAAATATTTAAAAGTGGCAGCTTTAAAAAAAGACACAGCCACACAGTTAGAGGAAAGCGCCGAGATTCCCTTACCAGAAGATTTTCCAGAATTTTCCAAAATGGTAGAAGAACAGATCTCCTTAGCGAATGCGTGTGAAATCAATAAAGAGAGGGACAATCTGAGGGAGATATTTATGGAGTTTAAGGATGTATTTGCAAAAGATGCTTATGATTGTGGTTTAACTGATTTACATGTGGCCACACTACCAGAAGGGTGTAGCAGAAATCCAGTGTTTGTACGCCAGTATAGACTACCGCTGGCATGTTTAGAATCATTGGCAGAGATTATTAAAAATTTGGAATCGCAGGGAATCATCAGGCCCATTCATAGCACATCCAATACACCTATTTTAGGTGTGTTAAAGCCAAATGGTCAATGGCGGCTGTGTGCAGACTTGAGAGAGTTAAATAAAAGAGTACCAGTATCTAGATGGCCACTGCCATTCATTGATCAGGGCCTAGCTCAGATACATGGTTCAAATGTATTTACCACATTAGATCTCACCTCTGGATATTGGTGCGTGCCATTGGCAGAGGAGATACAACATTTATTTTCCTTTACATTTGACAGGACTCAATAAGCCTGGCTTAGAGCTCCGTTCGGGTACATCAATAGTGGGAGTGAATTTGGCATATTTTTGAGAAAGGCCATGCCGGATGCAGCGGAAAGAGGAACAATAGTTTATGTGGACGATGTCCTGATAAAAAATAAAAGCCTGAAAAGCCATTTTGATGAAATAAGACATGTACTTGGCCAATTGCAGAAAGCAGGCGCCAACGTATCTTTGCAAAAAGCACAATGGTGCAAGAAAAAAGTGAACTTTCTAGGGCATGAAGTGACTGAACATGGGCTAAATCCACAAAAGAAGAAAATAGAGGCCCTACAAAGATTAAAAGATCCTAAAAATATGAAAGGAGTAAAAAGTTTATGAGGGATGACAGGCTGTAACAGAAAGTTCATTGAAAATTATGCAGAAATCACTCAACCATTGACTAAACTGCTTAAACTGAATACTCCCTGGAAATGGGAAAAAGAGCAGTCTGATGCAGTGGCTAAATTAAAGGAATGTCTTGTAAAGGCACCATGTTTAGCATACCGCATAAAGGACAAGGATTTCTTTATAGAAATAGGTTTTTCTGAACATTGTATGTCAGCAGTGTTATCACAAAAACACGATTTGAATCACAAAACCATTGCATATGCAAGTAAGGCATTTTCCCAAGTTGAAATGAAAGTGAAAAGGCCCTATTAACCACTGTGTGGCCGCTACAACATTTCCGCCCCATTGTTCAGGGAGAAAAGGTGATTATTGAAACAAATCACCAACCTTTGCAATTTTTAGAGAGTAAAAGAATTAGATCAGGTAATCTAGCCCAATCCAGAATCACTTCATGGACGCTGGCATTACAAGGTTTTCCCGTAGAAGTGAGATATGGACAAAATAAAAAGAACCCAATTGCTCAAGGGTTAGCTGACTTACATGACTGTGCAGCTGAACAAATACCAAATGAAATGGAAGTAGAAACTAGTTTGCAGGAATTTGAACAATCACCACACAAAGCTTTTGATGAAAAAACATGCAAGGATTTGCCAACTGTATATGTGGATGTTTGTGCTTTTCACATTGAAAATGACAGTAATAAACAGTTAGTGGCAGGAATAGGAAATTTCTGGTTGAAATGTGAAGGTGTCCCCAGTATAGGGATGAGGATTGGAGATAGGAGCAGTCAGGTGGCGGAATTGGCAGCCATTTATAAAGCAATTGCTACTGCAGTTGATAAAAAGTTCAGTGAAATTGTCCTGGTGACTGATTCTGACTATGCACGGAATAGCTTTGTGGAGTATTTGCCTGGTTGGAAAGCAAGAGGCATGGTTACATACAACAAAAAGCCACTTAAGCATGGAAAAATGATACAAGCCATAGACAAATTGGTGTCAGAGAATAAGTTAACAATATACTGGAGAAAAATTCGTGGGCATTTAAAAACACCAGGAGAGGATAAGGAGGGAAATGATAAGACAGACCACCTGGCTAAGATTGGGGCTGTGATGGGAGAATTGCTACCTATTGATTATTTAATGGGTGAAATACAAATTGATGCAGTCACACGTTCTAAAGCACCAAAGGAGGTAGATCAACCGGTGGTGCAGTGGAGTCATGACATGCCAGACCAAGATTTGATTGAGGCACAAAAGAATGATCAAATTTTGGGAATCTATTATAATCATTTGATAGATCCCGAACAAAATTCTTTGACAGAAAATGATTGTATGGGAAAAGAAGAGTTGAGGGTGTTATTAAAGAACAAAACACGAATTAGATTACAGGATGGACTCATGATTAGAGAGTCCATAACAGGACAAATACAGTGGGTAGTACCCCTTTCATTCAGAGGACTAATGCTACACCATGCACATGATGCCATAGCTGCAGGCCATAGAGGTTCACAAAAAACATTAGAAATACTAAAAGATTATGCTTACTGGCCACATATGTCCCAAGATGTGGAATTATATACTAGAGGATGTCTAGTATGCGCCCAATTTAAACCTGCTTCACCAATGCATAGAGCACCATTGATGAAAAGAGGCCTAACTCTCCCATGGTCAGATTTGCAAATAGACTATGTAGGTCCTTTAAAAAGGTCAAGCAGGGGACACCAATATATTTTGAGTGTGGTATGTTTGATGTCGAAGTGGATTGAATGCATTCCTGCACCAGATTGTAGTGCGCAAACAGCAGCCACATTGCTGGTGAACCATGTGTTCTCAAGGTTTGTGTTGCCACAAAGAATTGAGTCAGACAGAGGAAGTCATTTCACAAGTATTCTAATGTGTAAGGTATGGCAAATACTAGGTGTGAAAAGGAAACTACATATCGCATATCGGGCGGCGTCTTCAGGTACAGTTGAAAGAAGCAATAGGTCTGTTGTGGATATTTTAAAGAAATTTGTGGCAGAAGCAGGTTCCAGCTGGGATTTACATTTACCGTTGGTTTTGATGGCAATCAGATCAACTCCTGCCAAGGCAACAGGTGTTAGCCCCCATGAGGTCTTGACAGGTAGGAAAATGGTGTTACCACAACACCTACTATACAGAACACATGAGCAGACACTTGTGAGTGCATCCACAGTTCATGAATATATTGATGAACTGAGGAGGCATTTGCAACATGCATTTGCTTTTGTGCAGAGAAATCTGGAAAGAGCTGCTGACAGTGCAAACTCTTATTATGACGAAAAGACATCAGTAAAGGAATACAGTGTAGGGGATCAGGTGTACAAGTTTCATTTTGGAAAAAGTAAACAGAAAAATTCTAAATTTCTAGCAGCCTGGGGGGGGGCCATTTCGAATTATAGATAAGGTCTCTCCTGTAGTTTATAAAATTTTGAAAAATGAAGGTGAAACGGCAATAGAGCAGTTTGTCCATGTAAATCAAATCAAACCATGCCATCCCTGACATGAGATCAGGCAGCTTGTGCATGTAGAAACAGATGAAGTCCCTTGAACACAAAAAGAGAAAATAAATGGGTACAATCAGGAGGCAGTGACAAAGAAGTTAAAAAGTTGATTGTTATAATGGCACATAAACACTGTAATATATGTAAAAATATATAATATAAAATAAATAAATAAATAAAAATGTATAATGGAAGCTCATGGTTGGTGTGCAGAGAGAAAATGTATTAAATATTGAATGCTGTTTTATATGTGCTTGTTTTCTTTTAACTTGTGTTTAATTTCAGAAAAAAAATAAAAAAGACGAAATATTTTTACCAAGCGTGTTTTATTTTTGGCAAAAGGGTGAAGTTAGTGTAGTGCTATGTACTTAATTTGTTTATTTTCTATTTGATTTAGAAAATTAACATTATTTGGTCGGAGGTTCCGGGATCAGAGCCCACGGGAGATGATGGAGTCCTGGAGCCCACGTGGACGGATTCCGGGAAAGCCCCAAAGAGGGGTGAAGACCAAGGCTGCAAAGCGATCAGCATTGAAGATGATACCGATGATATGGTTAATGATGATGATATTTGGAGGGATCTTCAAGAATTCAGAAGCACAGGTTGTCATTGAACCTGGACCAGCATCTGGTATCGCGGTGGAAGAGGCACCAGGATTCATCATGAGTGATAGAAGGATGATTTTCCAAAATATATACATACCATTGAATCCTGAGATTTTGATTGAAAAACACTTGAACAATGCCGGAATTAAGATTGAACAGACTAAAGAGTGGCTGGAAATAAGAAAAGAGGACACTAAGCAGTCAATAAGAGATATATTAATGCAATTGGAAAAAACATTTGTGAATTCAGCAGACATTAAGAAGAAGAGAGGAAAGAGAGGTGCGGTGATGCTCGCGATATCATTGTTAATGTCTATAGTTGGAGCCATAATAGGTACCACAATATCAACAGCCAATTCTATTTCGGTAGGAACACTGAGTACTAAAGCGCAACAACTGAGTATTGACCTAGAAATAATACAAAAAACATTAGATGGAATTAGAAGGGGACTGGATGAACAAGTAAGATTCATAAATGAAACTGCAATCATTCTAAATGAACAAGCGGATGTAATGCAACGGGCGACTAAAATAATACTTAAGCATGACAGAACTTTAAATGAAATATTGAACATAATGAGTCCTGTTGATAGACTATTAACGAATTATATGAGAGAAGTTCAAACTGCAGTTTCACAATTGATTCGAGGACATATCCCCTTGTATTTTGTTTCGCAGGATATTATTCGTCAAATGATAGAAAGATTGACCAGGAGGGAAATTGATATAATACAGGTAAAAATTGCATTCGAAATGGGTAATGTGATGCCGTTATATGTGGACTTGGAAAGACTAGAGATCGGATTTTTGCTATGCATCCCATATGTAGCCCCTGAACTTATTTATCAAAAGAAGTGGGTACACAACGTGGGATTTTGGCAAGAGGACGAATTTATTAAGATTAAGGCTCCAGAAGTGGTGGCATTTCAGTCATGGGAACCTGAAGTTTATTTAATACCAAACCTGGAAACATGTGTAAAATTTAAAGAACAGAATTATATGTGTCCAGGTAAACCGTTTGTTCCTGATGCCACAGATGCTATTTGTGGTTTGAAATCTGACCCAAGTATATCAGAGGGATGTGAAGTGATTATTAGCAATATGGGGAGTGAAGAAATGGCACAGGCTAAGATGGTCAGAGGTAAATGGTTGATCAGCACCTGTTTAAAGAACATGACGGTAGTACATTTAAACCATGGAACATACGTGGTTAAACAGGTGAAATATTATGTTTTTTATTTACAGGTTCCAAAGGATACAATTGTGTCAATTGGGGGGTTAACATTGTTTCATGTAACAAATGATGTTTGGGAAAGCCAAGTGGAAAATATCGATTTTTTTCAAAGGGATACTTTTCCAATAGATCCGGATGTGGAATATTTATTGAATCACAAAGAAAGACATCTTATAAAAATGAATTTGAGAAAAAACAATATTACAATTAGTAATCTGGGGATAATAGAAGTGGAAAGATTTAATTGGGGAACCTGGGGGGAACCTGGAGGGAACGCTCAATAGTGGGTTTGGCTGTCCTGGTGTTAATCATGGGTGGATGGTTGATTGTGCTATCAGTAAAAATGAAAATGTTACTGATTTTACTAGCTACGTCAGGAAGAGAAAGATATCCCAATACACATGCATTTAAAAAAAAAAAAAAAGAACAAGTTGTTTTTAGGAATTGGCTTGGATTGTAACCAAGTTCTAAAAACAAAAGGAGGGTATGTAGGGATATTTGGCGTGTTACAGCACAGAGTACAGCACTACTGCACAGGTAGCAATTTTTTTATGCAGCACCACCACATGGGTGCGGTGCATTGCTATATGTGTTACCAGATAAACATGACATATAAGTAAAGCCAGGCTATTCAGTCAAAAACGATTTTAACATATAAGATGCAAATCTATTTTTACAGTTAAAGGCACAAGTGCACATTCAAAAATGCACACTATTTTTCACCTGAAATGCCTATGGTGCAAGAGTCACATTTGAAAATTAATAACTAACATTATTAATAACTAACCTGACTAATAAAACTGCATTTAACATAACCCACTAATAAAAATGTGTCTCCACTGCAGAAATAGGCCTACTCTGAAAGTGAACTTTTAAACGCACATTCATTTTTTTTTCTTTTTCTCTGCTGCTCTGTCCACATAACTCAGGAAGCCAAGAGCTCGAAGGTACAGGAAATCAGTTGGTTACAAATGGTTACTGTAAAAAGGAGCCATTGTGTAGAGAGGGAGGATGTGGCATGATTAATTTCTGATTGGAGCAGCGTCATAGCAAGTATCATGCTAGAGGCAGGAATGAGAGTTTTTGCTGGGGGGAGTTTGAAGAGAGAGGGAAGACAGTCGGGATTTGGAGAGCTGGGAGAAGGACCTGTTTTCCTGGTTGGAGCATTTTTGCTGAAAAAGCTGAGAGTTCCAGGCAATAACCCCGGTTTGAGAACGAAAGACGCTTGTTTTCACCGGGGTTAATCTTCAAGGGAGCCACATTCAGAAAGAGAACAGCTGAAGAAAACTCAGGCTGAACAGATAAGGTAGTTACAGAAGTGTGGGGGCTGAGTGTGTACAAGAATATTCAGTCAGTGTAGGAAAGGAGATTCCTGTGCTTTAATCACATGTTAATGTTGCAAATTGAGTTCTCGTCTCCGCCACTCTCTTTTCAGTGTATCACAGACAATGCTGTTACTGTGCTATTTTATTTATTTCTGTAAAGAGTGAGATCGTGTTTAAATGCAACTTTTATAATACACAAAAATATTTGAAAGCAGACGGGTGGTGTGTTTTATATTTACCAAAGCAGTGCTGATGATGTGGGGAGATGTTTAGACAGTGCAATTGTCATTTTCAATGTAGCTAAACATCAAATTTGGTTGCAGCCGTGTGCACAATGTAATTTAGTATGAGCAGTTATAACTAACTGTGTGTGTTGTAGTTTGCCGGAGGTCAATTAGTCGACAAAAAGGGAGGCCCGGGACATAGTTCACTACCGTATATAAGATAGTGAAAATACCACATGATAGCTCGCTGCCGTAGATAAGACAGAGAGAAATTGCCCATGGTGGCACACTAAAAATGAAAATGTGGTGTTCCAGAAATGCAAGCCTGAGGTCTCTCTAGTGATTACACATAAAATCTAAGCAAAAATAAGGGATTCTGGACATTGGGGCCACAAATAAAACAAGGGAATTATGCTCACCAAAATACCACCAACCACGCATACCAACCATGCATACCAAATATGCATGTCTGGATGCTGAAATAATGCATGTCCACTGTATTATTGTTGTACATGGCCCAATCTGAATACAAGGAGTGATTGTTGCTAAGTTATTTTTCGGCGGTAAGAAAATACTGTCAGGCCCCAAATCTCCACAAAATACCCTACAGCTCTCAGTATCCAAAACCAATCCCACCAAGTTTGGACTGGCAGATAAATGTGTTTGCACTATATGTCCCGATTCAGCATCGCCTATACCCAATGAATTCCGCTTCAGTTTATTGCACAAATTAAAAAGGGATCCATCATTGTCAATGCTAAATGAGTGGAGTGTGTCTCTCATAGTGACCTTACTGGGGGTAATTCCCAGCAGACTAAGGGGGTAATTGCGACCCTGGAGGTAGCCATGCCGCTATTTGGTCCGGGTTCCTGGAATGGGGAAATACTGGGCCATTCCGACCATGGAGGGCCCGGTATTTCCCCATTCCAGGAACCCAGACCCTGTACATCCCCATTCCCATTCGAGCCCCCATAGGGCTCAATGGGAATGGGGAGGATGCTTGCGGGACCCGCTTATCCGGGCCCGCAAGGAGACCTCATAATGAGGTGATAGGGGGTTAACGAGGCCAGCAGCTCTCCCGGCCCCATTAACCCGCTACCACCTTTCGTATAATGAGGCCCTAAATCTCTTTGGAGCCGACTCCAATGCAAGTGGTGGGATTTTTGGACTAAAGAAACCAGTAATAGGGCACAGGTGTTGGTCTGTGTTTCTCACAGCATTCAGAGGGTTAGGTCTGCATTTTTTTGCTTCAGGGCTGATTTAACTTTGTATAGCTGTTTTGAGGGGCTCCACATCCTCTGACCTGGTCTTGCTGTCTCGCGTTGGAGTCCTGCTCGTCGTTTTTTTCTTTGTTGCATTCTCCCCATTCACCAGCACAGTGATAGTTTTTCCCTGCCACAGATCTGTGTTCCGGTCTTACAAATTGTTTGTGTTGTTGGTGACCTAATGATGTAGCGGGGTGCACATAGATAATGCACTTCTGAATACCGACAGCTGACCCTTGAACGCAAGCTCAGCTGAGGAGAAGGAGCGTGCTGTCTCCAGTCAATTCACCCAACCACACAAACCCCAATACACTCAGGCTCACTCCGCCCAATTAGACAATTACAGTAATTCAGTAAAGATGAGCCGCTCTTACCAGGTAAAGGAAGTTAGTGTGCCACTGAATAAGTTGTGAAATTGCACTCCACACTGCTCCAGCAGGGGCTACTGTCACACCTGGTCCTCCAACAGCAACTCACAGAGCACCTATGCGCGCAAGCCCATCACATGCGATGGGATAGAAAAGGTGGCGAGCCAGCCACAGCAAAAACAAGGTGTCCAGGGACCATGGGGTATGCACTTGTCAATTACACATAGAGAGGCTCACGTTGGTAGAGTTAGGACTGCTGTCACTGGGAGCAGTGCAGGGTGCTGTCTGCACTCACTGTCTTGCAATCTGGGACTTACCTGTAACCTGCCCTGTATACTCTCTACTCTTCACACATGTCTCACCTTAGGTGCACAGTGGACTCCCACCCCCCCCGACTGCCAAGAAGTGTTCTGCCCCGCTGCCAAGAGGTGTTTCGGGCAGCAGAGCACACACTTCTCTGCTCCGGTCTCTGTCTGCCTTTTCTGACAGTTCTTCGTGGCAGCCACAGCCGGCAGCCAGCAGCGGGAAACAAGGCAAAGCTAAATATGAAGAGGAAAGGACCCTCAAACATGTGTTGGGCATGTCAAGCAAAACTGCGCACTGTGTTGGCACTGCGTTTGGACAGAAACAACGATCGGCAGCCGCTTCGACACAAATGACTGACTTGCCAGTACAATATATGTAATATACAGTAAAAAGTCTGGCCTTAGAAGAGGCATGTATATGAAGAAGTAGGATGGGCACCCACTTGCCTTCAGGATTTATTTGGTTATATATTTAGTGTTTTGGATGGGATCGGCCATTCCAGAGAGCATGATGTAGCATAAAGAAAGTAGATAATGGGGTAAGGGTTTGATTTACGATTCATGACAGAATCCATAGGGGGAGCATAACAGTGGGAGTTTTCGTTCCTACAATTCTAGACGAAAGTTGATAGCTCTTAACATTCACATTTGTTATTGTTCAGAAATGCATCTCCAAGACATATTCACATACCCAGATATCCAGATTTTAATATTCATAATTTAGCTTTGGTGCATTTCTTTAGGTCTAATCCTGTCAAGCACGGTGAGCCTGAATCGCAAGGCAAATATATTTCCATCTCCCACATCACTAGACATAGAAATTGGTTTGTGTGTGTCTGTGTAAGTGACAGAACTACAGACAGGAGAGTTGTTTGCATTTAATGTTTCACAACATAATGTCAGTACTTTAACAAGACTGATGTTAACCTTGTGTTGCTTTGGCAGTCTCTCTTCATCAACAACATTTCTTTAATATTGTACACTGCCAAACTTGACTGGTGGATACTGGATAAATATGCCTCTACTCTTAAGATAAAACGCTATGAAAGCACTGTTACAACTTGATACAAGATCCACTTATTATATTATACCAATTCGATTTCAATCCTCTTCTTAGCATGCTTTTCAACTCAGATGACGTACACACTGTAGAAATTTAAATGGTGTATTGTAAACATGAATTGATTTGTTTAGTCCTGAATAAGGCTGGAACAGACTGACTTTATCCACTGAAACAATTGTCGATGCTCTGTTTATTTGTTTCATATTTTAAGTGAGAAATAACTTCTCACCTAGTTGCCAATGATAAGCAAATCAAGATTTTAATTCATGATTTTTTGTATTATTATGTTTGTAATGTTATGTTAATGTGTTTTGGTGCATAACACAGCAGGTACCTAGCAGATATTTACTGCATCTGTGTGCAGATGGCAAATAAGGGCAAACATATTCTAGGCCGATCTGATAGAATGAGTATGTATGCTGATAGAAAAATTACACCAGAAAAGCACTTGTACGAAAAGGTGTTTCCTTAAAGTAATCAAAGAGTAAGCAGAGGCTGTTCCAAAGGCGAGGGCCAAAATCTGAAAACTGCCTATCTCCTCTGTTTGAGCAACGTGAAGAAGGAGTGTGTTAAAAACACTGATTGGCAGACTAAAGATGGCATGCTGCAAGATATGGTTTGATTTTCGAACATAGATACTTGGGTGCCAATCCATGGACATATTTAAAACTCAGGCTCAAAATGTTGAAGATTATCCATTGGGAAATAGACAGCCAATGCAGTGTCTAGCAGAAATAACAGGAAAGTTCTTAGGCACAAATAAGCCCTACAACTGCATTTTGTGTAGTTTGTCAGTGGCTCATCAAATAGACAAAGCATTGGCATAATCAAGGTGGGAATTTACCAAAGAGTGCACCACCATCACATGGTGCAGAAGAAAACGAAGAATCTGCATCAACATGCACAAACAATAAGAGGATATTCTGACAACACCATTGGCTTGATTGCTTAATTTCATCTCAGATTCCCAGATGACGCCTAGATTCTTGTTGTTCAAAGCAGACCTGATAGGCATACCCATTATAATTAGTGATGCATGGCATCTCAGAGGGTCTTTTAGAAGGTGCAAAGGGCCTGGTAACATAGTCTCAGTCTTGGATGGGCTGAGTTGAAGTTTATTATTAGTCACCAAATGTTTTACTTCAGAGAGGCAAAACTGGAGATGGGAGAAATTCTACTGGGGACCGGAGACCTTGGGAAACAGTTGTGGATCATTTGCATAGCATTTCAAATGAATATCATATTCACAAATGACGATCAATATGGAGGAAACATAAATATTGAACAGAACCAGGGACACAGGCTAACGGAGAGAGACTCTGCATGTAACCAGAGAAGAGGATGATGCAAATTAGCCGGTCTTGACAGCTTGGTACCTGTTGGAGGGGAAGCTGTGAAACCAGTCCAGTCAAGTGACCCGACATCCCCAATAAAGTTTAAAATATAGATAAAAGGATATGGTGCTCCATAAGGTGGCCAATCAGTCTAACATTAACAACAGTGGCAAATGGCCATGCTCCAAAAAGAGTAATGAATAATACCATACTGACACCAGGGCAGTTTCAGCCCCATTTCCTGGATGGAACCCTGATCACAGGCTGTCTAGTAGCTGGTTGTGCTCAACAAAGGCACCTAGTTGTTGAGTCACCACCTTTTCTACGATCTTATATGTGCCAAGGAAGCCATGCAATCCGTCCATAGTTCCCCATTTCCATAGGGTCTAATGAGGTTTTTTAAGAGGAGTGTATAAGGGCAGTTTTCAAACCCTGGGGGACAATTCCCTGTTTGAGTGTGAATTGACCAAACTGGAAATCCATTGATCAAACGTGAGGAATGAAGCTGGTCTACGAGGGCAGTAAGTATGTCCAAACTAGATTGGCTAGGCTTGAGCTCATGCAGTAAAGCAAGGATGTCTTCCTCCGATAATCTTTTAAATTCAAGGAAAGATTCAGCCTGAGTACCAGTGGCTGACTCCATGCCAAAGATGGCAACTCATCATGCTGGAATCGTTCATAGATCCTATGGATCTTCCTTGGAAAGAACACATTGAATGTGTTAGCTAAATGAGTTGATGGTACAACTTTCTGTGGTAAAGAGGTAGAATTTGTAAAATTGTTAACAAAAGGGAAGAGTTTGGCAGGTTTATTGATGGCATGACTGAATCTGGCAAAGCAGAAAGGAAGAAATTTGCATTCCTAATTTCTATCTTATACACAAGAAGTGATTCTTGTGTTTCTCTAAAATTAGATTAATCTCTAGAAGTCTGCCAAGTTTTTTTCTTTCGGGTGATACATTTGTTTAAGTGATGTAAGTGCTGATGAAAACCAGGAATTAGGATGTTTTATGCTTGTATGAGAGAAATGGAGGAGGGTGATTGTTTGCCATTCAAAAGGATACTTGATATTGATTGAAAAACGTAATTGTTTTATCTATGTATGTTTTGTGATATGGTTACATTAAAAAACCATACACAAAATCCATCAAAAAACAAGCATTTCATATCCATCCTAAGATACATTACTTATGAAAAAAGTTTTAAAGTAAAATAGCGAAGAGCAGAAAACGATTCATCATAAAACCGTTCATCAAATGACATAAATTATTGAATCAAATAGAATTAGGACACTGTCTGCAACTTCCTCCACAAGTGCCTGTGTCATCCCTCATTTAAGCACAGAAACCTTTTGACAAAATAATGACAGATCCCCTATGCCTCATTTAAGCACAACACTGTTTTATCTAAAAATGGCAGATCTTTCAGACTTTTCAGCAAGAGATTCAGTACTGCACTATGGCAGTGTTGATATAATGTTATCAGCCTTGATTTGTAGCAGGTCCGTTTTAGACAGCTGTGCCCCAAGAGTGGAACATCTTGCGTCCACCATGATCACCCGCACTTTCATACAAAGGCATTATAGACCTGTATGTTCTCTATTCTGCCCCCTTCACGTCTCTGCTGGAAGTGCCTTCACTGTTTGCATTATTAGTGCTACACGAGGTTCCCTGTCAGAGGTTAACTGATTGAATGCAATGCTTTCTATTACATAATACAAAGTCAGAAAGATACTTTACACTGAAAAAGCAAGTGATGCATGATAAACAGGCAAAATAAAGTCAAAACAAAATGGACCAACCATTTACATTCACTAATAGGACCCAGCAGTACTCGCCTTGCTTTTATGGTTGAAGTTTTCCATGTTTGTAAGGTCAAGCACATAAGAAGAAAGGAGTTTTGTGGCAAAGAGAGGGGCAAGGGAACCTGTCGGACATGAGAGAGTAAGATTTGGATTCCAACTGGGTTGTAACTTATTACTTGCAAGGAATTTTGCAAGGAATTAAAGCTGCACAGACTGAAAGGAAGAGCTTACCTGGTGCAGCAGCCTGATGCAAGTTGGCAACAATACCTGTTCTCGGCCCTTGAAAGATAAACATACAAAAGTCATGCTAATGACCTGATTGTTTAGACAAATGTCCCAAAATTAATTAAATCTCAGATATAATTCAAAATGATCCGGGGGAACCCTTTTTAAGAGCTATATTATGTAAAGGGGAAGATCGTACAAGGTAGTACAAGGTACCCTTTTCTTGATATCATAATACTGCCCTAAATTGGGTCCAAGAACCACGGACCCTACCTGCCCTAAAGCTCTGTGGCTGTGGACGGTACCTTTAAAGTAACAAAATGGCATATTGCATTAAAAACATCTATTTAAGCAATATTAACTAGAAGGGAGAACTCACCTCCACATTTATTTTGATATTATAAATAATACATCATTATCATTATTTTGATATTTATTAGTGCTTTCAAATTCCATACTAACACACACACACACACACACACACACACACACACACGCGTGTGCGCGCACACACACACACTGTATGCAGCAAGAGACAAATAAGACAGTTCTGGATCTATGAAGATGCATCTTGCATAATGAAGTCAGAGTATGCAGAGCTGCTTGCAGCATGTTGGAACCCACAGTATTCTGTATATTAGTATTAAAAGAAGTGGTAATTATTTTAGGAAATAGTGGAACAAATGAAAAAATACAAATAAAATAAAAAAATAAAATGTTCAATTAAAATGGCACATTGCAATAAAAACATCTATTTACGCAACATTACCTTTAAGGGAGGACTCACCTGAATAGTTATTGTGCTTTTTAATAGTGCCTCCAAAGTCCTTACACACACAAACACAGGCAGTTTATGCAACAAAAGACACACAAGACTGTCATTCTAGTTCTGGCATTATGGAGTCAGAATATGCAGAGCTGCTTGCAACATGAAAGAACCTGTATATTATAAGGTTCATAGCAGAGTGAGATATATACATATCTGGGATAATTAATAAAAATAACACTGCCAGGTAAACAATTATAGGACAAATCTGATCGTGGCTTTATTCTTCCACTTCTGCCCCCATTGCAAATTCCAGTGCAGTCTTAATGAATGCAACACCAAATATGCGAGAACTACTTCAAAATGAAGCATAATTGTTTGTGAAAAATAAAATGTGGTTGTTTTGTCTCGTAAAGTGCTAAGACGTGTTTTGTGCTAACCAATCCTTTTCTGGCCAGCGCCCACATAGATATGCCCAGAGGGCCACTGCACGAGACGGCCTTGATTTATTTCTGGAATTGCAGAGTGCCCTCTGTCGTTCTGAGAGGGCTTTTGAAAAAAGGCGTCTTCATTATTAATGTGCCTGAAGGAAATTTGCATTGCATATTCAATTTTCTTTGAATGGCTCTGTTTCTTCAGGAAAATGAAAAGCCTTATACGTTCAAAATGGAGCCCAGTTTGGAAGGTGATGTTGGGCTGCGCCGTACACTGTACTGCTGCTACGCCACAGAGTGCACCTCTCAATTGCAGCAAAAATAATGGCCTCATGTCTTCATAGAACACTACGAGATATGTTGGCAGACGCGTGTAAACGTGATCCCTGGTCATTAGGGATTGGAAAAGAGTTAGAGTTGGTAGATTTTGAAGCCACTGTGGCTACTTCAGATAGAGGTACAGACGTAGGTGCGTGGGGCAGAGTTCACCTGCCCCATCCTGCTTGCAACCCCCTTGATTCACATAGGGGGTTTTCGTGCAGGAGATGGAATAAGGGACCCATAGCTATGCATATACATATCAGCTGTAAATCATGGGATTGCAGGGTGCACATTTGAAGGGACTGGCCCTAAAAGGCCTGCAACAGCAACTGCCTCTGTTTTACATTTGCAACCTTTGTTCAATGATTGGTATAGAAATCCTCATGCTTTTCACAAGGCCAGTGCAGGTTTACGGGGGGGGCGGTTCAAACTGGGATTGGACGAAAATATTGTATATAAAAGACCGAATGCATAAATAGTGTGCATTCAGTCTAGTATAAAATACCTACTACAAAATACCAAACTAGGGAAGCCGGGGTTACACGGGTGTCCCCGCTCCCCTAGTTTGGTATTATGGTCTTCGGTTGATTGTAGGGTTGTCCCTCAAATACAATACATGTGTTGTGCTGGACAACAAAAAAGAAATTCAATTTACAAAATGCAATGCAGAGTAGTGGTGTCCGTAATTTTGTAATTCAATCTTTTCGTTTACGTTTTTCTAACGTATAATCTGTTTAAACCCATTACCCGTAGATTGCATTTCCTCTCCCTGTTCTCGAGATCATCACAAGTGTTCAATCATGGGTCTAAAATGGCAGGTAAGGGCATGTAAGAACCCTTCTCCCTAAAGTGCCATCTGCTGGTCAGAGACAGCGAATACCAGGCTCCAGGAAGAAGGCCGTAGGCACTGCCACATCTCAGAACACGTGTATTGGAATATCAGGGGTTTAATCTGGAAATCGAGCAGCTACTCTTGCAGGAGACACCCTGACCAAACATTCTGCGTGTGCAGAGAATCTTCCAGCATAAAGCCACCACAGCCCCATAATGTAGAATCCTTGGCCTCTTGAGTGAGCCTTTGGAACTTGAAAGTGGTGGCATTGCTTTGTTAAGAAGTGCAGTAAAATGGTAGACAAATCTAGTAACAGTTCAGAGACGACTTTCGCAAGGCATTGTTTCTCACAATGCTTTATTGCTCGCTACTCCAAAGCCTTTAACTCAGGTTTGCGGGCTTGTACCAGATTTTACAGCCCACCATGAACAGAATTCCTGCCTAAGAATTATTATTAAACCCACACAGTTTTTCATCAGAGAATGTTTATAAGATGCAGGTAAGCATATATAATTCAGGAACACATAGCTAGGGCCCAAACATTACTGCAAGCACACCTGGGTGATGATGTGATTTCATATGAATGGCATAGATACTATTTATGCGATAATGCCACATTTTGAATGCCACAAACACGTAGCAGTGGCTCGTGGCAGAGTTCAATGGGCTTGAGCGATGCAAACGCTTTTTAACATGTGCCAAGGATGTTACCATAAGGTTATGGTCAGAGGAAGGGGCATTTTAGCTATTAAAACATTCTACCCAATGAGGTTGGAATATTTGTTTAAAACAAGAAAATATAAATCAATACTATTAAATGGTTGAGACAGAAGACTTAAACTAGCCATTATCACCTTGGCACTAGCATTCTCTGCAAAGTAAAAACCAACATTCCAATGTTCACATTTTCACATTTTCTAATGTACCCATACGGCCCCATTCGTAAGTGGCTATGCAAAGTGCTTTGCAAATGGATATAGGAAAAAAGTATTCCCTGTTTATGATTGATTTGTTAGGGATTATGTTATGTTATATAGGCAACAACTAACACGCTAAAATGGTCAGACTATCTGTAAATCCCCTTTGACATTAGTCACACTACCCCAGTCAAGCACACGCATTGAAAATTCAGCAAACACGCCTTCAGATCCTTCCAGAAATTTCCAGTGGAAGCTCACATGGAATACCTCACCAACCTCCACCTCACGTGGGCTGATCTATCTCAGATGAACCAGGACTGCAACTTCTCTAAAAACACAACACCACCCTAACAAGCAAGTGAAACAACGCACCCTCAAGCATAATTTGTCCATTCCATAGTGCACTCAAGAACTCATCCTTGACAAAAGAAAGTTCAGAAAACAAGAAAAGACTTGGCAACAAACCTGCAGTGCATTCAACATTAACCTGCTGAAGGAACTCTGTGCTACACGCAGGCGTCTGATCACCACTGCCAAGCATAACTTTTACCAGAACACCATAGCCAAGGCTAGCAAGGAAGGCAGAGCTCTCCTCAAAGCCATCAAGTATTGAATCAACCCTGTTCCCATCCCAATCACACCCCATTGAAAATTCCACTGGCATCATCTCTTTCTCCCTCAGCATGATCAGCCATCACATAGACATCAACACCACAACTGACTGGATTCCGGAATGCAGGCAGCAGAGGCAGCAGCATAATCCTGTTGCTCCTGGCCCTCTCCCTTTTATGATAATATTGGATTATGAACTCAAAACAAAAGATTGAAACTACGGAAAATCCTATCCCCAAGAAATCAAAGCCAGCTTTGGGGATGGAGCAGACACCAAGCACTCAGGATATATATTCTTTGCTGTTGAAGATGGCTTAAGATCTTGGAAAAGTTGCACAAGATGTGGGGGATGTTAAGTCTACCATGGAGGATATTTCCTTGAAGGTATCCCAACTGGACTGCCGGGATTCTGCCTTAGAAAATGGATCAGCTTCCATTTCCACTGAAATGGCCCTTAGCTTCAGAGCTTATAACAGTTTGGAAGAATAAGTACAGAAAGGGAGAGATAAGTATTTGGAGTTGGATTTGAAGATCAGAGGCAGGAACCTGAGACTGGTTGGTGTTGAGGAGGATAGTACTGAAGATTTTTTTCAGCTGGTGTTGGACATCTTAAAAACTTCCGTAAACTATGATCAGATTACTCATGGTGACTTGGACAATGTTTATAGAGTTGGCAGAAAAGGTGGCCCTAAAACAAGACAAATTCTCTTCTCTTTTATTTGTACGAGGATTAAGGAAGAGATACTCAGGAATTCAAGGAAGAAAGGCAAAGTCTTCTATAAAGAGAAACAGGTTTTTGTTTACCCTGATTATCCTAAGGAATCTCTGGCTCTCAGGAAATCATTTAAAGAGGCTAAAGACATGGCTAAAGTTGTTGGGGTGAAGGCTTTCTTGAACAGAAACAATGTTCTGACTCTTGCCCTCCCTGGTGAGGATAAGAATACTTTGGATCCAAAAGAAGCTGTGAGCTGGCTGGAGCCATTACATAACAGAGATATTTGAAAGTACTGTTTGTTTGCATACTCCCCAGACTTGATGGCTTAATTTTTTTATTTGTTTATTTTTCATTTTTTAATTCACAGTTCTTATTTGATATATTAAAATGGCGCTTCAGGCTTGCCACAGTTTAACGATTTTTATTTGAAAATGCACTCACTCATTCCGCTCGTGGATCTTTATGTCCCGTGGATACGGGAATCATACAAAGAAAGGACCTGGCCTTGAGGGGGAATCACATGATGCTACGTACGTCACGCGTCATGTATAGATGCGTTTGTTGTCGGAATACAGAATACTACAAAACGGATCCACATGCAAGTATTAGGAAAGTTGTAAGGCGCGGCACTCCTGAACTACAAAAGGTGAAAAGAAGAAAGTAAAGAAAGAATCTTATCTGTATATGCATCGACTTGCATTTTATGAGTAATGCGCGAGACTGGGAGGCCAACCAAAGACAAATTAGAAGGAATCACCCACAACGCACTTACATTGCTACGTGAATGCAGTGGCCTATTGAAGCGTTGAAGGTATTGATGAGGATTGGAATAAAGTACCTTCCAACGTAAGTTGTGTGCCGCCATTCTGTGCGTCTGAGTTGCCATGGTAAACAAGTAATGGAGTATAGGAAGCGAAAATACCCGTTATGTGTAAGCGATTGAAAGAAAGTAAATACACGCACACACTGGACAGTATTTAACAGATACAGTGAAGCAGCATATTTGCATTGATAGAAAGCAGAAGTATGTTATGTGAAGACTGATCAAAGTAATTGAGTGCACGCATGCATGTACTGGATTTTAAAAAAGAAACACAGATATAGTGTAACAGTATGTTCATATGATATTATAGGAAAACAAATAGAGAGTGCAATACAAAAGGCCACATACTGGATACATACTCAACGAGTTACATCAATTCTGATGAACAGAGCCAATTGCTTAATAACTTGATACAACAACGTTCATTTTACACAGAAATTGAACCGAGTGGGTGCGTGCTTACGTGCGTGGGCATTGGTGTTGTCGTGATGATATGGCCATTCCATCCTCCAGGGGACTTGTGGCACTAAGACGGGCCACCTATGATGCATTTATGCTGTTGACTGAGCTATTATGCTAGTGTGTTCTTACATGCTCATTTCATATGATGTGTTGTTGTGCTTGTATATTATACATTTGATGGTCTAGGCCTGGAGCTCTTGGACTGCAGTATACACGAACGTATGCACATTTCTAAGACTTCTTATCTTTGAATTGTGTTGGGGAAGGAGTGATCTGGATTGGGTGGTGAAAATTGGGTGGTATGGATTATTATCTGCACAGTTGAGAGTTAGAAGGTTGGGCTGCACTGGGCTTGTGTGGGCACAACATAAAACTAGAAAATGTATGGGGATAAGATATCGGGGCAGTAGTTGATGGTGAGAACTGCTTGGTATTCTTGTTCATTTGGGTTGGGAGGTTATGTGGGGAATTGATCTTATTCTGGTATTTCTAGATACATGCTGATTTTGAAGTGGGGAGTTTGTGATGGGTTTGTGGTCTCTCTTTCATACATGGTAATCTGAAGTGATGTGCTCTTAGGCTGATACTTTTCTTAAATGTAGGAGGTGAGGGTGGAGGTGGTGGACATGACTTGAAATTGATTTTACACAACATTCAATGATTCTGGTGGAATGCGACCTACGTGAGGGGTTATAGCTATGTACCCCTAAATTTCTACTAATGTATTGGGTAGACAGAATCTTAATGTGGTATTTATATGAATTGGAATGGAATCCAATTAACTATTCATGGTGCTTGGGATGAGTGAGGTATGATTGATGTTAAATGAGTTCTGTGGCACAGTTTGTTACTATTTTTTAATTAGTCATCGACTTGTTTGATTCAAGTAGAATTGAGGTGATAAGAAGTGGAGTATGTTAAAGTTGGGGGGTTTCGGATAATATTGTTTGTATTTTGAAGTTTCAAAGTGAGTTCATTATGATTGGGGGCTTCGGGACTCTAGGACTCTAAAATGTATTTTTTGCACAGTTACGTCGGTTTGTGGTTTGTTAACTGCATCTGTTTCTGCGGGGGTGGGGGGGTTGGGTGACCTTAGTTTGGGTTTATATGTTTTACCAAGTTCTTTTAAGTTGCTAGTGGAGACTTTTTTTGTGTGGTGGGAAAGTATTGAAGTGGAGATAATGAGTGAAGATCTGCGGTTAGTGACATGGAATGTAAATGGATTGAATAATGCGAAAAAGAGGATGAATGTATTGCATTATTTTGGATGAACTAAGGGTTGATATATGTTTCTTGCAGGAGACCCATTTGGCGAAAGACGAGATTGGGAAGTTGAAGAAAGGATGGGTGGGGAAGGTTTATGGTGCTTCATTCAATACAAAATCCAGAGGAGTGGTGATTTTGATTATAAAGAATACTCCTATTAAGGTTCTGAGAGAATATTCAGACAAGGAATGAAGGATAATTGCTCTGTTGGTAGATATACAGGGCCATTTGGTGTTGTTGTGTAATATCTATGTACCATCAGTAGATGATGGGTCCTTCTTTAGAAAAGTGGTGCAGATGCTACAGCACATGGGATCAAGGAATATTGTCTTGGGTGGTGATTTTAATATTGTGTTGGACCCACATATGGAGAGAAGTGGGAAAACTGCTAAGGGGAGTGTCAACAGGCAATGCTTGGCTTTGGCTGATTTACTTATGGAACATGATCTGAAGGATTGTCGGAGGCTGGAGCATCCATCCACTAGAGAGTATAGTTTTTTTTTCGGGAGCGCACTCGGTTTATTCTAGATTGGACATGTTTTTAACAGCTGGTAAAATGACAGAATACTGTAAGACGAGTGAAATTGGTAGCATACTTTTAACTGATCATGCACATGTGACTTTGCATCTGCAGTTAAGGTATACATTGGACAAGCACCATTTTTGGAGAATTAATGTCTTATTACTTAAAAAAGATGAAGTGGTGGATACATTGCAAAAAGAAATTGACTGCTTTGTGATGTGTAATCATAATGGAGAAATGTGCCTTAGTGTAGTTTGGGAGGCTCTGAAGTGTACGATGCGGGGACATTTGATAGGTGTCTCTAGTGGATTGAGGAAGCAGAGCAACGACATAAAAGCAATACTAAGGAAAAAGTTAACTGAATTGTCCAGAAAAGTTATGGCTGACCCGGTGGGGGTTGAGGCAGTGTCTGAACTAAAAAGGGCAAAGAGAGAGCTGAAATCGCTGATAGATGAGCGTACGGAACGTAATAACTTTTATCTTAAATGTGCATACTATGAGAAGGGTGAAACATGTGATAGGTGGTTGATTTATAGATTGAGGAAGAGAGAAGCTAAGCGATCCATACCATCAATTCGAGGTCAGGAAGGCAAAATTACTTATCACCCATGTGAGATAAACAAGATTTTTCGTTAATTTTATGTGAATCTATACAAAAATGAGCCGGAGGTGACTGGCAGGGGTGAGGAATTTCTGGAAAAAGTGGGTCTTTCTAAGATTTCTGAGAATGATTTGAAGTTGCTGGAAGAGGATCTTACAGTTGATGAAATTAAGAAAGCTAATGGTAAACTAAATGCGGGGAAAGCTCCGGGCCCTGATGGGTTTCCTATTGAATTTTACATGTTACTGCCGGACTCAGCACTCCAACTTTTGAGAGATATGTATATGGAGTCAATGATAAATGGTGTGCTGCCGGAATCTACTAGGCATGCTATGATTTCTGTCTTTCTGAAAAAAGGGAAAGATTATACCCTTCTGTCGAGTTATAGGCCTATAAATCTTATAAATGCAGATAACAACATTTTGGTGAAGATATTAGCGATTAGACTGGAACATTTGCTTCTGTCACTGATCCATATAGACCAATCAGGCTTTGTGATGGGTAGGAAGACATCCAGTAACATCAGGAGAAACTGGAATACCATTTCCAAGGCAAATTGTCAACAGGGAGACTGTGCTAGTCTGTCCTTAGATGCGGAGAAAGCTTTTGACAGAGTAAATTGGGATTTCCTCTTCTCATTTTTGACCAGGATGGGTTTTGGTGAGAAATTTGTTTCATGGATCGGGCTGCTGTACAATGATCCGACTGCTGAGGTTAACACTAATGGTATACGGTCAGGGAAATTCAAGTTGGGGAGAGGAACAAGGCAGGGGTGCCCTTTGTTGCCACTATTATTTGTGATTACATTAGAGCAATTTGCTGAGGCTATCAAAGGGGCTGATGAAGTGGTGGGGCAATTGAGCTGGGAAATATTTGAAGACTCAATGGGGGTCATTACGACCCCGGCAGAAAGGGATACCGGACACCGGTAATGACACCGGTGCCGGTAATCCCTTTGTGCCCTATTCTGAGGTCCCTTTGCGGGTCCTTCCTTAACGCCTGGTTTTAGCAGGCGTTAAGGATGGGACCTGCAAAGGGATATTGGGGTCAATAACGGTACCGCAATTTGCGGTACCGTTATTGCCACCTCCCCATTGAGCCCTATGGGGGTTCAAATGGGAATGGGGAATGGCATTTCAAATGCGGACTTACCGGTCCCACAAAGGGTGGAATGGACCGGTAAGTCCCCATACCACCACGTCGCTGGCGGTACCGGTATTGGTGCTAGTCATGGCACTAATAGCGCCATGACTAGCACCAACCTCGGAATGAGAGCCAATGACTTTGGCACATTAGGGAATGGGGTTCAGTCTCTCTTTGCCGGTAATGAGGCAAATTCATTATCCCATTCCAATGATGTAACTTCTGGGACTAGGCATAGTCCAATGGTCCTTTTTGATTCACCCAATCCCCCAACAAATAGAAATGTTAGGAATCAGAATATGGTGGTTCTTACTACTCCTTCCATCACTAATCAATTTCATAAGAAGAAGAATTTCATGAAGAAAAAAATGAAAAACCTGTAGCCCTTAAATTAAATCATTGAAATTCTTCGCCAAAGAATTTATGGCAGCTTCCTTGTCTGATAATTTAATAGATCTCAACACACAGGTTCTGTCAGACAAGGGTCTAAATACTGTTACTATACTCTCTAGGGGTATACAGAAGTGGTCTACTGGTGCATGTGTATCAGCACCAGATATGGTGACAACTCTCATGAATCTTTTCACCGCCAATGCTGATCATATTACTATTCCAATCCCTGCAACCATAGATATTGGCACTGAGCCATGAACCAGCTCTGTTACTTCGGAACCCAGGGGTCGGGATAAAGATTTTGTTCTATCCTTGTTAGACTCTCTGGGCCTCATTACGACCCAGGCGTTAAGGGTTAACGCCGTTGTTAACCCTTAACGCCTCTTCTGATTTTAACGGCTGCTTTTAGCGGTCATTAAAATCCATGCCGCTAACCTGCCATGATGCTAATTACGCCACCGTAATTTACGGTGGCGTAATTAGCGCCTTCCCCACTCCCATTATGCCCTATGGGGCAAAAATGGGAATGGGGAAGGAAAAATGGTAAATGGGGATTTACCGCCCCACTCACCTTGGAATGGGGCGGTAAATCCACCATCCACCATGGTGTAAACATAGTTTACACCATGGTGGTAAAGTTGGCGCAATTAGCAAGTGGGTTGTAATGACCCCCTCTGTTTTCGACGGCAAGGCCTGCACTGAGACATACGAAAGGTCAACAAACTAATGTAAACTCCTTTTTGCGATCCTCTAATAATTGTACATCAGCTAACTCTTCAACTAACCAAACAATAATCAGGAGGGGAATATAGGGGTAGGTGCCGACAGTAACATTATTCTGGCACCACCAATTGAAGGTCAACTAGTTGGGACTTTGGTACGAATAACCTCCCCCAAAGTAGCTCCCAAACTTAATGGCTATCTCCTGTCAATGGGCCAACCTCATGCCAACAATGAATGGTACTCCTCCAAGATAGTGGGATGGGAATGTACCACTCAAATCAATGGATTGAAATACTTGAATAGAACTTAACTATTGCATATTTTTATACTGATTCCTCTGTTGAGATCCCTACAGTCAGAGGACATTGAATGTATATCTCTTTCATTAGTATCCAACTTTCATATGGTTTCCCATTTCCACTGAGAAATAATTTCCAATATGGTATGGGATCAATGCCTCAAGTTGCATTTCTTGGGTGATGACCTGCACAAGGTGAAATCTTTAGAGGAAGCTTAGTCCTTTGTATATATTCTCCACAAGGGTGGATTGGGGCATCTGAATCTTCACATTCTAACAACTCACTCACTGCAGTTGCTCAGATCTCTAATATGTTTAAGGAGGGAAAGGATTAGTACTAGATTGAATTGCCATTTACAACCTTTTCTGTTCTAAGGCAGGGACTGATTCAACCCTAACCTTACCTCTAGTAAGGTCCTTTCATGAAATGTATGTGGGCTCGCAAATTCAAATAAAATGTTGTACAACTTGGATTTTACGAGAACGGTCCATATTTTCATCCTTCAGGAAACAATGGCAACTTCTCATTTTGATTTTAAGGAGTATCTGACCTATACCTCTGCAGACACTCGAGCAAACATGGGTCGACTGAGTGCAGATTTGGTAATAGCTATAGATGGTGCCTTGGATTTAAAATCTGAATTGATTCACATTTCTGAGGGAGTCGTGGCTGTATATCTTACTGTAAATACAACAAATTCCAAAATACTTTTGGTAAATGTATATTGGAACACAGCTAGACAAACTATGGTATCTCAGCATTTGGTTTTGTCTGAGTTGATTGAGCCTTGGTTATTGGAGGGACAGGAGCACACCATCATTATAGGAGGTGACTTTAACTCAAATTGTGCAGATGGGTTTATGTTGAAGTCATCTACTATCATCCCTCATGTATCTCAATCTAGCTCTACTAGGGGGGCCATGTGGGATTCCTTGTGGGTCGATTGGGAATTAACACAATTGGAGGTGCTGTCCTATAGAGCATTTCCCATATTTGCGTGGCGTAGGGGCTCTGCTTCTTCATGGATCTATTATTTTTTCGTATCCTCTCAATTAAAATCGAAATGTGGGTCGTTGAGAATCTGCGATCCACACCTAGGAGACCGTCTTGTTATACATTTTATAATTCAATTTGGCCACTCTGCACACAAGTTTAATCTGGCCCTAGCATGTGTTTCTCCTGATAGAGGTGGTCTCACTCTGAGATAGAACTAGCAAATGTGTCAAAAATGTACTTGTCTCTTTTCGGATGCAGGTTACTACTTGGGTTGAACAAGTAATTGTAATTGTAATTGCTTATACACAAGTGAAGTGCTTTAAAGCGCTTCAAGGTGGGAAGGGAACAAGGAAATACAGTCGTCATTCTTAGACCTTGAATATTCTGAATAATCTAACAACAATAACTGGCATATTATGCCTGGGGCATATCTACTTGTGTAAGTGCCTGACAAAGAGCGGGGTGGGGGGGAGGGCGGATGGGAGAGGGAAAAGGACATACAAAAAATGTATGTATGTATTTATTTATTTATGGTGCATTTATTAGGCGCTCATACAATTAGCAACAACTTTTTCAAAGCACCCACAGGGCAACAGGGTGGTGAAAGTGGAAGGCAGATAATGAATTACAACAAAGATTAATAATTGAATTAATAGTCCAAACAAATAATGAGAATAACATGGAGGTGAAATCAACCTACTATGCCTTGTGAGTGTTCAGAATGTGCAAGTATGGTGGGGGGAGAGGATAGCTGCTTTGGTGATCATAGAGAAGTGCTTGGGTGGAAGTGTTAATAAGAGAAGAACCTAAGTGCAACCTCCCGTGGGGAGGTTGATCTAAGTAAGTGTAGTAAGTAGACAGCGGCTGGGATGAGAGATGTGGGGGGCGAGGGACTGAGGATACATAAAGGACCTTTACATCAGTCATGCTACCGTATGATTAACAGGGAAAAGAGGGGAGAAGGAAGAGGTAAAGAGAAAGGTCTTGAGGCTTTTTTGAATTTAAGGAGGTCTTGCTCAAGACGCAGAAGGAGAGGGAGGCTATTCCACAGGAGGGAGCCCACCGAGGAAAGTGATTGACCACCAGCTGTCTGTTTAGCAAACTGCTTCACATACAGGGAGTTGGTGCCAGAGGAACGCAGGGCTCTAGAAGGGGATAGTTGGTCAGGAGGCATTGAAAATAGAGTGGTGCCCTGCCCCTGGTAGCCTTGTGGGTGATACAGAGGGATTTGAATTTAATCTGCACTGAAACCAGGAGCCAGTAAAGGCTTTGTAGGGCAGGAGATATGTGGTCCCTGGGCTTGAGGCCAAGGATAAGTCTTGCTGCTTTATTTTGGGTTAGCTGGATGGGCCACAAGGTGGACGAAAGAAGATTGAGGAGGAGGCTATTGCAATAGTCTTACCTGGAGAGAACCAGAGCATGGGTAACATTGAGTCTCTGTGGGAAGGTGAGGAAGGGTAGAGTTATTTTGAGAAGGAAGAGCTGGACATGGGACTTCATGACAATGTCCTGAATATGATGGATGAAGGAAAGGGAGGAATCAAAGATGACTCAGAGATTCCTGGCTTCAGAGGAGGGGGCAGGTGGAGAGCCCATGGAGGAAGGCCAGAGTGAAAGGAAGAAGTAGGGTACAGGGAACTAATAGAGAGAATCTCTGTTTTGCTGTCATTAAGCCAGCGGTCATTAGCAGTGCACCAGTCCTGGATGGCAGGGAGTGAGTCCAGGAAGAAGGAAGGTGCAAGGGCATCAGTAGGAAGTTTGAAGAAGAGTTGTGTGTTGTCAGCGTAGCACTGTATGTTGGGGGAGAAGGAGGGAATGAGGCGTGCCAGCAGAGAAAGTTATAGGTTAAAGAGCCAGGGCAAAAGAAGAGAGGCCTGGGGGATGCCACAGGTGGAGGAGGAAGTAGGGGAGGAGAAAGGGCCCAGAATGGTTTTGCAGGAATGGTCAGTTAGGAGGGAGGTAGGCCAGTCCAGTGCCTGCTCCGAGATACCAAGGGTAATATGAGCCTTTTTATGAGGACGGAATAGTTCACTGTGTCAAATGCAGGCGAGAGATCAAGGAGGATGAGGACAGCAGGGGAGTTGGAGTCAAGGGATGGGAGCAGTTCTTTGCAGGTGTGCAGAAGAGCCGTTTCCATGCCTCTGGATGCTCAGAATCCAGACTGATGGTTGTGTAGACTGACAACAAGTTTGGTATGCGACTTGAGTTGGGGGAGGGGCCAACTTCTCGAGTAGTTTGCCCAGGAAAGGGGTGATGGAAATGGGGTAGTATTTGGCTGGGCAGGAAGGGTCTGCAGAGGGTTTTTTAAGGGGGGGGCACACAAGGGAGTGCTTGAAGGAGGATGAAAAAGAAGCAGTAGCAAAGGAGTAGTTGCAGAGGTCAGCAAGAGCAGGGGTGAGAGAGGAGATGTTGTCCTTGATGGTTCTTTGAGAGCATGGGGAACCTGTTTGGAAGAGACCTTCATGGAGTTGACAACTCTGGTGACTTCTTCAGGGGAGACAGGAGTGAAGGAGGAGAAGGAGGAAGAAAGAGGGTGAGTGGTGGTGGCAGTGGGGAGAGGGTTGGGTTTGAAAAGTGCATGACAAGGCTGTTCAGTGTATACTGGTTTTTGGAAATTTAGTGAGAGCTGAGTGCATTGCAAAGGGCCTGGGAAGGAGTAGGGGCAGAAGATACTGTGGACACGTTGGCAAGTTCTCTGCAGATTTTTCGAAGAGTTCAGCCATGTTGTTGGACGACATGTGGGCTCTTTTTTGGGCACGTTTGGCAATCTGTAATGTCTCTGGATCAGTCGGCAGGTCAGTTTGTCAGAGTGTAAAGGTACGGTCAGACATCCTTTCTCCAAGCTCTGTCCCTATGTTGAATATATGTTGGGAACAAGAGATGACGACATGTGCAGTCCCAGTCACTTTAACAATACCACAGAGAACCTTCGAGACAAGCTATCCATTGAGGAACCCTACCTAAATGCACAGAGACATAAGGGGGTCATTCCGAGTACAGCGGTAAGGGGTTAACGGCACTGGTAAGGATGTTGGTGCCGTTAACCCCCTACCACTGCATTCCAAGGTCCATTAGCGGGTCCCACTAGGGCTGACTGGTTTTACCAGCCGCCCTTAACGGGACCCGTTAAGGGACCATGGAGCTAATAACGGGCCCGCTATTTGCGGGTCCGTTATTAGCTCCTTCCCATTTCCATTGAGCCATATGGGGGCTCTAATGGGAATGGGGAATGGTTTTCGAAATGGGGACTTACCGGGTCCGCATAGGTCGGAATGTCCCGGTAAGTCCCCTCTGACACCGCGGACCCGGACACGTGTTTGAAGGCAACCATGGTGATATTTGCACCATGGCTACCTCCAAACTCGTAATGACTCCCATAGTATTCTTTTGGATGAAGTACCGGAAGAAATGTGCATTTGAACAAAGAAAGAAGCCTGATGACGTCATATGAAATAGGAGTTGACGTATCTAGAGGCTGGATGGAGAGAAGGAATGAAACAGTATTCTCTAAGAGTTGAAGAACAGATGGTACAGATGAGCAACATTTCAGGATCGAGATGAAGAGGCTCATGCTACAGAAACGCTGAAGAATATGTAAAATCAGGTTACACGTGTACAGTGCTGAAACACAAGTAGGGAAAACTATTCATAAGGCTTGCTGCATAGTGAATTAGATTGCAGCGATGCACCAATGCATATACATAGAAATGTATATAACCTGGATGATTCCACAACGCACTTAAGCAGGACTGAAAAAGAATTTCAAAATGAGTGGCCCAGTTGGAAATTACTGATGGCAAGTTTCAGAGAAGATGGGGCTGGCCCAGAACCAAGGAAATAAGACCATAGTGAAACTGATGCCTATCACTAAAAGTTTCTACAATTCATCATTTAATAGGATTAAATGCTGCAAAAGCTCAAAAAGAGTGGTCTTCAAGTCACATGGGTGAGATCGAAATAGCTTGGGTGAGGCTGTACCAAAACTAAAAGACTCAGTGAAGCTATACTCCCTTTATTTCCAGACAAAGTCAACAGTTACAAGGCCAGGTTCAAAAGCATAATTGTCTGATAGACTGAAGGAGTGTTGATGGATAGTGGGTTAATTGGAGTGGAGGCATGATCACGCCGAGCTTCTATGGACCTGGTATGGCAGCATGCATGCTGCTAGCTTGCTGAAGGTTGTAGAGGGTTACACGGGTGCCAAACCAATCATAGTGGGCCGTGTAGTGAAGAGCCCTATAGTTTTAAGAACCAATTGATCATTGTGTATTTAGTGATGACAATGATGAGCAGTTATTGGGGGTGGGTTTTGATGCCCACCTGACTTAGGTACCCAATCATAACCAGTGGCTAAATAGAACGTATACATAGATGTTCACTCAAAGCCAGCCACAGGTACTCATAAGTTTTGATGTTTGCCATGTAGTATGACGTCTGCAGTGACAAATTGTTGTTATAAAAGTGTTGTTTTTTATGAAATGTTTCGAGATTAAGCTGTGCAGTGTCGGATGATGTCCGTTGTACTCCCTATTTTAGACAATTGATATTAAAACATAAACACACTTTGCCAAACTTCCTGAGTCACTTTGATTATTGATGTTTGAGTAACTTCTGCATCCTCATCCGCCTCGTCTTAAAGGGCTCTTAGGAGAAAGAGTTCAAGGGGGTGAGCCTGAAGTGTGACACTTCCGTTCAGCAGCCCTGCACTTAAGTTTTTGGTCTGCAGGTTCAGAGTCGTACCTGGTTTTACACTTGGAGGCAGGTTTCAGGTAGATCCTCATGACTGGGGCAAGGATGTCAAGGGTGTTGGTAATGGACAGATAGAGTTTGCTGAGGGTAGATTCAGAGGTAGAGTCAGTGTTGGGAGGGCAAGGGGCAATGAAGGTGGTTTAGAAGGAAGCAGCTGTGATTCGTTTCATCGGACGATGTTTGTGAAGGAGGTTGACAGCGCTTTATGAGGAATTGTCACAGGGCCATAGGGACCCAGGCAAGTGGAGAGCAGAGAGCGGTCAGACCAGGAGGGAGGGGTGACCAGGGGAGTAGAGAAAGTGAGGTTGGAGTGGATGATGGCATCTAGCGTGTGTCCAGCAGAATGGGTAGGGCCTAGTTATGTCAACTAGTAGAAATAGGCTGGAGGTGGTTCAGAGTAGGGAGGAACAAAAGTCTGCACACTCAGAGAGCAACAGAGAAGAAGTGCCTGGGGCTGGTAGATGGTCGCAATGGTCAAGTTGGTGGAAGGAGAGATGACCAATTTGCATACTAGGCTCTCATAGAACGAATTGGGATGAGTGGGTAGGATGGAAGAAGGAATCCACTCTGGGATTTTAAGGCAACCCCTACGGCAGCACGGTGGGGTCGAGGCTTTAGGTGATCTTAAAGCCATCAGGTAGGAGTGAGTCAAAGGAAGTAACTGAGCTGGCATAGAACCAAGTTTCAGTGAGTGCAAGTATATCCAGGTTAGTGTCTTCAAGGAGAAGGCGGATGTCAGCAGAGTGTTTGATGGCTGAGCGTGAGTTGAGGGTCCCCAGGTGGAGACGATTGCTACCTTTGAAGGTTTTTTGAAGCGGAGTATAGGGATGTAGGGCTAACCTCAGAAGTGGTGGGGCAGAGGCGGCAGAAGGGAAGAGGCAGGGGAAAGAAGGAAATTGATGAGAGATGGCAGGATTCGGTCAAAGAGAAGGAGGTTGGCCTGAGGGCCTTGAACCAGGACTGTGCCTGTGAGGTAGACATTGATGCAGCAGCAGGATGAGAAGAAGCCTGTAAGGTGGACTTCCCACTTGGTGCCGCCATTAAAGGATGTGGAAGAGTAAGGTGGGAGGCAGTGAGGTGAGCAGTCCAAAGGTCAGGAGATGGGACAAAGAAGAGGATGTCAGTGAAGATTTCTCTTGAGGATGCACTGACATAGGTGTCTGCAATTGGGAGGTCAGTGTTTACAGCAAGGATGTCTTTCTATGGTTTTTCCATGCAGATTTTGTAAGAGAGGGAGGATAGGTGATGGTGTAGCAGTTGGAGTAGATTGGGGTGATGGAGAGTGCCACCTTGCAACGAGAGAAGGAAGTGAGATACAGAGACAAGCGAGATAATGGTACCTGTGGGGTGCTACAACCAGATACACAGTTGGACAAGTGGGTGTTAAGAGTACAAACCAAACAATGCAAGATGAAGGCACAACTCAAGTCAATTTTTTACACAGACACCTACATTCAATTTTTACACTAACAATGAAATACAATGCTGGTTGAATGCACAACTAAATTAGACAAATACAATGCGAATGAAAGCACACCTAAACTCGATTTTTACACTAACAGACAAATACAATGCAGGATGAAGGCACACCCAAATTCGATTTTTACACTAACAGACAAATACAAAGCTGGATGAAGGCATGCCTAAATTCGATTTTTACATTAACAGACAAATACAAATCTTGATGAAGGCAAACCTTAATTCGATTTGTAAAATAACAGACAAAAACAATGCAGGATGAAGGCACACCTAAATTCGATTTTTACATTAACAGACAAATACAAATCTTGATGAAGGCAAACCTTAATTCGATTTGTAAAATAACAGACAAATACAATGCTGGATGAGGGCATACCTAAATTCGGTGACACAGGAATTGCAGCACAGCAATGCAGACTTGGGGTCAGTGGAAACGTTACTCATGGAGTGAAAGCAGAGTGAGGATTCACTGCAGTACAGGGGACAACTTCAATGTGAATGACTGGAGAGGCAGAGGGAGTGAGTCAAGTAGAAACGAAGCAGCCACCAAGCAACAGTCAATAATCATGTGATGGCAAGAGGGGGGGATGTCACAATCCAGGGGTATGTGGCTGGAGCATCCAACATGATGCAGCATCTTTGGCTGTAGATGTAGGTGAGTGGGGTCCGGAGGCCCGGTCAGGCACTGAAAGGAACAGACAGGAGCCTTAGATTGTGGGTCTTGGTTTTTCTGGGGCCGGCTGAAGCCTGCCGGCTAGGACAAAGTTTTCCAGCCCTAACGAGCCATTACAGGCAGGTCTGAGGAAAGCGTGGAACTCAGGAATAGACAGGAGCCTTATATTGCAGGCCTTGGGTTTGCAGGGGCTGGCTGAAGCTTGTCAGTGAGTTGATTGGCTCTTAGATATAGATGGCAGCCAATTACAGAGGATCAGGTTCAAGGTGCTGGACTTGCTGAGTAGGTGAACAAACAGCAGCCATTTTAAAGGTTGTTTTGTTAGACTTCCAGAGGAACAAGAAAGGTAGCACTCACGAACACCAGCCCCCAAGTTAGCACTGCACGGGAATAAGGGATCACCTTTTTGCACACTGTGGTGCGCATAATCGCTCCGCTCCATTCCAGCAAATTGAAATATTTTGCATTACATTTTTTTTTTAATTAAGCAAGTGACAAGACAAAGCCCGTAGGGCAAACCTATGAGGCGTGATGGAGCCAGGCTGCTCCTGCAGCAAGAAGGCTATGGGGCAAGGGGCTCCAGCCCTCAAGAGCAAGTGCAGGCAGGTCTGATACAATAAACTACAGTACTAGGCCTGGTGACATTTTAGATTGATTTGTGGTTGGTCATCTAATAAACTACAATACTATGCCTGGCAACATTTCAGATTGATTGGTGGTTGGTCTTCTAATGCGTCTGTGCCTGAGTATTTCACTCAACAAACAAGCTAGGGAAGGGAGACAGAGGGGGGACAGTAAGGACAAACTCGCTAGGCCTAGTACATTCAACGTTGTGCAGGTGCGCAGAACAGGAAGTGCCAAGGAGGGGGGAACAAGTGCGCCCAGTCCAGCAGTGGCCTGGATTAAGTGCAGAGTAGTTGCCCCTCTCATGGAGCATATTGCAGTAGTGCCAAGCAGAGTGCAGGGGCCCAGAGGCAAATGCAGGACTGGCGGGGGAGCCTAGGAACGTTGACTCTGTGGAGGTGCACCAGGCGACCAGTCAGCGAACTGAGCATGTTGGGTAAGAGAAAGAAGGAGGGAAGAATTAAAGACAAGAAAGGATGTTAGCAGGGGAGAGGGAGAGAGAAAGAGGAAGAGAAGAGGAAAGTCTTGAGGAGTTTCCGGAACTTAAGGGGGTCCGACTCAAGATGGAGAGAGGCAGGGAGGCTGTTCTGGAGGGAGGCACCTGCAGAGGATAAGGATCTACCCCCATATCTCTTTTTGAAGAACCGGCTCACTCGCCGAGAGTTAAAGGAGGCCGAGCGGAGGACAAGTGAGACGCATTTCTCATCTTGCGACAGGGTTGACGATATAAATGTGATCATCATGGACTGTTCAAAATGTTTCACTGCAAAATATGATGGGTGTAAACAAAAGATTCTTTCCCACCCATCTGAAGCAAGAATTGTAACATCAAAGAGGAAAAAACGCAATAGCAAAAGACATCTAAAATTGAGTATATGACTATAAAGAAAGCCATCTGTCAACGTCACAAAAACTTCTGAAAATCTGTGAGCTTTGACCTATATATGAATGACAATCGTAATATATTGAAGCATCTTTTAGCAAATAGTGCATGTCAGTTTTGGGCATGTAAAAATAACAGTGTAGGGTCCACTTATCCAAATATGGATTGTTCAATCTCTGAATCCATTTGGGTTGAATTTTTCAAGAATATATTTCACTTACCGTTGTATTTAGAGTATTAAAAGATCCTACTGAGGGCCTGATAGTGTTTGTTAAATGTACATGGACAGAAGAAGATCTTTCATGAGCCTTCACTACATTTAAACCGTTTAGGGTCCCTGGTCCTGATGGCCTACCACCTTTTGTGTTAAAGAATGCTCCAATTTTGTGGTCAGCACTTTTAAAACCTGCTTCAACTACATTTTTAAGACACACATCATTCCTCCTTCATAATCTCAATCGATTGTCATTTCTATTTATAAAAAGGGTGACTTAGTCAATCCTAAAAATGATAGACCTATCGCCCTAATTGATGCCATGAGCACGATCTTTGCCCTACTCTTATTAAGAGACCTCAATTTAGCTATGCGACAATCTGTTACCCTTTGGCAATTGCAAGTGGGATTTAGACAAAACATGGCTACTCCCCTCAACGCTACCACCATTGCCCTCTTATATGGCGTCAAGCAAAAGGGTGGAGGACCTATTTATATTGCTTCATTGGATATGTCCTGTGCTTTTGATTGCGTCTTGCGTTTTATCTTGTGGTCAAAACTGCTTACATTTAATGTCCCCCATGTTTGTTCAACTCATTGCACTGTTGCATAAAAACGGTTCTATGAAGTTGTGCCTTACTCCGGGAGGTGCCATGTCCAAGCCATTGCTCTCAGAACTTGTCCTAAAACAGGGATGTATACTGGTCCCTACCCTTTCAATGTTTATGTGAGTGATATAGATGATCACTGGAAAGTGAATGCCATCTTTCCCGTGAGGCTGGGCCACTTAAGGCTGCATTGGCTTGCATTCACAGATGATCTGATATTGTTTTATAGGACCCCCTTGGGTTTATAGCACAAGTTGAACTTGTTCTATCAATATGCCATACAAAACAATTTACAGGCCAATGGGTGTAAATCTAAAGTGGGGATATTTTTGAACAATGCAAACCAAAAACCTATGTGGTGGTCTTTGGGAAGTGATACAGTAGATCACATACCCTCCCTAAGATATTTGGGGTACAATCTTGTGAATACCTCTTCCATTGCAATGTGGAAGACCACTTTAAAGGAGAAGCTTTGTCCCTTCATCTCCCACATGACGTATCTATTTTCTAAACTATGTATATTTTCCATACTACTGGCTTTGAGTTATTATCACTTGTAGATAGAGCCAGTCCTGATGTATTGGATAGACATATCTACCATTGAGTTGGGTGACTAACTGAAAGTTTTACAAGATCAATTATGGAAAAGGGTATTGGATTGGCTCTCTCATCGCTGAATCCAATTGCTTGTCATGAATTGGCCTTAGTTTCTTTACAGGCCGCTATCTATGGAGGCAGCTGTTGAACTATATCAACATTTTACATCCCCCAGAGAACTCGCTGTACAGTGATTTGATTTATTGATTGATATGTTATTTATATCGCGCTCATACACAAGTGTATGACAATAATGAAGGACCTCTCTGTGCACTCATTCATTTTTTTTAAACTTAATATGCAGTAATTACTGGTGTGCATAGGTTCAACAGAAGAAGAACAAATTAATTGCTGAGAAAAGTAAAATTCAAACCTTTTAAGCATGATTGGACAAGTGTCAGCATTCAATCATGCCTAAAAAGTTGCAGACGTATTCGTTGTACTCTGAGTATGCAAAATCTCCTTGGAAAAGAGATCAACTGCTGACATACACAACTCGTTTTCCTTGCAACAAACAACATGCATTATAAATGCGCTTTAGACTCAATCAGCTTTCAGAGAGAAAGAACTATATACTGGGATTCCACTCACCCAACAGACATTACGATGACCTGCTGTATTTGTAAATCTCCAGGTTCGTTGGAAACTTTCCGGCACTGGGTCATCAAATGTCTGAACAACGTCTTGAGTAGGAATAACGTGTTTCATACGAATTGGCACTGCTTTGGAACAGACTTTTCCAAGAACCTATTTTTGTCTGGGCTGATGTGGGGGGGGGGGAATTATCTCTCTAATCACCGCTCTATGTTGCTTTTAACTGATATTGAAAGAGCACTTCAATGATTTTCTAATTGTCTTTTCTTCTTTTTTATGAATTCAGAAATCGTTTAATTTTTTTTTAAAGATATGTGTTTGTCTTTTTTGATATTTTGTGTAAGGTTTATTGTAATCTAAATCACAACAAAAAAGAATCCTATCATGCTAAATGCCACCAATTACTCCAAATGGAATCCTGCAAGGATCAATACTCTCCCCTTTCCCTTCAAACCTTCACTTGAAACATCTTGGAACACTGCTGGCTCCACACAACTTCCACATCCACCAATATGCAGATAGCACGCAGCTCAACCGCAAGCTATCTTCTATAAAAGACATCTACAAGTTCAAGGACTGCCTGACATTGATGTAAAGTGTTACCTTAAGCTCAACCCCTTCAAGACCGTATTCCTACTTCTGACCAACAGCACTGGACACCCTGACATCCGAATCTGGCACTCTGCTATGACCCTCGAAGGTTTCAAAACCCATCTGACCACCTGCACCACATTCCTTGGCTTCTACATCAATAGACACATCTCCTTCATTGAGGACATAGACAAGAAGACACAACTAGCTTGGTACCAACTTTCCAATGTGGAAAATCAAGACCTTCATCCCAGCAAAGATCTTCTGTCCAAGCTGTGTTTCTCTCCCAACTGGATGGTGGCAATGTCCTTCTGGGAAGGCTTCCTGCAACCATGCTGGCATGCTTGAGATGTGTCCTACATGCTGCAAACCCATCATAGAACTCAGCAGATTCATCCACATTACCCCGACCCTCATTGATCTGCACTGGCTATTGCTGCAAGTACGTGTCACCTTCAAATCCTGCTGCATCATCTACAAGGCTGTCCCTCTCAAATTCCCAAAACTACCTTGCTAGCATGCACAGCATCTATGGAGGCCTTTGTTCCACCAGCAGTATGGGGATGTACACACTTGACCTTTGCCATAGCAAAATGGAAAAAAACTGGAAGACAGTCCTTCTCTAGTATGCTCCCAACACTTTAGAACCTCCATCCTGTCGACAGGAGACAAGCCACTCTGCTTCTACATTTCAGGAAGGAGTTCCAGACTCCCTTCTTCAATTAATGGTTCCTCCCAAACAGCTAGATCCACACACACTCCCCACCTAATCTGACACTGGACAATATGCTCCCCTGTGTTCCCTTCCCTTGATGCTTGCAGAGCCGTTTCTGCCAAACAGCCTACCCTCCCTCTCCCCATGATTAGCTCTTTAGCTCCCCAGTCCTATGTATCGCTGCTTCACTCACTGTGTACTTCCCCCTTTAATTAGTAAAGCTCAGTTGCTTCCAGAAACTGTGACGACACACAATATATACCCTAATCATGATTTGATTCCAGTTTTATTCCAAGGCCATAGCAATATCTTGAAACTCTGATATTCAGGGAATACCTATTGGCACAGCAAGTATTTACCTTTGTACAGTACCCTGTTGTTTCCAATCCAGTTTTGCAATATTTAATTCCATAAATGCATACCCACATAAAACAGGATACTTTTCTTTTCTTTTTTGAATTACTGTACATAGATAGGTGGTGAAGCTAAATTCTCACCATTGGGCCTGGGCAAGGCTTTCCTAATCTTTCCTTTACATGGATAGTCCTCTGTGCATGATTATTTATTTTTGAATATGTAAAGCTGGGTTCAAGTCACTGGCTGAAATGTAAGGGGCCAGTTTCTGTAGGTCCCCAGGGCCGTTGCACAGGAGGCTTTATGCATTCTTCATGGATATGTATTTCAGAAACCTTTCATTAGTGCAACTGAATTAGTCACTAGGGCACAAACTGCCTTCGTGCAAAAACCTCATTTAATGCAATTTTACACCAGGGCGAAGATTATGCCTAGGGCAAAATTTGGCCTGGTGCAAAAACACATTTACATATTATGTGTTATGTGCTGGGGCAATTTCTACCCTTTGCACTGGTGCAAAGTTTCTGAAGTAACTCTTGTTTTTCAAAGAAACGAGCTGGGTGTAGATCTCTATCTTCGACTGGGGCCTCCTTCTGGAACAGCCTCCCTGCCACTCTAAAACTTGAGGAGAACCATCTCTGATTCCGGAAGCATCTCTAGACCTTCCTCTTTGATTTTGCCTTCGCTCCCCCTCTTACCTGCTGATCTGTTCTCTCTTGGCACTATGCACCTGGCCACCCTCTGTCTCCTAGGCCCAGGTAACTGCTCACCCTGGCACCCTCCTGCACTGCTTCCTTGCCACCCCTTGCACTGGGGACTGTATCTGTACCCATGCAGCACCACCCCCCCCCCATTTGTCTTCTTTTTCTGCACTTATCAGACTTACCCAGTCTGCTGCCTTAAACACAGCACTTTGCCACTTGCTGGCTGCACTACCACTGTTTATTTCCTCAATGTTCTATTAATTATGATTTATTATTATTTATCTGCTCTCCTCTGCTCTGCGCTTTCCACTCTCCCCCTTCCATGCACTTTATTTCCTTTTCGGTTCCCATGTACTTGCATGTTCTCAACGTCACTGGGCCTAGTAAGATAGTTGTTGTGTTGTGTTGTGTTCTCCACTGTTCCGCTCCCTTGCCTAGTCGCGCTCTGAAACACTTGTGTACGAGCGTGATACAAATAAAATATCCTATCATATCATACTGTCTTGATCGTAACTTCACTGGGAGCAAGTGAATGGATTTCAAAGTGATGCTAATGGGGTCTTTAAAGATTCAGGCATATATCGGGCGCCTAGTGTATAATTCTATAGACCCTCAGAACGACATTTCCTGGGTGCCAGGTTGAAGGATCTGAGTCAAACAGGAATTTCAGATTTTAAGCTGTATGGACAAGATGTGATGCTTTGCCCAAGGAATAATAATGACACATGAATTAAAAGTTAGACACTAATTAACGTTAGTGTTTGTATTTGATTTCATGGAGTTCCAAAATAAACCTTACCTGAGATGAAGTGTTTCATCACTTTGACAGCCATCCAAGAGAAGTCATTCTTTTATTGTCATCACGTCCTTTAATATGAAACTTCAATTTGAAAAGGAGGGAACATATCCCATATGAATTCAGTTAAGCAGCAAGAGCTTCCGTTGTAGTGAAAAAAGGTCAAAGCAAACAAATCTTAACATGTTGGGTTACCAACAAGGGTTATCCCACTGAAGTCAATGCAGTTGAATTCATTGTTCAAAGGATGATGGAGGTTTGTTGGGCATGGGAACACAGTGAAGTCTATAGAAGACACGAAGGCTTGTTTGACAAGGTGAAAAATACCTGTAGGCGGGTACACATAAGCACAATGCATGTATTTAATTCAAGCCAACCTAGAGGACCAGCTTTTCATCCTTCAGCGGTCAGTACATTGGTTATCAAATTTAGACTGGGCAATAATGAAGCTATAAAACATTACTGTATCTACCATAACATAATGCTCTGATATCTCCATAGCTAACCCCATTAATTCATTTCAGACCAGTGTCATTGAGCACCATGTTTCTAATTTTGATCAGTTGTTTTATGTACTGATGTACTTTTCCCTAATGTTTTACAAATCTACTGACCAAATCTCAACTTTTTCTCAATAAAACCCTTTTCTGCAGATGGAATCACCATCAGTGTTATCCTGCTGTTATGCCAAGGTGAACTGATTAACATAAGCAAGGATGGAACACAAGTGACACATATTTTCTAAGGTGTGCATTGGGTGACATTCGGAATTTAATTGTAGTGTACTAGTATTTTTTACCAACATCCTATATTTAAACTCAAGTTTCCCATTGATCAGCGTCACTTACTTCCCATGACCATGTGCTGGTTTTCTGAGGCCATGGTGGTGTGACAAGATACATGAATGTCTTTCACTCTTCTCAACAAAGAACAAAAGACTGCGCTCCGGTTGTTCATGATATCATTTCTGTATTGACGATTTAAGCATCCATGACATATTTTGGACTTCAGGTCACGAGCCAAGATGGCAACCACAAAACATTACCCTCAACCTCAGAAATGTTTCTGTTATTATTATTATTATTATTATTATTATTAATATTATTTAAGACAAATAAATGCATGAAAGACATTTCTTTATATGTGACATCATCTGTGAGTGTTCTTTACTGACCAGACCTGCATCCATGGAAGGGATAATTGACAAAGACTAAGGCTCCTCAAATATTGCACTATGACTGAAAAGGATGTTTAATGCGAGTGAGACGAGTTGATCTGCATCCACTACATGATTGTATATGGGCAACCTCATCCAGTTAATATCTGGAAGGTCATCGCTCCTGTCACAGAAAGCCTTGGTGAATTTCTAAGATCATTAAGTGATTTCCTAATGACAGATAATAGTTATGTTGCGAACCTTCGTCCCTTATGGGCATTCTCCGAACTACAAGAGATTTAAGGTGCCATAGGATACTATCTGTGTTCCCAGGATACCACTGCTTGTCCAAGGTCCTCTGTTAAAACCCTGGAAGTTGAAATTCACTCTGCTTCCTCCTAACATGTTCTGTCACCCAACAGGCCACTGAAAACATATTATGAAAGTCTTGCAAGCTAAACATTATGGTTTGTTGCTTTGAGTGGAACTAGTTGTGAGTTTTGTAAATCAGGTCTCTGATGTTTTATAACAGAAATCTGCAATAACAAAAAAAGACAGACATTAATGGCATGGAATAATCTTCACTGGAAATAGGGTACTTGCGCACAAAATCATGAACAAGTCCCCGTTTATCGATTCATGGAAAACACAATGTGCAGGGCTTACCCGGGACTTGTGAGGAATCAGTGCCGGTCCGCCACGTCATTTCAACCCGACAAATGGCTTGCATAAGACTCCAAGAGAGGGCCGGCCAGGCCTGCGCAGCCACCTAAAAAGGAGGCGGAACATGTGAAATGAAGAACAAGCGAAAATGTGTGCATTACGAGTGACATTCCACCGTCAAACAATCGCACTGCCCATACGTGCACAAAAGAAACATATTCATGGAATTGAACAGGGAATTCCGGCTCGCAAAAACGTACGTGCAAACCCAGAACCACCTATGCTATGCGATAGCCCACTAACAAATGCACTAAAACACATGCAAACTACAAATGCATGTATACAGCAACGATGAATGCACCATTTGTTGCAGCAATCATCCAGGGACACTGCAGGAGGCAGAGTATGGCCAGTGTCCAGATATTCCACCCAAGGACCAGCCTTTTTGGAATGCCTGATGACCAGGTCTATGGCAGGTATAGGTTCCCCCCATATCATCCTAGACCTGGTCACGGACTGGGAAGATAACCTCACATCACCCAACATGTGCTCCCAAGCACTGAGTCCCTTGCAAACAGTGTTCTCTGCTCTGCATTTTTTGGCCACTAGCTCATTCCAGCGGACCACTGCCATAGTAGGTGTCATCTCCCTGGACATGCATTCTCGCTGCTTACACCAGGTGTTGGCCATCATAACTGCACGTCATTCTGTCCGCCGGCATATCTATATGCCCAGAACAACGGCAGAAAGGCAAGCAGCGGTCCATGAATTGTATAGGGTGGCTTAGATCCCTAAAGTTCTAGGTGCCATTGATTGCACCCATGTTGCTCTACGTCCATCTAGAGCAACAGAGCACATCGACCGCAACCAGAAACATTGGCACTCTATGAATGTTCAGGTTGTGTGTGATGCCAAGGGCATCATTACAGAAGTGTATGCCAACAATCCTGGTAGCACACATGACAGTTACATCTTCAGGATGTCCCCGCTACACCAGGCCCTGTAAGCTGGGAAGCCTGGCAACACATGGCTCATTGGTGAGTATGAATGGCAAAGCACATGCGTGCATGTTGCACACAGACCAATAGACACTGTCAACAAATGACAATGTCAATCATTCTCACCTCTACAGAGGACAGTGCCTACCCTCTGAGCACATACATGATGACGCTCATACATAACCCCAACACACCTGCTGAGGTAAGGTACAACACTGCCCATTTTGCAACTGGGGGCATAGGGGAGTGCTCAAGTCAAGTTTCCGCTCCCTTGACCACACTGGTGGTGTGTTGCTATATGCACCACCAGTAGTCTGCAGGATTATTGAGGCAACATGTGTCCTGCTGTGGGATGTATTTACCCATGCATCAGAGCCGTACCTCAAAACTGTGCAGTAATGACATGGAAAACATCATGATGGCCAGAGTTTCCCAGAAAATGCATAGGGAAATGCATGAAGAATAGGCTGCCACCCATTTTTGCCGATGTTATGGGCACAGAAGGACACTGCCTAAAACCACCATTGGACTACCCACACAGTAGTCTGAAACCATTGGGAATGGCAATGCTGATTGCCAAAAGCAAACCCATAACTGTTGGGAATTCATTTTCTTAAATCCCAAAAATGGGTGCAGTACCAGTACTCACCACTATCCAAAAGCCGGCAGTTTAAAACCACCCTGTGTTTCTCTGAAGGCAGGCTCAAACTGTCTATTTTAAACATTGCAACACATCTAAAAACTCACTGGACACCAGCAGACATTTGGTAGAATGGAGTGTTGTGTGCCTACAAAATCTGGGAAATGAAGAGCCCAAAACAATGCTTATAACAAAACTGCTATGGAGTCAGCAGTTTAAGTTGCACTGGATTTAAAGACACTAAAATCGAAAATGTTTAGATTAAATGAGTGACCTATGTTTGGTGTCACATGCCTTTGTAACTGTTGAAATGTCATAGTTTTGCACTTAGAATCAGCATTCTAGCTGCATATGTAAAAATGTTTAGTTTTATTTGAATGCAGGAACTGGGGAACAAAATGGGACATTTTATCTGAAACCTGGCTTAAGGAACTGAATTCTGCCTGGCAACTACCCCCATCAGGAGTGAAACTTGAGTCACAGCTGTGTTCCCAGGCCAACCTTCCTTTTGCTGCCCACACTAAGGATATGCCATCTATCTGATAATTGAATTACCTGTGCTCTGCAGGAGAGTGAACAAAGCCCTCTTCACTCAGGCAAAGGTTTTTATTACCGCAGTCGTAAAATGTAGCTTCCTCTTGGCAGGAGCTGGGAGGGGCACTGCCTGTGAGAGCAAGCTGGCTTGGCAGAACTGGAAAAAAACAGAAATTCAACCTTGTGCTGAGGGTAAACCACACCCCTTTGGAGCCAGAACATAACTTTAAAAAGATGAATAACTCATAGAGCGGACATGTGAAAATTTTATAAATGATACCATAATTCTTGTGATTTTTCTGCCCACATTTTAAGAGGTTTTTCGACCCGGTGGCATGTTCAGGGGGGTTTTAGCGGAAAAGTGGATATTACTCTAAATGTATGCATGTTAAAAATCTGAAACTTCATCAGTTAATGTCCCTACTCCCTGCACACATGTATGTAAAGTTGGGTCAATGTCAGAAATTGAAAAATCAGTTAAAAAGTGAAATATGTGCCATTTCTGAATGCAAGCTCTTAGAAACAGCAGATTTGGACAGAGACATGGCTAAATTCAGCCACACCATGTATATGTAATTTCAAGCAACTGTGTAACTGTGAAATATGTCTTTTATTATCAAATATAGAATATGTGCAATCTGACAGAGGAGTGTCCTATCTGCAAGCCATAAAATGACATCCCTCTGACTCACAGTTCATTCCCCAATCAAATGATAAATGGAAGTTTGACCAATTAGAAGCTGAGAGAGAGGTAGGGTCAGTGATGCTAGAACACACCCACATTCTAAACACATAAAAGCAGACAGACAGGACAGATAGGGACCTTCAATTCCATTTGCTGCAACGCGCTCTGCCGGACCATACAACATCCAGAGATCCAGACTTTACCTCCATCAAACCTCCAGAGAGCCAAACTAGAGACTTCAATCCATCCAGAACTAGAGACCAGACCAGAGGTAGAAAGCAGTGCTGTACCCAGAGAGAAAGCAGTGCTGTGCCCAGAGAGAGACCCGAGCCCAGTCCAAAACCCTGACCAGATCCATGGCGAGGCCCATTTCACTCAAGAATATAGTGTGAGTACCTAGAAAACTGTGCAGAACCAATCTCTTAGTTAAAATAATATAATTCAATCTATTTAATCTAAGTAGAACTGCCTCCTAACTGTCACCTGTCATTTGTAAAGCTGTCACTTGTCATTTTCTAGTCGCAAGCTGCACTTGTCTTTTTGAACTTTAAAATTTCAAATCTGAAAAACGACCTTCACAAAATCGCTCATATCTCCGCAACCGTTTGTGCTAGAGACTTGCAGTAACTTTCATTTTGAAGCTGAGATCATAGGCTTTCCTAGAACCCCAAAATGATAGAGAAAGTCCTTGTGGTTCCTCTGTAATAGCGCTCGGCGCATCCGCGAATTTTGCCGCGATTTGCAAATTTTTCCACATGTAAAATCAGCTGCTGCTTGCTTTTCCATTTGCCAGAAATTCGTTTAACCTGCTAACTATCCCTGCATCATTGCTAGTGTGAGCCTGGACTAATATTAACTAGATACCACTCACCCTGAACCTCTGAAAGGGAATTAAAAAGCATTTCCAGCATATTTTCTAATTCATTGCCAGCACATATCAAAGCAATTTGGGCCTGTGTTTTCAAAACTCCTATCTGTTTTCTGTAGTCTAAGCTTGCTGGGGTGAACTGAATCACATTTGATTGCATTTCTGAGAACTGTGTGTTTTCCTTCCATTTCCTTGCCTTGCATCAAGGGGGGGAGGGGATTGCCAGAGAAAAGTGATTACATTGTTTGGTTGAAATCATATTGAGTATTTTCTGTACTGCATTCATTGAATATTGCATCCACCTGAGCTTACATAAAGCATTCTGTACCACCTTCTTCTTTTGTTCCTATTCACCTGTGTGCTATCTTATCCATTTCATCTCAACTCCTTATTGATTATAGAGAAGCGTGTTAGTGCCAGATTCTCCGTGGTTAATATTTATCATATTAGATTAAGTGTGATATTCAATTATTAATTTATTATAAAGTGGGATATATATATATATTTTAAATTATCAAATAAACCTTTTAAACTTGCAAAACAGAACTACTTCTTGGCTCAGTGGGGTCAGGGGGATTCCAAGAGAGGGGTGTTATATAGGGGTAGTCATCCAGAACGCATGAACTGGACCTAAAGATATATCAATAAGGGTTTTCATTCAGTATTATAGACTAGGCGTTGACTTAGCTGTAGTGTTGAATTGAATCCCCTTACAAATTGGGGGCTCGAGCCGAGACGTTGGGTTAGATTTACCATTTGTGCAGCTTAATACAGTGTGCTAACTGACGGGATACATACATCCGGTCGGATCACCACGCTGCATTACGCTGTGAAGCATTCCTCAAAAGGGACACTCCAAGAAAAGTTCTGTTCTGCAAAAATAAAATACTAACTTCTGTAAGTCAGGACAGAGACCAATCTCTAGAATGACGACCTTGGTAGATATGAAAATAGCCAGAGAGCACTTCTTACATAAGTTATTTGTGAGAGGTGAGTGGACTCACCAGGACCAAACAGTCTGGTTGCAGGCCATCATGCAACAGGTCACGGAAACAGGGTCAGACTTATGGAGAGATCAGGGTCCATTACATGTGGCCCTGAGTGAACTATATATGGCTCCTAAAGCCAAAGAGGAACACAATAAGATTGCCAGGATAGCAGCATACCTGTACCTATATATGGGAGACATGCAGGATAGATGTGCTGAAAGCCAAAATCTGGCAAATAGGCAACAGATGGTGTTAGAGAAGGCCCAATCTGACCTGGTCTCTTCTGAGCAGAGGCTGCAGAGGAGCCAGGAGTCAGAAGATGATAGTAGGCAGCACATCATTAAAATAAAGAAGGATATGGATGTGCTGCAACAGGAAAAGGTAGAACAGGATACTAGATTTCTGGCCCTGCAGAAGGAGCACCAAAACAGTTTGGACTCCTTACTGCAGAGCCAGAAAAAGCTGGAGCAACAATTAGACTTTAACAGGGCATGCACGGAGCAGGTAGCCACCCTGCAAAGTCATCTAGATAGAGTGAAGGTAGAGAGCAACAAACTAATTCTGAAAGATCTGGATACCCAGGCAGAGTTTGATCAGGAACGCCAGAAAGCTGGTGCCTTTCAAAGGCAGAGGGACGACCTGGCGGCACAAATGCAGGCTCTTAGTCGGGAAAGAGACGCCTTAGGCCAGGAAGTCTGCCATTTAAAAAGAAAAATGGAAGAAAATCACCTGGCCCGCCAGGGACTGGGTGACCTCCAAAAAGAACACCAGAACTTGGTAGAGCACACCGGAAGGGTGGAAGATGCTCTAGCAAGAAAGGAGCAGGCCAATAGGGACACAGCTCAGGAGGTAACCCTCCTGCAGCAAAGACTGGCCCAGTTCTCCAGGACCAATCAGGAAGCACAGAGAGAGAATGAGGCTCTCTGCCAACACAATGATAGGCTCCAACAACAGGTAGCGATGCAGGAGAGACTGATAGAGTCTAGTAAGGACTTAACTGAGGAACTGAAGGCACAAATGCAGGCTCTTGCATTGCAACAGGGAGCAGGGGCGGATAGAGATGAGGTTCGCTGGGAAATGGAAACCCCGGAGCATAACCTCAGGAGCCCTAGTACCAGAGGCCCTCATACCTCTCAGTCCCTGGACTCTGCCACCCCCGTGTCCCCTGGCGCACATGAGCACAGGGCCACAGGGATGGCAGATTACTATCCAGCCAGAAGCATGGGGCTCATAGGCCAGTACCACTCAGGAATGGAGGGGTGGGCATCCGGGTATGGGCACCCAAGTACGGTGCAATTCAGTGGGGAACCCCGGGAGAATAGGCCCATTAAGGGCATCCTGAAAACCTCTGCCCAGTTAGGTCAGTGGAGGGGGTACCCATCAAATCCTGGCAGCAAGGAGGAATCTGAAGACTCCTCTGAACTGCGCAGGACACAGGGGACCAGGTCCCCACATTCTGCCAGCCATTCCCAGGCTCGCAGAATCTGGGAAAACCTGGAAGAACAGACGGGAACCTCTGGGAGCAGTGCCTCTGAGTCCGAGGAAGAATGGACAAGGGTTACCCGAACCAAAAAGGCCAATAAGGCAAAAAGGGCCTTGCTTAAGGACCCCTTAAAGCAGATTAAGGCGATCAGGAGCGTCATCACGCCTTACCATAAGAACGCTAAGTATTCTGTTTGGGAGCACTTAGAGTTGTTTGAACAAATGATGGAGACTTTCCATTTGAAGGACAGCCAAAGCTGTATTCAATATGTAAAGTGGACATTCTCCCCGGAATACTCCAGTTTCTTTGCGGGGCTGGAGGACCAAAATCATTTAAGATGGTCCACATATAAGGCGGCCATCCTGAAACATTTTTCTGTTCACAGAAATCCTCAAGAGGCTCGCAAGGCAGCCTACAATTTGCAATGTGGGGAGGATCAGGCCCCACAAGAATTTGTGCAGGAGTTAAAGCGTGCTTTTGCACAGACCACAAGAAGGGTGCGCACGGATAGCAGGGAATTTATAAATACGTTTTTCCATGCCTTGCCCAAATATATCATGACCCAGCTCGTGAGGGATTTTCACGAGAAAAGATCTTTAGACTGGGTCATTGAACAGGCTACCCGGATCTATGAGGTGCAGAAGCCCATAGAAAATAAAAGCAATGCCCAGAAAAACCCCAAAGCCAACAGCACCCCTGCTGCTGCCAAGGTGGCAGAGGTAAAGGTCACCCCCGTTTTGGATTTGGAGATGGGGGGGCCCAAAAACCTACCTGCACCTAATAATGCTAGGCCCAGAAGGTCCTCGGGCCAGTCACAGACAGGGAGCCAGGGAGGCAGCCCCACAAATGGGGTCCCTCGCTCTCCTGACTATGTAAGTCCTCGCTACAAGGGAAATCGACCCATCCTGGGTTATGTGTGGACTCCTCCAGCCCAGGGGGGGGGGATCCAGCCAAGCACCTAACCCAGGGAACTTCCCTCCAAACTTCCCACAGGAGGGCAGAAATTTACCAAACCCTGGGCAGAACTTTTTCCCCAGATATCCACCCGACTTCCAACCCCAAAATCATCCATCCTTCTTTCCCCAATTCCCTGAGCCCAGACCACTGAATCCGGGAGAGGGGAGGCCAAGGGTGGAGGGGTACCCAAATCTTCCCAACCAGGGGTACTACCAAAGAAGGGACAGCTACCCTTCCCGGGATCAGCCCAGGGGAGAAAACAGGGCCCCGTATCAGCCTGAGCGGGTTTCCCAGTTAGAGCGCCAGGTTCAAAACATGGCGCGGGATCTGGGTCACATACTGAGGGCTCAGCAGAACCCTCAGATGGGCGTGCCGGCGCAGAACGCACCCAACTCTGGACCTGGTGCTCCAGAACAATGACGGGGGCAGCACCCCGATAACTCACCGGTTCCCAGGGAGGAGGCACAAAGGGAAGGGGGGTGTAAAGCCTTGGAGGAAGCTTCCTTCCTCACTTGTAAACAGCCCCTGGAAACCCAGGAACCGGAAACGAAATCTCTTGCCCCTGAAAGTCTGCCCCCTAAGGAGCAGAGGGGGGGTGGGAGAAACAAAAGACCCAAACAGACTCAGTTTGAGGAGGAGGTACAGGTCTTCCAATTTGAGGGAGAGGGATCCTCAGAGGATCCTGGGAAAAGGATCTTCTCCTTCAGAGAGGGGGGAACTCCTCCCAAAGAAAAATGGGTCCCTAGGGATGCAAATCCAGACTGGGGAGATGTGGAGACTGAGCTACCGCCGCCCACCATCTCATCCCAGAACCAACAGCAAGAAAATCCCCTGGTTCAAACCCATCCTGGTGACTGCCTCCAAAAAGGGGGGGGCGGCCCAGAACCGGAACCAGGGGAACCCACAATGGCTCTGATCTCCAGTTGCCAACTTTTTCTTTCAGATTCCCAAGACTCTCCACAGAATTCTGCCCAAATCTCTTCGCTAGCAATGTCCAAAACCAGAAAGTTAGCCCACCAGTTGTCCAAAAATGTACATTATCTGTGCCCCCTTGAGGAGAAGGAGGGAAAATATTATGCCCCGGTACAAGTACAGGGGCAGGGTACAATCTCGGCACTGGTGGACACTGGATCTCAAGCTACCCTTCTGTCCAGAAGGGCCTTTGATGAACTGAATGCAGGAAGGGGAGAGGATTACCAAATTCCTCTCACCTCTCTTCCTGGACAACTGCAGAACTTTGACGGGAAGGAAATTCCCGTTGAGGGGACTGCAGACTTGGACATTAAAATTGGGCGACATAAGTTGAAACACCCGGTCATAGTTGTGACCCCGGAGGGCACCCCTTGTTTACTAGGGAATGACCTCCTGAGAAGGTTGTCACCCCTAATAGATTGTGTAAACAAGGTCCTCTGGACCCAGACTAGCCGACCAATAAAATTAAAACGGAGTGTCAACCATGTTAGTTTAAACGGCACCTTCCACATGGTTGAACAAAAATCTGACCAAGTAGAATTTCACTTCCAGAACAACCAAATTCCAGACGTGACAGTAAAAGCAGTAGGACAACAGACTGGTGATGGGGGGTCCTCTCTATTTCTGAAAATCAACCTTCCTTCCAGTCTAAAGTGGTATTCCACGCTGGAAGGAAACACTCTGAAATTCTATACCAATCCACAATCTGAAACTCCCACTCCTATAGTCCAGAAAGATGTGAAATCAGCTCAGAGCCTGGCTGAGATTCAGCAAATTGGAGAGCAGTTGTTCATCCCTGTTCAGTTAAATGATGGGAAGGACTCTGTTCTCGCTCGAGTATGTGTGAACAACGGTAAGAGCTTCATCAGCGAAGCCATGTTTCGCCAACTTCCAAAAGATCCAGCCATTCCCACCTTCAAACTGATAGACAAATGGGAAATGGACCTGGAAGCACCTAATTCCAAACATCTCCTGCCAAGCAGGTGTATGCTCAAAATCTCCATTGGCAACAAGAGCATAGTCCACAATTGTTGGGTCGTGCGAGACGTCCCTGCCGCCTTTTACTTAGGCAGTGACATTCTCAATCGCTTTGCCATTAGTTTGGACCTAATAAACTTCAAAGCTTGGTCCCGATTAGCGGATAATCCCATGGGCTTTGATGATCCAGAAAAAGCATTTAGGTCAGCTCAATTGCTACCTTATGCAGTTGAAATTCAGGTTAAAGAGGAAGTCACCATCCCAGAAAGGACCCGACAATTCTCCCTGGAAGTGAAAGTTAAAAGGGGACAAGAGTTGAAAAACCCTGATGCTTACATACATCTAAATGCTTCTCTCCAACAGCAAGGGTTGGGGGTAAACCCAACTCCATTAGTCAACATAGAACATGACACCATTCCAATAAAGGTGGATAACAGCGACTTAAAGAGTATTACTCTAGCCGCAGGCACCATTATTGGAATGGCGGTTGATGACCGACATTTCTCCATTGATCTTGTAAATGAACTGTTGGGACCAATCCCCAAGGACTGTTTTGACAGTGACAGTGAGGACCATACAACACCAGACAGGATTTTTACCCGGCATGGGGGGAACTTCCTGGTGTACACTTCTTGCCCCTATGGTAAGGAAGATGTGACTTGTGACTTCAGGAGGGATGAGGTGATTTTCCAGGTCCATGAGGGCTGCCTTTCCCACCTGAAGCCTCCGGTCCAAATCAGCACTCTGACCAGGGACTTCTCCACCCAGCTGGAGGAGGCCGCGGAGATAGCCAAACCAGAAGTCTTTCCAGGCTTCAGGCAGATGGTGGAAGAGAGAGTCAACCTAGCTGATGCCTGTGTGACTCTGGAACAAAAGCAAAAGTTGAAACAAGTTTTCTTGGATTTCCAAGATCTCTTTGCGGTAGACTCATATGACTGTGGTCGCACTGACATCCACACAACAACAATCCACACGGACCCTGGCATGACTCCTGTGTTTGTGAAGCAATATCGCTTGCCTCTCGCATCAATGGAGTCCCTTACTGAAATAATTAAGAACCTTGAGTCCCGGGGAATAATCCGTCCAGTCCACAGCACCTTCAATAATCCGGTGCTGGGAATATTGAAGCCGAACGGCCAGTGGAGACTCTGCGCCGACCTCAGGGAGCTCAACAAACGGGTCCATACTTCCCGATGGCCTCTGCCCTACATTGACCAAGGGCTGGCCCAGATCCAGGGGTCACAGGTATTCACTGCAATAGACCTGACCAATGGATACTGGACCGTGCCTGTCAGCAGGGAGGACCAATACAAACTGGCTTTTACCTTTGGGGGCCAGCAGTACACATGGACCTGGACTCCCTTCGGATACCTCAACTCCGGCAATGAATTCAACATTTTCCTACATAAGGCCATGCCCGACCTGGGTGCGAGGGGTAACCTGGCTTATGTAGATGATGTCCTCATCAAAAGTTCATCTGTGGAGGAACACATAGCGGAGATCCGTTATGTTCTGACACAGTTGAGGGCCGCCGGAGCAAAACTTTCCTTTCAGAAAGCACAGTGGTGTAGAACCCGTGTTAACTTCTTGGGGCATGAGATTACTCCTCAGGGTCTTTGTCCCCAGGAAAGGAAAGTGGAAGCACTTCAGAAACTGAAAGACCCCACAACGCTGCGGGAACTAAGGAGCCTCCTTGGACTGACTAATTACAGCAGAAAGTTCATTGAGGGCTACGCAGAGATCACCAGACCCCTGATTCATCTCCTGAAGGGGGGGGTCAAGTGGGAATGGGGTCCAGAACAAGCCGAGGCAGTAAGACAACTCAAGAGAAGCCTCTCACAAGCGCCTTGCCTAGCTTACCCTGTCAGAAACAAGGAGTTCTTCCTGGAGACAGGGTTCTCTAATACGTGCTTGACGGCCGTATTATACCAAAAGCATGACAAGGTCAATAAAGTAATCTCCTATGCGAGCAAAACTTTATCCTCTGTGGAGGAAAAATTCAACGATTGTGAGAAGGCACTCCTGGCAACGGTGTGGGCATTGAAGAATTACCGCCCGTTTATCCAGGGGGAACACATCATAGTGGAGACTCCACACCAGCCTCTGCAATATCTCCAAAGTGACAGAATCCGGGCCGGAAATGTGAGTAATTCCCGAATTACTTCCTGGATTCTGTCAATGCAAGGCTTTCCTGTGGAGGTCAGATATGGCCAAAACAAGAAGAGTCCCCTCGCGCAAGGTCTGGCTGACTTGCATGATTGTGCCAGAGAAAACTGTCTCGAGGACGAAAGTCTGAAAATAAAGGACAACATGGAGGCATACCTTAATTCCCCACACAAAGTCTTTGAAGAGGACAAGTGTGAGGGAATGCCCACTGTGTATGTGGATGGATGCTCTTACCATGTTGACAACAACGGGGAGAAAGAACTAGTGGCCGGCGTAGGGAATGCATGGGTGAATGAGTCCCCAGAACCCTCCGCCGGATACAAAATTGGTCCCAGAAGTAGTCAGGTGGCAGAATTGATGGCTGTGCATCAAGCCATCCTCACTGCTGTCCAGCATCAACTCCACGAACTGGTCATAATCACAGATTCGGATTATGTACGGAACGGGTTCGTGGAGCACCTGGTTAATTGGAAAACCAGAGGCATGTTATGTGCTAACAACAAACCCTTGAAACATGGGAAGTTGATCCAAAACATTGATGATTTGGTCACCTCGAATGAGATGACCATCTATTGGAAAAAGATCAAGGGTCATTCCAAAGTAGAGGGACCAGACAAAACTGGAAACGACTTAGCTGATCAGCTAGCCAAAACCGGGGCCATCCAAGGGGATCTAATTGAGATTGAGTCCCTGTTGGGGGAAATCCAGGTCACTGCTATCACTAGGTCCCAGACAAATGCTCACAACGACTTTTCAATTGCACAATGGAGTAAGGAGACCCCTGATGCTGATTTGATTACCGCTCAGAAGGGGGATCATCCAATTATTGGTAAATTTTACCAACACCTTGAGGACCCTGAGAACTTTCCCCTGACGGATACCGATTACATTGGGAAAGAGGACCTAAGAGTGTTGATGAAATGTCCAAAAATGTTCCGGATCCAAGACGGTTTGTTGGTAAGGAAATCCAAAGCTGGCCACGATCAGTGGGTGGTTCCTACCTCATTCCGAAGCCTGATGTTAAGTCACGCCCATGATGCGGCCACCGCCGGTCATAGGGGGTTTCACACAACATTGGAAATCTTAAGAGAGGTTGCATACTGGCCACACATGGGGCAGGACCTCGACCAATACTTGAAGGGGTGTCTTGTGTGTGCACAATTTCAGCCGACATCCCTCACGCACCGCGCGCCGCTCCAAAAGAGGGGGATGACCCTGCCATGGTCAGATTTACAAATCGACTTTGTAGGCCCTGTGATTCGCTCGGCTAGGGAGAATAAGTACATGTTGACTGTGACATGCTTGTTTACCAAGTGGGTGGAATGTCTCCCAGCCCCAAACTGCAAGGCAGAAACTGCAGCTGCCTTGATGATTAACCACATCTTTTCCCGTTTTGGTCTACCTCAAAGGATTGAGTCAGACAGAGGAAGCCACTTCACCAGTGAAGTAATGACAAAGATGTGGGAGATACTGGGGGTCAAAAGGAAGTTGCATATTGCTTATCGGCCAGCTTCTTCTGGGGCAGTAGAGAGATATAACCGAACCATTGTGAGCATATTAAAGAAGTTTGTGGCAGATTCTGGGCCAAGTTGGGATATCCGATTACCGCTGGTCCTAATGGCTATCAGATCTACCCCTTCATCTGCAACCAAAATGTCACCATTTGAGTTGATGACTGGGCGCAAGATGGTGCTTCCTCAGCATTTGCTCTATAGGACCCAAGAGCAGACACTGATAAATGCCTCCACTACTCATGAGTATGTAGAGAATTTAAGGAAACACCTCCAACATGCTTTTGCTTATGCTCAGCGGAATCTAGAAAGATCGGCTGATAGCATGAAGACCCATTATGACCTGAAAACTTCCAGGAAGGAATATCAGGTGGGAGACCGGGTCTATCTATACAACTTCCAAAGGAACCAGGCCAAGCAGCGCAAATTTTTGCCTACATGGAAAGGACCCTTTGAGATCATCGACAAGATCTCACCTGTGGCCTACAAAATCCACATCCCCAAAGGCGGTTCGGCAGAGGGGGAAGACAAGTGGGTAAACATAAACCAGTTGAAATGTTGCCATCCCAGGCACACTCTGCAACAACTGGAGGAATCCTCTGGAATCCTAGCGGGTACGGTCTCGGACTAATTCAGTTCCAACCATAAAACATACCACATCTAGTCTCTAAAATATTGTGATTTGCATGAAACTGTCTCTTAGTTATACTGTTTTTTTTTTCAAAATAAGAATGTAATGTTTTGTTATGATGAAATGCATATGCTGCCGCACTATCTCAACAGTGGTGGAAAAACGTCTATGAGTAGGTATTGCCGCTCTTCCTTTGTCGTCCTAGGAGAAAGAAAACCTGGAGACGGGCCAAGGAGGATGATACGGAGACCGGGAACGAAGATCCAATGGGCCCAGTGGACCGCCCAATATTCCCATCAGGACCGGCGAGGAGAACTGATCGATCAGTACCGGATGGAGGAAAAGATGCTGAACTGTGCCATCTATTGGAAGAAGATGAGGAAACATCCCAGGTCTTGCGAGTCCCATTCGTGAAATAGAATGGCCATCGCAAGAGGGGGGCTTGTGGGATGTATTTACCCATGCATCCGAGCCGTACCTCAAAACTGTGCAGTACTGACATGGAAAACATCATGATGGCCAGAGTTTCCCAGAAAATGCATAGGGAAATGCATGAAGAATAGGCTGCCACCCATTTTTGCCGATGTTATGGGCACAGAAGGACACTGCCTAAAACCACCATTGGACTACCCACACAGTAGTCTGAAACCATTGGGAATGGCAATGCTGATTGCCAAAAGCAAACCCATAACTGTTGGGAATTCATTTTCTTAAATCCCAAAAATGGGTGCAGTACCAGTACTCACCACTATCCAAAAGCCGGCAGTTTAAAACCACCCTGTGTTTCTCTGAAGGCAGGCTCAAACTGTCTATTTTAAACATTGCAACACATCTAAAAACTCACTGGACACCAGCAGACATTTGGTAGAATGGAGTGTTGTGTGCCTACAAAATCTGGGAAATGAAGAGCCCAAAACAATGCTTATGGAGTCAGCAGTTTAAGTTGCACTGGATTTAAAGACACTAAAATCGAAAATGTTTAGATTAAATGAGTGACCTATGTTTGGTGTCACATGCCTTTGTAACTGTTGAAATGTCATAGTTTTGCACTTAGAATCAGCATTCTAGCTGCATATGTAAAAATGTTTAGTTTTATTTGAATGCAGGAACTGGGGAACAAAAAGGGACATTTTATCTGAAACCTGGCTTAAGGAACTGAATTCTGCCTGGCAACTACCCCCATCAGGAGTGAAACTTGAGTCACAGCTGTGTTCCCAGGCCAACCTTCCTTTTGCTGCCCACACTAAGGATATGCCATCTATCTGATAATTGAATTACCTGTGCTCTGCAGGAGAGTGAACAAAGCCCTCTTCACTCAGGCAAAGGTTTTTATTACCGCAGTCGTAAAATGTAGCTTCCTCTTGGCAGGAGCTGGGAGGGGCACTGCCTGTGAGAGCAAGCTGGCTTGGCAGAACTGGAAAAAAACAGAAATTCAACCTTGTGCTGAGGGTAAACCACACCCCTTTGGAGCCAGAACATAACTTTAAAAAGATGAATAACTCATAGAGCGGACATGTGAAAATTTTATAAATGATACCATAATTCTTGTGATTTTTCTGCCCACATTTTAAGAGGTTTTTCGACCCGGTGGCATGTTCAGGGGGGTTTTAGCGGAAAAGTGGATATTACTCTAAATGTATGCATGTTAAAAATCTGAAACTTCATCAGTTAATGTCCCTACTCCCTGCACACATGTATGTAAAGTTGGGTCAATGTCAGAAATTGAAAAATCAGTTAAAAAGTGAAATATGTGCCATTTCTGAATGCAAGCTCTTAGAAACAGCAGATTTGGACAGAGACATGGCTAAATTCAGCCACACCATGTATATGTAATTTCAAGCAACTGTGTAACTGTGAAATATGTCTTTTATTATCAAATATAGAATATGTGCAATCTGACAGAGGAGTGTCCTATCTGCAAGCCATAAAATGACATCCCTCTGACTCACAGTTCATTCCCCAATCAAATGATAAATGGAAGTTTGACCAATTAGAAGCTGAGAGAGAGGTAGGGTCAGTGATGCTAGAACACACCCACATTCTAAACACATAAAAGCAGACAGACAGGACAGATAGGGACCTTCAATTCCATTTGCTGCAACGCGCTCTGCCGGACCATACAACATCCAGAGATCCAGACTTTACCTCCATCAAACCTCCAGAGAGCCAAACTAGAGACTTCAATCCATCCAGAACTAGAGACCAGACCAGAGGGAGAAAGCAGTGCTGTACCCAGAGAGAAAGCAGTGCTGTGCCCAGAGAGAGACCCGAGCCCAGTCCAAAACCCTGACCAGATCCATGGCGAGGCCCATTTCACTCAAGAATATAGTGTGAGTACCTAGAAAACTGTGCAGAACCAATCTCTTAGTTAAAATAATATAATTCAATCTATTTAATCTAAGTAGAACTGCCTCCTAACTGTCACCTGTCATTTGTAAAGCTGTCACTTGTCATTTTCTAGTCGCAAGCTGCACTTGTCTTTTTGAACTTTAAAATTTCAAATCTGAAAAACGACCTTCGCAAAATCGCTCATATCTCCGCAACCGTTTGTGCTAGAGACTTGCAGTAACTTTCATTTTGAAGCTGAGATCATAGGCTTTCCTAGGACCCCAAAACGATAGAGATAGTCCTTGTGGTTCCTCTGTAATAGCGCTCGGCGCATCCGCGAATTTTGCCGCGATTTGCAAATTTCTCCACATGTAAAATCAGCTGCTGCTTGCTTTTCCATTTGCCAGAAATTCGTTTAACCTGCTAACTATCCCTGCATCATTGCTAGTGTGAGCCTGGACTAATATTAACTAGATACCACTCACCCTGAACCTCTGAAAGGGAATTAAAAAGCATTTCCAGCATATTTTCTAATTCATTGCCAGCACATATCAAAGCAATTTGGGCCTGTGTTTTCAAAACTCCTATCTGTTTTCTGTAGTCTAAGCTTGCTGGGGTGAACTGAATCACATTTGATTGCATTTCTGAGAACTGTGTGTTTTCCTTCCATTTCCTTGCCTTGCATCAAGGGGGGGAGGGGATTGCCAGAGAAAAGTGATTACATTGTTTGGTTGAAATCATATTGAGTATTTTCTGTACTGCATTCATTGAATATTGCATCCACCTGAGCTTACATAAAGCATTCTGTACCACCTTCTTCTTTTGTTCCTATTCACCTGTGTGCTATCTTATCCATTTCATCTCAACTCCTTATTGATTATAGAGAAGCGTGTTAGTGCCAGATTCTCCGTGGTTAATATTTATCATATTAGATTAAGTGTGATATTCAATTATTAATTTATTATAAAGTGGGATATATATATATATTTTAAATTATCAAATAAACCTTTTAAACTTGCAAAACAGAACTACTTCTTGGCTCAGTGGGGTCAGGGGGATTCCAAGAGAGGGGTGTTATATAGGGGTAGTCATCCAGAACGCATGAACTGGACCTAAAGATATATCAATAAGGGTTTTCATTCAGTATTATAGACTAGGCGTTGACTTAGCTGTAGTGTTGAATTGAATCCCCTTACACTGCACAATGTTGCAACATGGTATGGTGTCCCGGTGGACATGGTGGTGGCACACCATCCACACCGACATGCACACCACTTTCATATTGGTGGGCAAAGGGCATGTGGAGAGGTTGCACGTGCCCAGCTTGTGCAATCTTTTTTTCTCCTAAAATCCTTTCCCTTTGGAGTGCCCACGATCCCGACAAATACCAGGTGTCATTCAATGATGACAATGGGCCAATCCGCTGTGATCACAAAACCACTCTGACAAAGAGCCCTCGGGAGTGTAAATATGTGTGCATCCCTTAGAACCAAAAAGACATTTCATTTTGTGTTTCCCAAAGAAACACATTGAACAGAGAGGATGACACGGCCACCACGCCAACCCATTGATGAAATCACCCCTTGGGCACCAAAAACATCCCATATGACTAACTAACATATCTGTCAAATGTGTAAGCAACGATAAATCCTGAAACATGTCTGAGCTGCAAGCCATACATGGTTTCAAAAATTAACATGGACACAAAATATAACAATCACAATGACATAATGATGCACACATATCCTAGAATGTTCATGATGTTCGCAAACACAATGATTTGCACAAACATATCCCTATTTGTCGAGTGTAAAATCAGAGCAATATAGATCCACATGTGACACAATCCGGCAACATGACCACAATGAACCCTATTCCAAAAACACTAATTAACAATTGTGAGAAAGAGGGTGACACACCAGAATGGCCACATCCAGACATGCAGCAACTAATGTAGTCATTCCATTATGTTCAAGATAAATGCACATCTTACCTGTCCCACTGGCATGCAGTCAACAGTCAAATTTCATCCCATGAAATAGCCATCATTCCTTGACTGAAGTATCTGCAGACACTTGTGTCTCGTGCTCTCAAACACTTGTGTACGAGCTCGATAGAAATAAAATATCAATTCAATTCAATTCACAATGAACAAAATGAAACAGAGGGCAGCTAACATATCCATGCACCCAAAACCTCAGGACCACAGGCCCCCCACAGTGACATACAACACATGCAAACTACTCATAAGACAACCATCAACATGTGTCCCAGCACACATGTAGTAACATCTACACACTGCATGCAAATCAAACACACAAAACACACATACTGACAAACAACAACTCCCACACTGCCTGTCCCCCTCAATGACATGCAGCAAATGTGCATGTCACATATCCTCATTCACAAGACAATGGCACGTACACAATGCACACAGCAGTCAACATGTTTCATGAAAATGAGAAAACATCACATATGCACATAATTGAGCTCCAAAAATATTCGGGCCACCCCTGAAACACTAACAATGACATGACATGGCATGCCAGCACTTGCATAATATTGGGACAGTGCACTGAACAGAGTCATGGGGGACCATTATGCAAAGCACAAGAAGGCCAGTACACAAATACTCACTCCAAGCAGGATCATGCTTGAGGCATCAATTCACAGAGGCGGATGTCAGCCTGGAAGGCTGTCCCTGCTGGAAACTGCCATGGAAGACACAAGCAGACAACACAAAGCTGTGTGATACAGCAAGCAAATATTAAATGCATGCTAAACGTAGGATGCAAAGTAAAAGCGCCAGGTTGTTGCAGGCTTCATTGTGACAGCATACCAGTGGTCCAATTGTGCATTTAGTTGAATGCAGCAGTACCATGCACCCACCTGCGGTCAACTTGAAGCTGCAAACACTATGGTGCAGCATGCATTGGACATGCATGTGAAAAAAGCAACACCGCACAACGTAATGTGCCAGTTCACAACATAGCATTCCAAAAATGTGCATCAATGGTTCCATGGTTGTGGCTCATAACTGGGGCTGCACACCATAATTGGAGAACCCTAAGAAAGAGATGCCAAATGTGCCCTCAAACCATTACCCCAGAAACATTGCAAGGGATGGGCCTCTGTTGTTGCCTGGAGGACGTGGCACTGAACTCTATGGAAGGAAAGGTCTGTAAGACCCCCCTCCCCTGCATTGCCCACCTACGTGAGGCTCATGACTCGTCGGCAGCCCCCCATGCACCTGGGCCCGGGAGGCAGGGTGGCTGCGGATCGACACCTGAGGCTGCACGGCCAGTAGCCTGGCATAACACAGACACCATTTTGTAATAAGCAAGACTCCATTTTAAGTGTACTGAACCCAGACCCATGCAGAATAGCTGGCTTACAAAGCTGCAGCTCGGCCCCCACTTTACCGCACATGGAGAGGCCTGCACTTCCCCCAGCCTCCACCCATGGCAGATCCGCTGAAAGCCCATTCTCACGAGCAATTAGACACGAACAAGTAACAGAACAAACACTGTATCATTTACCTTCTGCAGTACTTAATTTCCCTAGGAATGACCAGACTCGTAGTTGGAGCCTGGAAAAGAAAAAAAAAACGATCCCTTTCTAATACACCCCTACCACGCACCTAACCCCTGTACGGGTAATATATGGTGTCTCTGACACCCTTGCCCATTTCCTCAGATGAGGTGTTAACCATTCATACTAAACCCTCCAGTCTCTCAGCCTTATTCCTGTTGCTCAAGAATGTGTAGTAATTAATGGTAAATGTATAATACAGACTACTTATATTAAAGCAAAGTGACCCTGCACACCCTCAAGATGCTTTCATGTTCCAAAGCCCAGTGTATAACTACTCGATATATTTACCCTGTGCCGTCCAATGTTTGTAAAAAGGATAATTGAAAAAGCAATATATAAAATGCTTGTGTTTGATGTAACGAAATATGACGTGTTACATGTAAGTTACGTAGGGTATTGGATCAGTTTGTAGTACAATTGAAGCATTATATTAATATTCTGCTCTCATGCTCTTGAAGGTATGACCCAACCTGATACTACCTCATGTTTTATTTGTCCGCCTTTCTCATGAATAACACATAGTAAGATCAATAAATTTAATGAACTGTATGTGATATTGCTATTGTTATGAACTTAGTAATGTAGACAATGTAAACGACAAAAATGTGTACTTTCTCTAACGCTCCAAGCTTTAGCATGCGTCCCCTCCAAATGGTATTGGGTGCAGCCCCGTGAATAGAGAGTTGCTTAGAGCACCAATGCCATCTCCCACCCCTCCCGCCAAGGCCCGCAGGGGCTCACTGGTGAGCGAGCAGCACAGCTTCACCTCCCCTCATTCCTGCTGACCCGCTTCAAGTATTTACTTCCCCCATGGCAGAGACCGCCATGGCCAGGCCAAATGAATTATGAGCTACCTGGTCCCAAATCCCACTGCCTTTGAGGTGCCAGTTAGGTGCCACCACTGACCTAATGTTATCCCAGTTCACCCCAAATCCAACAGACCACAAAGGCAGTTATCCATCCTTTTGCAAACATCCCTCCGAGTCATCCTTTACTGCATCAAACAGAGTAAAATGATGAAGACAGCCTGACCCATGCCCCTTGATAAAACACCTGGTCCCACGAGACTGGACCCCTTGCTACTGACAATTTTATGATGATGTATAGAAACAGCCTCATATTGCATATTGTTTTCCTGTGTCCCAACATAGGTATTAGGTTAATGTGTTAGAAGTTTTATATAACAACTTGGCATAGATGAATGTGATGAATGGGTATGAAAGGCCACAAGGGCAAGTTTCTAGAACTATCATGGTGAATCTTCATTGACAGCCAGCGCTCACGAGCTCCAACCCGATGAGCCCAGCTGACCCAAGCACATCATGATGCCACCACGTGGATCTCCGCCAATCCTGCAGCACCGAACCTATAGTCTAAATGATAGCTAGCCATCACCATCCAATCCCCAAGACTATGTGGCTCCTATAGCTTACCTCATGCATGACGTGTATTTGTAATATAAATGACTGTCTTTGCTATTGTCAGACAGAGCGCTCTCAGAATTTGCAGATTCCTTTGCATGCCCTATTTGATTTAGATAAAAACCTTTTAACTTCACCCACACTTGGTCTGGTCTCATTCCCTCCTGGGGTGTGTCCTTTATTGCCTCTCATTTAGGGGGGTTTTCTACCTCATTGGGGGATGCTTACTTTCAGATCTCAGCCATGGTAGAAAGGCTCAGTGAGATTGGAGAGAACTAGCCCGCTGCCTTTGTCCATAGATATTTAGGTGTAGGTTTCCTTTTTTCATTTATTATTTTCCCAAGAATTTGCAGACTTTCCTTCCCAGTTTCTATTGTATATAGTTCTTGAGGAATAGGATATAAGTTTTATTTCATATTTCCCCATGACTACTTTGAGCTTGACTCCCCGTTTATTTTTGTAAATATTTGTATCAATACATCGTTCTGTTTGTTACATTCCATGCTTCATGCAGTTCATTTGTGTGTCGGCCTCTTTGATAGTTCTATTTTAAGCCAGTGCATCTCTCCATTGCAAGTCATGTGTCTTGTGGCATTCATGCTTGTGTGTTGTTGTTGCTGATATTGTTGTGAATGGAAGGATGCACATGTGCCTGACATGTGGGGGTGGGTCCATCAGATGACTGGGTCTGCACTATATGTTTTCATTTGCATTTACATGCGCAGCATGGCTGTGTTTGTCATCAGTGTCGTTGGGGTGGAGGGAGTTGGGCTCACTGTGAAGGAGTTCCATGGTCACGTTAATAGCAGGTTTGTTTGTCATTGTTGTGTAAAACCCATGTCGTGCAGACACATCCACCAGCATGTGCAGTCACACACTGCCTTCTCTCTTGTGTCGCTTAACCTCTACAACTGGATTGCAGTGGAGGCCCATGTTTGCTCTTCCACAGTGGCAGCACAATTCTCCAGTCTCTGCGACTCATGCTCTCTCTGACTGCCCTACCATCACAGATTCACGGCCCTGTCATGTGATTTTTCCCTGACAACTATATTGCCCCCCATTCCACCCAGGTCACTGATGCTCAGGCTGTGACATGCCTGGCGATTCTTTTTGGATCTTGCAACATCTTTTGGAAGGTTTGCTTCTGTCATGGGCACACATTCAGTTACTGAGCTTTGTTGCCTTGGCAATGTGCCATGGACAACATGCACATGGATTTGCATTCACTTGTCACATGGGTATGGGGGGCTGTTTAAGGAATGGAAGGGTGTATGAGCAGATGCTCCACTCATAGATGGACCTCGGGTGCTTCCAGTTGGTCGTATTTGCGGTATACATGTTGGTGTTGCACTGTATAGTGCATTCAGGCCACAGAGGTTCAGGTGAACTGCAGACATGCATTGCACTGGTATTGTGAGAGACTGTCAGGGGGCTGCCTGGGGTTGGCAGTGTCAGAGGTGGGAGGGCCTCGGGGGGTGTCCAGTCTGGAGGGGGCTGCCTGGATGGGTGTCACAGGTGAGGCGGCTGGTGTCCAGTCTGGAGGGGGCTGCCTGTGGGGGTGTCACAGGTGAGAGGCCTGGGGGGTGGTGTCCAGTCTGGAGGGGGGCTGGTGGGTGTTGTCCAGTCTGGAGGGGGTAATGGGTGTTGTCCAGTTGAGAGGGGGATACCTGGGGGTTGTCACAGGTGAGGGGGTATGGTGGGTGGTGTCCATTCTGGTGGGGGCTACCTGGGGGGATGTCACAGGTGAGGGGGTCCAGGGGGTGGTGTCCAGTCTGGAGGGGGCTGCCCGAGGGGGCGTCACAGGTGAGAGGGGCTGGGGGATGGTGTGCAGTCTGGAAGGGAATGCCTGGGGGGGTGTCACAGGGGAGGGGAGCTGGGGGATCGTGTCCAGTCAGCAAGGGGCGATGGGTGTTGTCCAGTCTGGAGGGGCTGCCTGGGGGGTCACAGGAAAGGGGGGCCAGTGGGTGGTGTCCAGTCAGGAGGGTGCTGTCTGGGGGGGTGGCACAGGTGAGGGGGCCTGGGAGTGGTGTCCAGTCTGGAGGGGAATGCCTCTGGGCTGTCACAGGTGAGGGGAGCTGGTGGGTGGTGTCAAATCTGGAGTGGGCTGCCTAGGGGGCGGGGGGTGTAACAGGTGAGGGGGGCTGGTGGGTGGGGTCCAGTTTGGAGGAGGCTTCCTGGGAGGGGTGCCACAGGTGAGGGGGCTGGTGGATGGTGTCCAATCTGGAGGGGGATGCTCGGGGGGTGTCACAAGTGAGGGGGGGCTGTGGGGTGGTGTCCAGTCTGGAGAGGGGCTGGTGGGTGGTTCCAGTCTGGAGGGGGTTGCTTGGGGTGTGTCACAGGTGAGGTGGGCTGGGGGGTGGTGTTCAGTATGTGGCTAGAATGGGTGCCAACTGTGTAGGGGAGGGACTCACATTTTGGTTAGGGGTGTAGCCTCCACTTACGAGGGGGTCCCACTTGGGGGATGTCTCAGGTCAAGGGTCTGGTGGGTGGTGTCCATTCCAGAGGGGGCTAGTAGGTGTTGTCCAGTCTGGAGGAGGCTGCCTGGGGGGTATCACAGGTGAGGGGGCTGGCAGGTGGTGTCCAGTCTGGAGGGGGGCTTGTGGGTGTTGTCCAGTCTGGAGGTGGCTGCCTTGGGGGGGGTCACAAATCAGGGGGGCTGGGGGATGGTGTCCAGTAAGGAGGGGGGCAGGTGGGTGGTGTCCAGTCTGGAGGGGATTGCCTGGGGGGTGTCACAGGTGAGAGGTGTCCAGTCTGGACGGGGCTGCCTGGGTGGGATGTCACAGGTGAGGGGGCTGGAGGTGGTGTCCATTCTGGAGGGGGCTGCCTGGGGGTGTCACAGGTGAGGGGGCCTGGGGTGTCCAGTCTGGAGGGAGCTGTCTGGGGGGGTCAGAGGTGAGGGGGGCTGCAGGGTGGTGTCCAGTCTGGACATGGCTGCTTGGGTGGGATTTCACAGGTGAGGAGGGCTGGGGGGTGGTTTTCAGTCAAGAGGGGATGCTCAGTGGGTGTCAAAGGTGAGGGGAGCTGGTGGGTGGTGTCCAGTCTGGAGGGGAGTCTTTGGTAAGGGGTGGAGCCTCCACTTACGAGGGGTCCCACCTTATCACTGGGGTGCAGCCTGGGCTTGTGAGGGAAGGCCTGCATTTTCGCCTGGGTGCGTACTGGGCTTGCGAGGTGAGGTGCGCTATTTTGCTGGGGTGAGGCCATGGCATGCGAGGTGAGGCCACGTGTTTTTGTTGGTGTGCGGCGAGGTACAGTGCACGATTTTGCTATGGTGCAGCCTGGGATTGCGAGGTGTGACGCGCACATTCTCTGGGGTGCAACCTGGGCTTGCGAGGTGAGATGCGTGATTTTGCTGGGGTGTCACAGGTGAGGGGAGCTGGTGCAGCCTGGGATTGCGAGGTGATGTGCGCCTTCTCACAGGGGCACTGGATGTTAGGCCTGGGGTGGTTCGGAGGTGCTGTGTTTTTCCTTTTGCTTGCTTTTTGGTGTGTTTGGGGGCGTGTTGCAGGCGTTCCTCGCGCAGCTTGTTTTTAGTTGCGCTACGGCTAGTATTGTGTCTTTAAATCCTTGAATATGCATTGCGAGCAATATTTTTTCTCAACCACAGACCCATGTCAATTTCTGTGCCCCATAGCATGAATCAGGGCCTAAGAGTATTATGCATATTACAATATTTTTCAGACACTGCTTTAATACTTTTGGGTGCTAAAGAACATATCAAGCCTCTGGGCCTAATTCATGGAACGCTTAGCGCAGTGCAAAAGTGACTTTGCACTGCCATCAAACACGTAAAACCGGGCCTAATTCGCAGACTGGTGCAAAAAACACTCAGCACCGCGCTACAATCCCTTTGCACTGCAAAAGTACTCTGTACCACGCTAAATGGGTTTCATGCAGTGCAAAGAGTACTTTTGCAGTGCAAGGTGACTTTGATCCGCAAAAATACACTATGTACATCTCTGTGAATTCGTCCCAGCTCTACGTGTTTGTTTGCAATGCAAAGTCACTTTGCACAGCGCTAAACGTTCCATGAATTAGGCCTTAAATATCTTGATATGGTAAAAATAGAATGTGACTAGGAGCTCAACCATAAACCTAATTGAAAATTGTATCTTTATTTTGCACCTGTAGTCAGTCAGCATCAGAGTATTTGATAAGAGGGATAATAAACCATGTAGTAATTTTCATCCATTTTAAATTGGAATATTTACATTTCAATACACAACAAAAACATTATCAGGCAATTGAGCATGGCCCAATAATGGTGATGAGTTGTTCTCTATACACAACAAAAAACATTGGGGGCAGTTGAGCATTGCCCATTAATGGTGATGCGTTCTTCTGGTAAGCAGGATGTCGAAACATTATGCACTTCATATTATTTGCCACTTATATAAAGATATTAGAGAAATAACGTTAGTTCAAGAATGGAAGAAAGTCGAGGTTGGAGATTGTAGATCTGCATTGAATTATCTCCTATTACTCTGCGGTAAATGTACATGTTTTGCAGTTGATTAATTCCTAATTTCTGCATTGAGAAAATTGAGAATTTAATTGAAAGCATTTTCAGAAAAAATGTATTTACTGTTTGATTGATGGATGTTGTTTAATAATGACTATGTTTATTGATGGTGTTGTTATTACAACATGTAGGCACTTTTATAGATTATTGTAATCCAAAATAAAGCTTTATATGTATGTAATAACAAATACATTTTTATAGGATGTAAACAACAATGGGATTGAAAGTTATTTCCACCATCCAGCAATAATATGTTCACCCATCTTTGATTGCTAATGCTTCTGTTTACTGAAGGACAACTGGCAAATATTTGAATATAGATGTATATATGTTAGTAATGTATAGCCCAGCACCAGGAGTTAGTAAAAGCATGACTATGTAGGTCTTGCAAGTTTCAATCTACTCAGGTACATCGTCCTAAGAGTCTGTGGGGGATAAGGAGAGCAGTAGTAGGTCAGCAAGGACACATACTGAGCAGTCAGATATTGCATGATCCCTGTCAATGAAGTGCAGTCTGCCCCCAGCCAAAGCATTCATTATTCCAGGACTGTGCAGCTCCAGGATTAAAGGGCCGGAAACACATCAGGTTTTCAGGATGCCCTGATTTAATAATCATGAGGCATACAATCATTCTAAATGTATGCACATTTCTTCTCATGAATATTAATGAAGGATATCCTGAAAACCAAAGAGGATTTCGGGTGTGGAGTTGAATAACCCTGCATTACACTGTCTTCAAGGATTAGGAATAGAGACAAAGTGAGAATAGTGAAAGAAATTCCAAACCTGCCAAAAAGTAGGCCCCTTAGAATGACTTCTTACATTATTCATCTCATCAGATTTTCATTGTATGTAAGGAACAGAAACAGTTTGTTTTATTGTCAAAGGTGCAGAGCTATTCAGCATGAGTTTGTATCACCATAGGAAGTGATGTAGTCTGATTCAGACCATGAATCTACAAAAGGAAGATAACGAGGCAACGAGCACATACTATCTGTGAGGATCGGGACGAAGATGTCAATCTGGTAAAGATGATAGGCCGTGGCAGGGCGGAGCCAATCAGGAACCCGCACACACAAAATACGGAGAATAGATCCACAGCTCTTCTCTCCACAGACCCCAACCCCTAGAGCTCACCTACATATGACAGTGTAGGACTGACGCCGACCAGTAGTGTCTGCATAAATAAAAGTTGTGGTTTGGGGATTAGCAGGACTCCTAACAAAGCAGGTATGGAAGAGAGTAGATAGTGAAAAGAGGAATCATGGTGCCGTGAAACACATAACCACAGTGTCTGCAGTAGAGGAAAACAGGTCAGTAAAAGGGAGAATTTCTTGCAAGAGATCAAGCTTCTGTCTACAAATGGAGTCAGCAAGATCATATAGGGTAGAAGCCAGCCTGCCGAAATAGAGAGCAGGCCCCGAAAGGATGAATTAAGCCAGCAGAAAGAAAAAAAAGCACATGGCTGGTCCATTGGACATTGTACCACTGTTGAAGGCGCCAATTGCAGATGTCAGTAGTGTTTGTGCCTTTGTCTTCACGGTTATCCTCTGGGCATCGGAGTGTACCGCTGATGCAGCCCACGCATTGGCTGCCAGAGCTGCAAGCCATGGAGCTACATTTTAATGCAATAATATGGCATGCAGGTACAGGTGAGACACAACACGTAGGCCTGGGTAGTGTCACACAGAATGCCGGCAGTGATGGACAGGTTGGCTACCACCATGGGCTTGACATTCAATGATTAATGGTGAGGAAATGATTATGGATGCCTGCTTAACAATCCATACTAATTCACAGAGTTATGGAAAACAGACCACATGTAATACATGTTTGATACCATCAACCACAGAAGAAAGACAACGGTAAGAAAGCAGTGTTTCTGAACAGTGTTAGATGGTTGTTTTAGCACTCACTGAGTCAGTTGCGATAGCAACCCAGACATGCTTACACAGGAGGGCAATTATGTGTCTGGTATGCCCTGCCATCGAGCCAATCTGCGAGGGGAATTTTACTGTCAACATTCCACTACACATATTGTACCATGATCACACTAATCAGGAGGATGAAGGCGTTTGGCCTTCCGCCCCACGGCACACATGGGGTCTGTGATAGCTGAACAACAAAGTGCAGCCTGCTCTCACTTGCTCCCTAATTACACTGCGCAGAACGACAAGATTAGCCAGCCCCATTGTAACAATATTGGTCATCATCCAAATGCTGGATGGCTCGATCGCCCATTCCCAAAATGTGTGTAAATACAGCTCCTTTATTCACAACGTTTGAATTTGAACAAAAGCCTTAATTTTGTCTTTCGAAAAGAAAGAAAGGCAAGCCCAAAGTAGAGGAAAAATTGTTTTCCTCTTTAAGGAAAACAATCAATTCATTGGTATCCAAGATGCTATTATTTGCAAGGTGATAAGAGATTAGCGTTAAGAGAAGACCAAACCACAAACCTTCGGGAATGCTTTTTTAAAATGTATGCAGTCTTCCTCCCACAGATTCCTCATCTTTTGAAAAACAAAGCTCTAGGTGCATTCTGAATCCAGGAATCTGTCACACCATCATTGGTACTTACACACACACGCACACGCAGCACCTAATTTTGTTTAAAAATGCTTCACAATTCAAGAAACGGTAGATCTGCAAAAAAAATGAACACAGCGTAGGTTGAGAGTAATCCCAATATTCCTTTTAAATTGAAACATGGTTGGTGTGCGGTGGAGGGGGGGCAATGAGGTCTCAGTGGCAGACAAATCATATCCATCAGAATGAAAATCACCAACGGTAAGTCATTTGTTCTTCTGAGGATACAATGGGGGTTATTACAAGTTTGCCGGTCCGGGAACTACGGTACCGGTAAGCTTGCCAGTACCGTAGTTCCAAGACCGGCAAACTACGAGTTCTGCTCTTGTGTGCCTTTTCGCCCGCCATGTCGGACCTGGTGGGCGTACCGGCCCATATACCTCCTTTAAATACAATAATGTCTTGTGGTACCACCTTCCCTCACCTTCCGAGGAGGTGCTCCCTGCCTTACTTTTTCCTTACTTTATAATGCCTTAACTTATAATGCCCTACCTAAACACTCCATTCATAATATGAATTTTAACAATTAATAACACTAATCTCATCCACGTAGCATCAATGACCTCGCTCTCCACGTACTCCCATCTTGCATACTTCCCCATGCATCTGTCCCCTACTTGTTATCTCTTACAAGATTCTACTCACATGTGCATGCTCACCCAAACTCCTCCGCCACGGGGTTCCAACACCGGACTGCACTGTCAGGTGTATCGACCCACGTTCAAGTTATTATGCTGCAACATTTGGTGCTATGGGCTTAGAAAATCCAAGATGGCCGAAAAGCCCACATTTGTGCCAGAATCCAGGAAAACTGCGCAATTTTTGCACACACCAAAATGGTCGCCTGACCTGCCACCCACCAGTGCGAGCGTGATGGGCCAGAACCGCCATGAGTGAAACGTGGTGCCAAAGAAAAAACAGCAGTGCATGTTAGCTCAAAAATGCTTTGAAATCACCTTCATTTCTCTGAATGCAAGCTCAAAATGCCTATTTCAAACATTGCAAGATATTCAAAAATCTTACTGAACACCAGCAGACATCTGGTAGAATGAAGTCTTGTGTGCATATCAAATCTGGAAAGATGAAGAGCCTAAAATAATTTTCATAACAAAACTGGCTGAGCCGTGGATGTCAGCAGGTTAAGTGAAATGGGATTTAAAGCCACTAAAATCGAAATGTTTAAAATAAATGAGTGACTTACTTTTGAGTTCACATAGGTTGCAACTGTTTAAATGTCATAGTTTTGAACTTAGAATCAGCGTTCTAGCTGCATGTGTCAAAATTGTAAGTTTGATTTGAATGAAGAAAAGTGGGAAGAAAAGTGACCTTCGACTGAAGCCTGGCTTAAAGGGACTGAATTCTGCCCGGCAACTACCCCCGACAGGAGTTGAAACTTGCCCAGCAACTGTATTCACAGGGCTGGCCTGCCTTCTGCTGCCCCACCAAAAGGAGATCACACCTCTCTGATTGAATCAGGGGAGGGGTACCTGGGAGCAGGGAAACAGAACAATGAACTCCCCTTTTCTCCAAGCAATTGCTAAATCAGGGGGTCGTAAATGGCTTTCTCTTGAAAGGAAATGGGAGGGGCACTGCCTCTGTGAGCCAGCTGAGCTTGGAGGAAGTGGACAAACCAGAAATTCCCCCATGTGCTTTGGGAAACCACACCCCTCTGGGTCAGAGCATCATTTTAGAAAGATGGATAATTCATAGTACAAATGGGTCAAAATTATATCAATAATATTATTCCTGTGATTTTTCTGTGCACATTTTACGAGGTGTTAGGACTCTGTGGTATGTTCTGGGGGGTAGTAGCGGAAAATAGTGTATTACTCCAAATGTCTGTATGTTAAAAATCTGACACTTCATCATCTGATGCCCATATTCCTTGCGCACATTTGTGTAAATTCTGGAAAGGTTTAGAGGTTGTGTTCTGGATGAAAAGGGCAGAATTCTGTCAGAAGTGAACACAACATCTTACAAAGACAGGGATCGGATGGTTTGGCGCTACAGAAAATATGTTAACTGGACATATAATATCAGAAAAATTGTACATAGATAAATATGCATTTAAGTCAAAAATAGATTTGTGTGCAAAGTGGCAAGAGGAGTGTTCTTTCTGTATACCATAAAAATGATGTCTCATGACGCGGGATGACTCACAATTCAGTTCCCCAGTCAGGCAACAGAGAATCCTATAGCCTATCAGGATCCTCAGAGGGTTGGGCATAGAAAGTCAGCCTTCCCACCCACTTTCAAAAGACATAAAAAGAGCCACTGAGACCCAGGTAGGGACATTCACTTTCCACTTCAAACTGATTTCTTGTGAAGCACTTTGCCAGAAGACTCCGGAACCAGAACTTAAAATCCAGACTTCAGAACTTGTAGCAGAGAGGCCTGGTCCACAAGCTGAAACCTTCAGAGGCCTCAGAATCCAGCAACCTAACCAAACTATTCAACAGCCGGGCTGTGCTGTTCGCTTCTGGCTAGAACTTTTGCCGGAACCAGAGACCCAGACCAGACCGTGTTGCCAGTACCAGACCCAGAAAGCAGAGCTGTATCCAAACCCCAGACCAGACCCAGACCACACCACTGTATGTATATGCCTTATAGTTTTTCCGTAATCGCGCTCGACGCACTCGGAAAAAGTGCCGCAAATTGCAATTTGACTCAACTTCTTCACCTGTCAAAAATAGCTGTCTTTTGCTTCCATTGCTGAAATTCGTTTTCAACCTGATAATCCCTCATGAATCGTTGCTATTGTTGACCTGAACTAATTCAAAGTAGCTGTCACCCACCCTGAATCTCCTATAGGGAATCAAAATCATTTTTAGCATATTTTCACTTCATTGCAAATCACATTAAAAGTATTTCTGCATGTTTTAAAAGCATACCGGTTGCTCTAAGCTTGCTAGAGGGGAACTAGAATGTGTATTGCATTTGATTATATTCCTGAAAATTGTGTGCTCCCCTTCACAAGAAATCAGTTTGAAGTGGAAAGTGAATGTCCCTACCTGGGTCTCAGTGGCTCTTTTTATGTCTTTTGAAAGTGGGTGGGAAGGCTGACTTTCTATGCCCAACCCTCTGAGGATCCTGATAGGCTATAGGATTCTCTGTTGCCTGACTGGGGAACTGAATTGTGAGTCATCCCGCGTCATGAGACATCATTTTTATGGTATACAGAAAGAACACTCCCCTTGCCACTTTGCACACAAATCTATTTTTGACTTAAATGCATATTTATCTATGTACAATTTTTCTGATATTATATGTCCAGTTAACATATTTTCTGTAGCGCCAAACCATCGATCCCTGTCTTTGTAAGATGTTGTGTTCACTTCTGACAGAATTCTGCCCTTTTCATCCAGAACACAACCTCTAAACCTTTCCAGAATTTACACAAATGTGCGCAAGGAATATGGGCATCAGATGATGAAGTGTCAGATTTTTAACATACAGACATTTGGAGTAATACCCTATTTTCCGCTCTTCATATTGCATAGGGGGGGGGGTGGATTGCCACAAGGGGAAAAGTGATTATAATATCTCTTGTTGAAACCATATCAGTTTATTTCTGTGCTGCATTCTTTTCCATCATTGCATTTCCTTGAAACCATAAAAGTATTTTTAGCTACTTTATCCTTTCTCTACCAACTCCTAAGTAATTAAAAAAGTGTGCTGGTGTAATATTATCCATTGTTGATCACTGTCATATTCAAAAGTGTGCTATCAAATATTAATTTATTCATAAAAGTGATATATATATATATATATATATATATTTTTTTTTTTTTTAATTTTTCAAATAAATCTTTTAATTTGCAAAACAAGCCTACTTCTTGGCTCAGTGAAGTCAGGGGGATTCAAAGAGAGGGGCGTTATACAAGGGTTTATCATCCAGATCTATGAACTTGTCATAAAAATGTATAAATAAGGGCTTCCCTTGGGCATCCCAGACTAGGCATTGACTTAGTTGGAGTGCTGAATTGAAGTCACTTTACAGCACTCTCTTCGAAGCCGCACCCCGCTTCAAAGAGCAGAGAGGACTTCTCTTAAAATGGCTCCTGCTATAACACCTGGAACACTTTTTTTCTTTCGGGGATGGTCACTGTAGGTGTTTGCGTATCCTTCTGGAGAAGTGACCTGGAGGCCTCCGCAGGTATGGGGCACTGGGATTACGTTGGGGTCATTAATTGAAGGCACGCCACTGAACTCTCACACCAGAGAGAGAATACAACCCGCTGGGGAAGAAAGGCCCAAGTCGATCTTTTAAGGATAGCAAGTTTTAATCTCACACACAGATGAGAGCAACAGTAAAGGATTCTGCTGCTATGAACGTTCTGCCAAAGAGAGGTACAAGCAGAAATTATAAAGGAAAACAGTGTCATAGATGACATAGTACATATAGTAAAAACCTGCACGGCTGATTGAATGGACCCTATAGAGGTACCACCTTTGTCCATAAGGGATGGCAGTTTATTGGTCCCAGCCCAGTCCATCCATCTTCCATCACGTGGGCGCTGTAGGGCACATCTTCTTCTCTCATTGAAGGTCAGAAAACAAATAAATTATATTACTACTATACAGCTTGTTTTATCACTCATCCTGTTCACTTGGCAGGCCTTAAGGCGGACACGCAGGATTTTCTGGGGCACTGTAACCTTCACACACACATTTCACTAACTCACACAGCGCCATTGAGCTACAACCTCTCCAGCTTAGTTTTGAACTATAATTTATCCCTCCCAGCACCTCGAAATACAAATCACACGATTGTCCCTTCGCCGATACAACTCGTCTGTCCTTATTAGAAAATGTAAGGACTTGGTACTTTGGGGTTGGTGGTCAAAGGGCACCTGGTGCCATGGAATTCAGGGGTCTTATGGTTTAGTCAGATATATGGGCTATAACTCGTGGTCACCCGGGAATGGGCAGGGTCATGCTTTGGGCAGTGTGAGATAACATGCACACAAGGTGCTAATCTCTGATTGCTGCATTGTAAGGCACATTCCTCGTTGGGTGAAAGAACGCCTCTTTGCAACACTTTTGGAATAATGAATAGACTTGTGGTGGTTGGGGGTGTAAACTGTCTTTCTGGGAGCTCAGGCATGGCTGGGGATTTCTGTTGGCTCGCAAATTTGGGCCTAGTGCATGCAATGCTGCTTTTTCCACACAGGCCTTCCCTTCTACCTATGATTACAAATATCTACACAAAATAGCGATGCTGATTGCGCCTTATACTGTACTATGTAGTTAAACTATGTTTGGTTATACTAAACTAGGACTCTGTTAACTGGGAAGGCATCCCTCTAACCATCCCCCCTACCCCTGGCCCATTATAATACCTCAAATGTATCGCACCTCACTTTAAAGCATATATGGGGAGGTAGGGCTGTCCCCTTCCCAACATTCCCCACTTTCGTTACTTCTACAGTAACACATTCCAGGATTCTTCTGCGCACCCACTCCCCCATCTCTACATCTACATATGGCTGAGTCCTCTTTACTGGCACCCAACCCCTACACACTGATTGCAAATTCTCCCCGCTATATGCATATTTTTCAGGTGATCAAGACATGTAAATGCATCCCTCTTCCCCCGCCAGGTCCACCTAAACCTCTGTGTAATTTTCTGGATCAGGCGCTGGGGGAACAATAGTGTGGTATAGAGGATCAACTTCATCTCCATACGGGATGGGGAACATTTCATATGTCTGCCCACCCTGTTGGACGTCAGTTTGTACCTCAATATTTTTTGTTTTGTGAGGTGCTTTTGGACTCCCAATTGATATCATCATTCTTGCGCTATCGGGAGCCACAGTGGCACAGCATTGAAAGACCAGCTGACAAGTGCATAAAATAATCTTTATGAACACAATGATGGGCATTAACATCTTCATGATCGCTCCTAGCCATGACGGGGGGGCCAGTTAAATGTCATTGTCAGCCAATCACTGTCCTGAATTCAACCCTCTTCCTCCATGTGAACACCCAGGCCATGGACAGCTGCAATGATGTGGGATAATGATGCATTCTCTGCGTCCTCTGGAGACGCTTATGTACAGCAGGAATCACCAAATTGTTTACAAACCCCACCCTCCATCACTGCTAACATGTCCAGCATGTAGCAATTTTGCATTGTTATAAGTCTCAATGCCCACAACTTGACCTTGATCACGTTGAACCCATTATCTGTGTCATTTGCGAGCTGGACTAGTTCCCATCTCACTATTTGCAGCCATTTGGCATTGGCTGCACCCTGCACTCCCGTCAAGAGGAAAGCTGCAAAAAAGGATTCAGCAGAGCTGAAAAGCTTGTATTCCTCTGGTATTTCAGCAGCAATGTGAAAGAGTATTTGGATATGTAATTCGATCTTTTCGTACTTTGCAGTTGTTGGAACTGTCTTTTTCCTAGCTGGATGTGGGGCTCTTGTGTGGGTACCATGCTCTTATCTTCATATTCGACTGTGAGGTAACTCGTTGGTCCCTCTGCAGGCAGTGCTCCCCCTTCAGGTGTTCTTCTGGGATTACTAATAGCACTGGCTGCATAGTGGCCCAGGAACAACAGCACCCCATAATGGTGGGAGGTGAAAGTAAGCTTGTCGGCTGCAGATCTAGTAGTAATCCATCAGCACCACCATTCCTTTCTTCATGTCTGTGATCAAGAGAGTTCTATTGCAGTGTTAATTTGTGCCGATAAAGACTGTACCCCTGCTGCGGAAACATAGTCTATTTTCTTCCTTGTGCATTCGCACCATCTTTTTCATTGTCTCAATCCATGTCAACTTTATCAAATGCTCTGTCCAGATTTGTGTACAGAAAGTGACCACTCGTGTTATCCTTTCCTTGCTGTATGTTACCAGTCTCTCTGCCAAGCAAGTTAGTGTGATGTCCTGCAAGTTGACATTGACATGTTTCCATCCTTTCAGCATCAGATTGAGTTACTCAACAACCTTGTTGCTGTTTGGGTCTTCATTGCATTTAACAAAGTCTTGGCCCACCATTTGCAGTTGCATACTATGTGCCGGGAACGTTCCTTTTATTTTGCACAGTGCAAGATGATTTAGGCATTGTGCCTCTATAATTGGGACTGGTTGTGGTACTAACACTCTGGAAGCCCCTGACATGTGTGGAATGAGTGAAAACACATAACAGCTCCCATTCACAATTTATTATGAATATTAGAAACATTAAATTAATTTCCATTCTTATTGTTAGTGTTCAGATTAGTGCTGATATTTGTAAATCTACTCGTAATGTTAACATTTATGTGTATCATTCCATTTGGATAATATACAATCCTACTTCCCCCATTCCCCTTTATAGGACTTCCCCCTATGATACACTTCCCCAATACACTCCCAGTAGTACTAGCAATATTACACATAGTCCTCTAGAAATAACTGACCCGCAATAATAGATATTGGTCCATATTCTCTCATTCGTGTGTCTACCCCTCGGGTCACTACTTAACAAATTATTTACAGTACTTGCGTCCATCTTCTTCTTTCCTGAAATAGAAGCACAGACAAACAAGACACCAAAATGGGAGAAACGTACAAGACGTACCTTGTACTCAAAAAAAGAAGACACAAGAGAGAGAAAGCAAAATTGAGAGAAAGAGAAAGAAAGTGATGGAAAGCGAGAGAGACCTGAGAAAGAGAGAGAGTGAGGGAAAAAGAAAAACAGGAGAAAGAGAGATGAATAAAAAGAAACAGAGAAAAAGAGAAACAAAGGAAAAGAAAGCACACCTAGAAAAAGAAAAATATGGAGCTAGCAGATGCGCTTTGGCCTGCCACTTGAGCATGCCACCACACCTGTATCGCATCTCTACAGGCTGGTGGGATAGTCAGGGTACAAGTACTGTTACTCTTTGTTTTAAGATAACTGATGAACAGGGGGTGCTGTTGTGTGAAAAACAAGATGGTCGCTCTCATGTAGAGCTCCTATGCCTGAAGCCGGCTGGGGCGAAATCCATCTCCTTTTTACAACCACACAGCAACCAAGACTTAGTGATGAGCCCCCAGACAGCTCTGGCAGCCCAAAGACCTGTCCCAGGCCCCAATCGGTGAACGACGAGTCGAGAATGAGCAACTCACGCGCCTGGAAGCAGTGAGTGACGAGGGATGAAGCGTGGCCCGCACCACACCCTGCAACACGGTGGACTGCTGCTTCACGCTGACCAACACTGAGACCGCATTGGCCGGGCGAGAGGCTGGTGGTCCCCTAACCCCCTTCTAAGCAGTTACAGCGGACCCCGGCTGTGACGCATGAGCCCCCTCCCCCTCTGACAGCAAGAGAATACTTTGCGGCACCCTGGTGGGGCCCAAATGCTGGCACCGTAGTGGGGATCTTCCGGCACTGTGGGCAGCTTTTCTTTCTACACACCTACAGCAGGTGCTGCCCCCCTGCAAAGCACCCTGGAAGATTTATGTACCCTAAAACCAGCAAAAAACTGCTCCATAGGGCACTAACAACCCTCTCCACCACACTGTACCCGGCAGGGCCCATAAAACTGAGGCTACAGGCACAGCACCACCCAGCAACCTGGCCACCATTACAGGTTGAGCCCAGGTGGGCCCCTGCAGAACACCCTGGATAACCACAATCTCAATACCTGCACAAAACTGCTTTGTGGGGTTCCGGTGGTCCTATGCACAATCCTGTCCCTACAGGGCCCAGAGAACTGAAACTATGGGCGCAGCTTCACTCAGCGACCTGATCACCAGTACCAGTTTAGCCCTTTGGCTCCCTGGGGCAAGTATCAGAAATCATATGGACAATAGTGAGGTGATCTTCCAACACAGCCGGTTCATTGGCAACCACTATGGTGCGTGAGCACCTAACATCTTGTGCAATGACAATCGCTTGATGGGTCTACATGTAGCTTTGGCATTACCCTGCACCCCTACTACTTCATGCTGCAGAGGGACTTGATTGAGACCTAGGGAGTTCGCTCTACCCCACCCTACCACTCAAAGGGATAACCACATCACCTGCACCCTCTGGTAAATGAGAAAACATTGACCTGTCACCATTGCAGTACAACATATCACTGGACTAGGGTAATCGATATCCTGGTCTCTGGTCCTTACACAGTATGACAAAAGGAAATGCTAAAAACCAATGCTCTATGAGCCAAAACACCAAATCCCCCTCTAAGCAACCAACAAACAGTGGAACTAGCACAAACATGAAACCAGAAGCGCGCTGATGCATCTCACTGTCCTCAATCCATGATGGCATGCATGCAAGAGGGATTTGCCAATGTGCACAGTAAGCTTGACGTCATTACCACCACCATAGACTCAATTGAAACCTGCATAGATAAAACCGATCAGTGCCTAGTGGAGGCTGAAAGAGAGTGGGCACAGCGGAGGATGGTTTATACACAATGAGAATTGACCTTGTTGCACTATCCATGTATGTACTCTAGGTTGAAAGAAAGAACGATGACTTAGAATCACGCTGTCATCACTATAACATCTGTGTCATAGGAGTTCCCGAAAACAATACTGAAGTACCCTTGGAGCAGTGGATTGAGACCACCCTGTTGTCGCTCCTGGGGAAACCAACGCTATCACCGCAGTTTTCAATTGAGCGTTCACATATATCCCTGGCTCCTAAACCTAGACCTGGGGCACCTCCACGACCCATCATTGCCCATGTCCTTAACTACCATCACGGGACACCATCCTCTGAGCCGCCCGCGAACAGGGAGAACTGATGTTGGGAACAAACAGAATAAATATTTATCCCGATTTCAAAGTGGCCATTCAGCAGGAGAAAACATCCTTCTTAGCGGTCAAGAAATGGCTACGAGACCACAATATGAAGTATGCAATGTTATATCCTACCAAGCTACGTGTGGAGTAAAACAACAAGACTTTCTTCTTCACACTTCCTGAGGAGGCCTTGTAGTTTCTAGACAATGCTCTACCGATGCCCTGAACTACAAACAAGGTCCCCAAGGACTGCTCTGAAAATGGCAACCTAATTTCCGCTGATCATACAACTCCCATGGTTTCTTCCACACAAAAACGTTTACATCTCTGTTAGTTCCGCTGTATTATCCACTATGGCATCAAAAAATGGCCACTGTCTTTTCTGCAGACCCACAGTTGAATGTGGGCGTGTCGCCACTGGCGGGGGAAATTTTATAAGAAGTACATGAACACTTATCCTTCTTATTTGTGTTTAAGCCCTGTGCTGGCCGGGTTGATGCTGTACACCTGCTCTCACATGCAATGTTGCGTTAACAGTTTGGGATGTTTTCCGGGGGGGGGAGTATCATCTCCCTAGTTCAAGGGAAGATACAGGAGGGGGATGGGAGGGATTTGTTAAGTTTCTTAAAAATGCACCTGGTACACACTGCACTTACAAATAAGAGAATAAAAATCACAAGCAGGAAATTAAAGACACATAGATGGTCAGATGTATATATTATGGGAGATGCCATTAATCACTTCGAACCCAAATGGCAGACATAAACTGCCTAATTTGGAATGTCCGGGGCCTAGATAATCCAAACAAGCAGCAGAAGATATGCCTATATATTGAAAGGCACAAAGTCCAAATGATGTACTTTCAGGAAACGCACGCTCTCTCTCAGTGACTTGTGAAGGATTTGCTAAAAACTTGGGTGAAAACTGCTTCTATACTACATATTCCTCACAAGCTAGGGGATCAGGACTATGATACACAAATATCTCCCATCCAGTGTAAGCATGCAAAGGCAAAGGCAGACCCTCTAGGCAGATATGTCCTATTGTATGGTGTTCTTGTGGGTAGAGAAAAATCTCTGCTAAATGTTTACAGCCCCAACATAGATGACCCTCAATTCTACACAGACATCCTAGATGAGCTTGCCCAATATCCACTAATCCCTGTATTGTGGGGCGGGGGGTGACTTTAACACTATTCTAGTTTTAAAACTAGTCAGATCCACCCACACTCAGAGAACATTACACGGGCTGCCTCTACGATTAAAGAGGGCATGCATACTCTGAGGCTGGTGGATGCATGAAGAGCATTACACACAGAGGACCTCTCCTGTTCTTTCTATTTGTCGGTCCATTACTCCCACTCCCGTATAGATATGTGGCTTATCACTGACACAATAGTAGTAGGGGTCTGTGATGTCAAAATGCTTCCTCGCTCTTACTCTGACCATTCCTCAGTTAGTATCTCCCTGACACTGCCGACGTTCTCTAGGGCCCAAAACAACTGGTGCTTCAAGCCGCTGGCTCTACAGGATGCGGTGTTTGCTTCCACTATTGATGAACATGCGCAAGTATACTTAAATACAAATGTAGGATCTGTGCCCTCAGCTGGTGTGCTCTGGGAAATATTTATGGTCTACATCCGGGGGCGAGCGATGTCGGAAGAGTTTAGGGTCGTCAAAACCATTCGACATGGCATAGTGAAATGTGAAAGCCAGCTATAGAGGCTCGAACGTGAATTAGCTACTGACCACCCTACTGCCATGCTGGCATAGGTCAAAGAGCCCATTGACACCTTTAGGACACATGCTGACCACAAAGTCAAGTTCTTTGTCACCCTAATGGCCGCTAAGAGATACCGGGAGGGGGACAGACCTGGAAGAGTACTAGCTCACATGGTGCGGCAAGAGAGCGCCAACCAGTGCATTCCACTCATAGTGAATACCTTGGGCGACTTAGTTCACATGCCTATGGCCATCAATGAAGTGTTTGCAGGTTTCTACAGGGATCTATACACTAACAAAGACAGATGCACACAGGAAGAGATTGATATATTTCGAGATGCACTCCCACTCAGTCAGATATCGCCTTACACCAAGACCCTGTTTGACCTCCCAATCTCTCTATCTGACATTACTCAGGCGATAGACTATCTGCCATCCAGGAAGGCTCATGGTACTGATGGCCTTACAGACAATTTTTATAAATGATACAAGGAAACCATTAGCCCACACTTTCGCCAGGTCTGGCGGCAGTCTCTCTTATCCCAATTGCTCCATGCCCCCATGTGAGCGACAGTTATCACGGTCTTGCTGAATCCCGAAAAGCCTGTGAATCAATGTGGATTCTGCAGGCCCCTATACTTAATTAACATGGATCTAAAGGTGTTTGCAAATATTCTGGCCACTCGGCTCATGCCAGTTATGCTGTACATTATTCACCTGAATCAGTCAGAGTTTATTCCATTTGCATCCACAGCATTGAAACACCTCCGCCTCTGCAATATATTCTCACTAATAGATCCGAGGGCACACGCAGTGGCTTCCACATGAGACATTCAAAAGGTATTTGACTCTGTATGTATCATGGTGATTCATGTACACTGTATTATCTAAATGCGGATTTGGCCAAGGGTTCCTCGAGGCTTTGTGCCCCCACTACACAGCACCAACGACAAGGGTCAATACGAACAGATTGCTCTCCACACAATTTGAGATCGGCAGAGGCACCTGCCAGGGATGCCCATTGTCACCCCTGATATTTGCCGGTAGAACGTCCTTTCAGCACCTGCATTTCCATCCCCTGGCATTTTAACATGCACATCATAATGAATATGCTCATCACATTTTTGTAGGGGGGTGGTAAAGGGCAGATAAGGGTTTGGGCTGGTAGGCAATAGACAAAAATAAGTGTGGGAGGAGGGCTTGGGGGGGTGGGACCTTTTCCCATTTCAGTCTGGCACTCTGGGGCGGTGCAACTGAAAAGGGACACACTAGCACAGCTATATTATAAGGGTGGGTTTGCAGGCCCCAACTTCCAATTGTACTGGATGGCTGCACAGGCACAATTTGCAGCACTCTGGTTTGGTGCTGACTCAACCACACTCTACACACAACTTGAAAATGTTCAGCGGGGGACAAGGACCTGCGATCGCTGGTTCTTCCTGACAGCTTCACAGGCGACTGCGGAATTGACCCCACAAGTGTCACAGCACTAGCCTGGTGCAAAATATGGAAGGAGAGAGGTATACATGACCCATACCATGAACACTTCCCTCTCCGGAATGGTGTTCCATCCCTACCAGGGGTCTATGCCGGCTGGCATGGGATGTGAACACGACACAGGTTCCACACACTTGGGTCCCTGTATAGGGAGGACAACTTCATCCAAACCAATGATATCCTAGGGCTGAAAACAACATGTCCTTGCAATGGTTGCTGTATGCAAGGCTGTGCAAGGCGTGTAAGAAATTATGGTGCTGCTTCCCGGTCAAACTTGCAAATAATTCCTTGTTAGGATTTGTTTAGACAGCAGGCGACAGAAGAAGTCGAGTGTCGACCCTGTACCATTTAATCCAAACTCACTCGCATATTGACAAAAATGTGCGAGCCAAATGGGCAGAAGAACTCCAAATAGATGTCACTGATGACATTTGGACTGACATATAAACACAAACGTGCAAAGTGTCCTATAATTCCTGATTTCAACTGATACAACTTAAAATACTACACTGTTATGACCATACTCCAGACATATTGTGCATGTTTTCCAAGGGGGGGATTGGAGCATGCCCACGTTGTAAATCCCCCCCATGCTAAATACTTCACTATGCTGTAGGACTGCCCACAACTTGCGACCTTCGGGAATGATGTGTGTAAGATGCTGTCAGAAATTAGGGGCAAATAGGTTGCCCCTCTACCATTACTTTGCCTGTTTCATATTTCTGACACTTCACTGGGTAATTGTTACGCGCACCTGATATCCCTGGGGGCGTCTAGAAGGCTCTGAGATCTGGAACCCTGTATGCGTAGATGCCCAGTGCTGAATAATGAATCTTAGTTATTTGTAGGCTGAGCTATTAAGCTAAGGCTAGTACTCACAGGTGAGTGATGTTTCTTCTTCTCTTGGTTTCCACAGATTGCTGCCCAGTTGAGATGCTGAGTGCTGGATGGTGTTTTCTCAGGTAAAACAGAATAATCTTGTTCTTGCAGGATTACAGGAATATGCTGAAGACCAGGAGCTGAACACGGTGAGCGTCACGCCGGATACCTTTTATGGGCACATGTTTTGATGCCAACCAGACTTCGTCTCCAACTTGGTAATCAGGAGCTTTCTTTCAATGCCAGTCCGAGAATTTGTTTTGTCTGTCTTTGGCTTGCAGTAAATGTTCATTTGCCCTTTTGAAGGCTTGGGTTATGCTTGTGTGTAGAGTCATTACCGCTGGCATTTCCAAGGTCCTGGGGGAGTCTAGTTCAGAGGTACGTGGATGTCTTCCGTATATTGTGTAGAACGGGCTTTGTCCCGTGCTGGTGTGTATTCCACTATCGATAACAAGTCTTTCCAATTCTCATCCACTTGTTGCAGCATGCAACGTAGATACTGTTCTAGTATCTGGTTTGTTCTTTCTGTTTGTCAATCCATTTGTGGGTGATGGCTAATGGATAATCGAACATCGATTTGTGCCATGGTACAACATATCCTCCAGAAGTTGGATACAAATTGTCTTCCACGATCTGAGATTAGGATTGAGGGGAAACCATGCAGTTTTATAATCTGTTCAATAAATGCTTTGGCCAGACCGGCAGCATTAGGAAGTCATTTGAATGGAATGAAAAGTGCCATTTTATAGAACAGGTCTGCAACCACCAGAATGGTATTAAAACCTTGACAGGGAGGTAAGTCTGTAATAAAATCAAGAGAAAGAGTATGCCAGGGAGCTGGTGGAATATCCAGTGGTTGTAGGAGGCCGCCTGGTTTCTGCTTTGTGATTTCTTCTGTGCCAATATCCCACAAGATAGAACGAATCGAGCAATGTCCTTACGCCAGGTTGGCCACCAATAATTCCGTTTAACCTTGGCTAGAGTCTTAGCAATTCTGGGATGGCCTTCGATCAGGGAATCGTGATAACCAGAGATGACCAATTCTTGCAGATCTTTACTTGGTAGATATAGTCATCCCTGAAGTAGGGTAATCCATCCAGAACCGTGTGATGTTCATTTTGGGAATTCCATTTCTGCAAGATCTCGGGGTTCATTAAGGTTCGAATCTTATCTTGAAGTTCACTCAGAGTCTATGTGGTGGTGAGTGCCAATAGTTTATCACTTGGGATGATGGCAACAGGGTCCAGGGTATTGTTTGTTTTCTCTTCAACACCCATATTAGACAAGGCATCGGCCTTCCATTGCGAACTCCCGGTCGGTATGTTATTACGTAATCGTATTCTGCAAAGAATAGACCCCACCACAACAGTCGTGACGATTGGGCTTTTGCTGAATTTAGGTATTGAAGGTTTTGGTGACCTGTGATTACTGTGATGGTATTTTTGGCATCTAATAGATCCTGCCGCCATGCTTTGAAGGCTGATTTTATTGCCAACAATTCTTTGTCTGTAATTGCATAGTTAAGTTCCGGTGGTGAGAATTTACATGACCAAATAGCCACGGGGTGTAATTGGCCTGTCTCTGGATCTCTTTGAGAGAGAACTGCTCCCATAGCTACACTGGAAGCATCGGTTTCCACTAAATAGGGGAGATCAGGGCGAGGATGTTGTAAAATTGGCATAGAGGTGAATCTTTTCTTGAGTTCTTGAAAGGCCTGTTCTGCCTCTTCAGTCCATTGGAATTTTTTGTTGTTTTTTCTCAGTAACAATGTGATTGGGTAGACTATCCGTGAGAAATCTGGAATAAATCGCAATAAAAATTTGCAAAGCTGAGCATGCTTTTGGTTCTTCTAAGTGAAGAAGGTGTCGGCCAATTAAGGATGGCATCTACTTTGTGTAAATCCATCTTGACTCCCTTTGGCGAGAGAACAAAACCGAGGAACTGAACTTCGGTGACATGGAAGGAGCATTTCTCGAGTTTAGCGTACAGTTTGTGCTGGCGAAGTTTTGCAAGGACTGAGCAAACATGTTGCACCAGGATGTCGTCAATATAGGCCAGGGCACAGAAATTGATTAATTCTCGTAATACATCATTCATGAACTATTGGAACGCTGAGGGAGTGTTGCACAGCCCTAAAGGCATTACCTGATATTCGTACAGGCCTTACTTGGTGCGAAACGTGGTTTTCCATTCATCCCCTTTCTTAACACGTACAAGGTGGTATGCTCCTCTGAGGTCTAGTTTGGTGTAGATTCGGGCATCCTTGACTTGGTCCAACAGTTCCGGGATAAGGGGCAAAGGGTAGTGGTTTTTTACTGTGATTTTATTAAGTGTGCGGTAATCGATGCAAGTCCTCAAATCTCCTTCCTTCTTGGGTACAAAGAAAATAATAAGGGAGAGGCTGCCAGTGGCTTTGACGAGCGGATAAACCCATTAGCCAGGTATTGATCCAGATAGGATTTCAAGTGGAGATTTTCGGTTTCCGTAAGTGCAAAAATTTGACCACAAGGAACCTGTGCGCCAGGTATCTGGTCGATCTGACAGTCATAGGGCCTACGTGGTGGTAATGTGTTAGCCTGTTCCTTCTGAAAAACATCTTGATAATCCTGATATTCTTTTGGTAAGGTGTCCATTGGTTCCGTGATCCCCTATGCTATTCCTTGAACAGATTTCAGGTTTGGCTGTGGTATAGATTTCGGGTAGCAAGCATGGGCGCATTCGTCGTAAAAGGTCCGTCTCTTTGCACGCCAGTCTATGTGGGGATTATGAGTTACTAACCATGGCATCCCTAAGATCAACCAGAACTGAGGAGCTTTGATGAGGTCAAACGTGATTGCTTCTTGATTTTCATCCTGACACAGAAGGGTTAATTCTGTTGTGCATTGGGTTACTGGTCCTGAAGCAATTTTTGTACTGTCAACAGTAGTTACCTTTTCAGTTGTTGGTTTGGTGCATAAGGGAAGCCCCATTTCTGTTGCCAGATCTCGATCTATGTAATTACCAACTGCTCCGCTGTCTATATATGCCTCTATGGCATGCATCCGTGAAGGTCGTTGGTGATTGATCAAGGTTACTGGTAGGGCGAAATGTGAGGTCTGTGACTCATCCTTCTCGCTCGACAAGCAGACCTTCTCGCTTGCTGGGCCTGGTAGTTTTCCAATCCCTTTCCATCATCTTATTTCTCTGTAGCACCTAACACCTTCCTTGGAGGTTTCACACGGCATTCTTTGAGGTAGTGAACTGATTTACTGCAGTATAAGCATAACTGTAGCTGTCTCCTCTTGTCTCTTTCACCCATGGGTAAAGGGGGTCGTACTCCTCCAATCTGCATGGGTTCTGTGGTATTTTCTGATGGACGTTGAACATTATCTTTTGAATGTACTTACATGGCCCAATTTTCGAGTCTACTTCAGTCTGTTCTTTGATCCTGTTATCTGTGTTCCAACTGAACTACCAGGTTGATAAACTCTGCACAGTCTTTAGGTGGGTCTACCACTTGAGCAAGGACATCCTTCAGGTCTCCTTGTAGGCCCAGATGAAACAATGTGGTTCTTTTATCTTCTGGCCACCCCGCTTCTACAACCAGTCTATTAAAGGTGGCAATATAAGTCAGCAAATCTTGATTTCCTTGGCGGAGGGACAGGAGTACGTTATCAAGAGCTTGTCCATGCAAGTGTCGAGCAAATAACTTTTCCATCTCCTGTTGAAAACCCCTGAAGTTCTGCAGTAGTGGGTCATCCCGGCTCAATAAAGGTACCGACCAGTCTGCGGCACTTCCACTCAAATATGATAATACGAAGGCCACCCTCGCCGGGTCATTTGGGAAAGCCCCAGGCCTACAAAGAAAATGGAGGCGGCACTGGTTCATGAATGTTGCGCACCTTCTGGGGTCTTCATTAAACTGTTCTGGTGGTGCCAGGGGTACTGCTCCCATCAACGTTATCTGTACTGGATTGACTGATGATGGTGCAGCGATGGATGGGGTGAATCCAGGCAATGGATTCTTGGGCCTAGGCCTGCTGTGACCCCGAATCTGCTGGTAGGCAGGTAGGTTTGTTAATTGTAAGTCTTTTTTCTGTTTATTGTGGGAATTTGTTAATGTCTTTATCTCCTTCTTTTCAGGTGCAAGGTCTTGATGCTGGCGTGCCGGATGGAGAGGCACGTTTTCTAGGTAAGAGAAAGCGTGAAGTGCAGCGCCTTTATTGACTTTTAAAGCTAACCTGTGTTTTCGTCTTCTTATCCTCACCGGCCGCTGTGGTGCTGCGAGTGGATGAGAGCGCGATGAAAAACAGGCCCCTGGAATCCGGTAAGTACAGCGCTGTGTGGTTATTTAATATTGAAAGCAACCTGAATATGTCTCTTTTCCTTTGCTGATGTTGCTGTGGTTTCCCGGACGGAAGCGTGGCATAGCGCAATGGAATTCAGGTAAGACTGATGGAATTTGATGTTTTGGAAGCGTGCGTTCTAATATTGTTTTTCCCTTTCTCGTTATTGCAGGTCGCAATGTTCGAACAGCAGCTGTGGTAGCGGTTCACCGGAAGTCTTTAAGCTAGTACTCACAGGTAAGTGATGTTTCTTCTTCTCTCGGTTTCCACAGATTGCAGCCCAGTTGAGATGCTGAGTGCTGGATGGTGTTTTCTCAGGTAAAACAGAATAATCTTGTTCTTGTTCTTGGAGGATTACAGGAAGATGCTGAAGACCAGGAGCTGGACACGGTGAGCGTCACACTGCTGGTTGCAGAATAACATGAAGCGTGTTCTGCAGTTAGGATGTGGTTTATATAGCCCAGGTAAAGTGTCTTAGTATGTTGTGAATTTGAGCCGTGTGACACCAAGTGTATCAATAAAGAAAATAAAAAAAAAAGATAACTGATGCACCAGTGTGTTCTCTGGAGGTGCTCCACGAATGTCAGAGAGGTGGACTCAGTAGTGTAATTCTTTTACTTTAACTGCGAGGGGAGTACAAAACACCATCTCATAAGGTACTTGGAAGCAAGGGTTGTTCCATCTATGTACAAAATTGCGAACATACATATCGTTCCTAGGCAGCAGTGGTCGAGTGGTTATATGCTCAGGATCTGTCACTGTAGTATGTTCAGCATCTGGCATCCCTGCCATCACAATCCTGGGAGGTGCAATCTGTCAGTGACACATTTAATGGCCTGAGTTAGTGAGTTAGTGTAGTGAAGTATTCTTTTAATTCGTCTCCTAACATCACTGCAGCCCTATGTGCATCAGAAGCCCTTCTTACAGGGGATATGGGCGTATGCATATACCAGCCAGTGACCACTTTGTGAGGCGTCAAATGGTGGTCTTTACTTGGCTACGTGCATAGACTGAAAGGGCTAGGGGCAAACAATGCACCACGTTTTTCTTTAACGTAGCAGACAGTTTGGATAGCTTGCTCTTAAGGAGCCCATTTATTCTCTCCACAAAGCCATTGGCTTGCAGGTGATAAATCAAACACATCCCATGTTTGATGCAAAGTAATGCTGTAATGTGTTGGAATAACGCATTGAAGAAATGTGTGCCATTATCTGACCCTAAAACCTCACACACACCCCAGCACGGGAATATGTAGTGCACTAAAAACCTTGCAGCACACTTGGCATCCGGGTGCACACATAGCCCTGCTTCATCCACCTTGAGAAAGGACATACCACCACAATGAGGTACATAATTCCTTTACAACGCTCACCCATATCTGCGTAGTCTATGTGTAATTTACAGAGCAGGCTAGTTGGTTAAACAGGTTGCCCAGTAAAATCCGTAGTGTCATCGCTCTACTGAAACTTTGCATGTGGTGCAATGTATGACCATTTCTGTAATACTTTCCTGGATGTTTGGTATAAACCAATCCTCCTGTATGTCTACGGTGATGTGCTGCATTGAACTGTAGGATGGATAAAGTAGCTGTTTGGAAGCTGCTGTTAGCAGCTCCTGGGGTATTACTGTCAACCGAGAGGTCTCCTGCCTCCATAACAGATCTGTCAGGGATTGTTTGCAACCTCTCTGTAACCACATCTCTTTCTCCCTTTCAGGTGCCCTTCCTTGTAGCTCTATAATCTGGGGGGAAAGAAAATGCTGATTGAGGTACTGGATGTTCACTTGTGGGCAGAGCAATCACAAAGTACTCAGTCAGTTTTTCATTTGGCAGATATGCCACCATTTTGGCTGCTGCAGCAGCGACTGTTTTCCTCAATGATATTTCATCTGTCCTGGTTGTGTGGGCAGCATACTTAACGACCACCATGGCAGATGGTTGTGATAATGCTTCTATCACCATTTCTTGCAAATCTGCATGCTACACTGGGGATCCATCTGCCCTCCGAAACCCCCTATTCTTCCAGTGGGATAGACCGGCATGTACCGTTGTTATAATGTACGCCTATTCAGAGTATATTGTGACATGGCACCCTTGTGACACTCTCAGTGCCTTGATGAGCACCACAAGTTCTACCGCTTGTGAAGAATAATGTGTAGGCAACCTTTTCATGACCACCGTCTTGAATTCCCCTTCCTTACATCATGCCACCACTGCCCCGTCCGTCTGTGCCCATCCTCCTGATTAATTGTGGATGACCTATCAACAAAGAGTATCTCACCTTCTGTTAATGCATAGTCTCTTACTTTGTGAGTGCCATCCTCATCCCCCTCATACCACCTCGTATGTGACACAGTCATGCGCTGTCAGGTCCTCTGTAGTAAGCATGTCTGTTAAAAAGGTGGCAGGATTCACTGTTTTACACTTAACCACATGAATATGGGATTTAGAAATGATGATCTCATATGCTGATGACCTTTGAGTAGTCAAGGTAGATTTTGATGTTTCTAGAATGGCAAAGGAAGAATGTTCCACCTGCATTACTGAACACCCCATTGTGATCACAGAACGTTTCTCTATTGCAAAGGCAGCAGCTGTTAAAGCTTGTTCGCAAATGAACTGCCTTAGCATCACTGTATCCAAAGTGCCACTATAATAGGGCAATGGCTTGTGGCCCATAGTGCTTTTTTTGCATCAACACTGCTGTCATAAGATGACCATCAGAATGTAACAAATAAAATTCCTGTGTATTATTTGGGGTGGCCAGTATAGGGGCTGAGCTAATCACTTCTTTTAAGTCATCAAACTGCCTGATCATTTCAGTCGTCCTTTGTCTTTTTTGCTTCCCTAAGGGCCTGTAGAAGTGGTATTATGCATGCTGTGTAATCTAGGATCCACACCCTACAGTAATTACCCAGGCCCAGAAACTCCTGCATCTCTTTAACTGAGGTGGGTCTCAGGGTGGCTCGTACGGGTGCTGCCCTGTCGGATAATATTCTCTTACCATCTGCCGATATGAACTTCCCCAAAAAGATGAATTCCTGTTGGCAATATTGCAGTTGAGCCTTTTGCGACCTTATACCCCTTACAGGCCAGCAATTGTAGGAGTGCAATTGAGTGCCTTTGGCAGTGCTGTTTACTATAACTTCAGACTAGCAGATTATCCACGTACTGGATAATCATGCTAGGCATCTGAATATTGCCCAGATTGCATGCAGTATTCTGTTAAATTTACTCAGGCTCTCGCAGTACCCCTGAGGTAATCTAGTGTATTCAAACCACATATGGCCCTGTGTAAATGCTGTGTGGTACCTCGACTCCGGATGGAGTGGAATCGAGAGAAAAATGCATTTTTCAAATCCACTACAGTAAAATAATCGACTTCCTTGAGGATGCTTCATAAAATTGTTGTAGGAGTCGGAACTACTGGAAATTCTTTCTGCACCCGATCATTTTGGGGCGCAAGTCCTGAATCGCTCTCCAATTGCCTCCCGTTGATTTTTTAACAGGGTATATTGCTGTGTTACACAGGGACGTAGATGGCAAGATAAATTCTCTGGTCCAGTAGGGCCTGCATTTTTTTTCTATTCCCTCCTCCGCCTCTCTCGATAGTGGATATTGTAAATTGACAGGAGAACTCTTGGAATATAGTAAGGGTGCCCATACTACCTTCCGTCCCACCTTTACGTCCAGCTCCTCAGTGTACGGAATCTTGGAAATAGCCCCAGAGAATCCCTGCACATCAAGATTTTTTCCTGATAGTGGAAAGTTTCCTTCCATGATACATGATTTAGTTGCACCAGAGTCCACCATGAATTTAAATTGCTTGTTTCCTATATCCGCCCCCACCAAAGGTTCCTCTTCAGGGTGGGTAGTCGTCAACAAGACTGGACACGTGAGTGCTCTCTGTGGGCTGTCCTAATCAGGATATGTATTTGTTCCAGGTAACAAGAAGATGCTACCTCCTACCACTTGTGCTCCACCTAAGGGAGCGGCGGCCCCACCTGGTACTCTATTCCCCAGGGCGGCACTGCCTGCTGTTGTTATAGCAGGTGCCGCACTTGTATGTCCAGTGCTTGGGGCTGTTAATTATAGGTTTGATATTGCCCCCGTGAATATTCTTGATTCTGATACCCTTGACCCTGTTGCAGGTACCCTGGTCATTGAGGTCGTTCGGGACTTTGGCCCTGTTGCTGCAGCACATAATGATTCCCCAAAGCAGACCTGCTCCTGCAATCCCTTGTGCAATGCCCCCACCTTAAAAAATTCCAATATTGAGACTGTCCGAACACAACCCCTCCAGGTCCAAACCCCCCTCCTCTTGCTCCTCAAAATCCCCCTCTTCCTCGCTGTGGTACCCCTTGCTGCCACTGTGGGCCAGGGCACTGTTTCCCCCACCCCACTGTCCTTGTCCTCCTTCAGTCCAGAGCACCACAATAGTGGCACTCACCACTTGCAGGGTACTCTCCATTCCCTCCACCTTACTGGTGTCGATACAGGCACCTGGACAGCAACGTTTGCCAATTTTTTCACTTCTTCTCCTTGGCGTCTTTGGGCTGTTTCCTTTTCCTGCTCCTTAATCCATTTACAATGATGCACTATTATATTCTTAATTTCCAGTCACCTCTTCACATCAATACCCACAATCATATCCAACGCCTCCTGCACTTACTTCATCAAGCCCCTCTTTACAATAAAATAGAAGCATGGTATTGATTGATCCCACGGCCCTCCCGTCTCAGCTTTCCACTTCTCTTGCATTTTAAGAATAAATCGAGCCGGATTCTCATCATCACCCATAGTATACTGCATCAAGGACTGTAAAGCAGGCATATCCAGGAAGGTCCTCCGTAGCGCATCCCATACCAATCCTCTAACTTCATTAAATGATGTTCCATCATGTGCATTGTCTCCCAAAGTTACTCCCAGGTATCCGGCCTTAACCCACACATCCCTGGCCTGGTCTCCAATTACAGCAGCCAGCAAGCTCTTAAGGTACTCTATTGCTAGGGACACCCCTGCTGTTTACTTTTCAAATTCGTATATCCACTTACTCACGCCTGCTGTGAGGTGGTGGAGTGCCTTAATTACAATATTCTCATCTATTTGGGGCCAAGGCATATACTGTGTCCTCCCTGCCCCTTTATGTATAAGGGGCATCTGCATCATTTATCAACTTCCCACATCCTTTCTTCATCACTCCCCTTCTCTTTACTAATGCCATCTGGCAGGCCCTGTTCCTCAATCTGCCCCTGCCCGTAGACCTTCTCCTTGGGGGTATTTTCAGCTGCCTCTTCACCCCTCTATTCTCCTTCATTCTGATCCTCAGTAAATGTATCAGCATCTCCTTCCTCCACATTCTCTCCCAACACCGCATTCTCCTCTCCCAGGATGACCCACCCCCAGGCTTCTTTCTTTCTCAACATCTAGACATCTTATTCCCTCAGTATCCATCTTGAGCAGCACTTACCCAGATTTCAATTCTATGACCCTTCTGTCAATGTCCCTAGATCCCTTACTGTTCCTGCGGATGTCTGAATCCTCCTCACTTCTGTTCGAACTCCCTAGACCTCTAACCCACCGATATCGGTATTTTAGGCAGATGGGCATACAGAGGTGGGGGAGCTGTAGCCTGTGGTATTACTGGCACTGAGGGAGACCCTACCACAGCAGAAAGGGTCCCTATCGCAGCGGGTGCACAGCTTGGATTAGTATATTCTTCTGTGGGATATGTTGTCATGGGATATAATCCCATACCCTCTGCTGGCACCATGCCTTTTCCTTCTCCCACTCTGCACTTCCCATCTTTCTGCCTCTGCATCTTCACTCCACTCCCTTGATCTTCTGTGTCTTCGAACATACGCCAAAGGTCTAGGATTTATTTTCTCTTCTGTAGCTGGTTCCCCTTATATTTTGCTACTAGAAATGTGGACAAGTGTTCCAAAATACTCTTATTGTGTGCGTGCTGCCGTGGCCATGGGCAGAGCATCCCCCCTCTTCCTGTCTCCGTGATCCACTGCTTATGATATTTCTCCACCCTATCACCATACAGCGGCAGGGCCTAGTACATGTGCTCTATTGGGGTTCCTCCCCCATGCTCGTGACTTCTATCTCTTACTGACCCTACAAAGCTTCTCTAAAGTGCCGCACACGGTGCTGCTTGCTTATAACAACAAAACAAGAAAATCTTCTCTCACTCTTCCATACCGACACACCGCGCTCCACAAAATTGTCCAGTACTACACCACACCGAGACGCACACAATGGCTGCCCTTTCTAGTGCCTGTTTTTCACTCAGAAAACACAACCACTATGAATTAAAACAGCACACTAAACTATCAAACACTACTTGTTCCAAGTCTACTACTTATGTGAGACCGCAACTTTTTATTTCCATATACCACCTTCCCTCCCCTTCCCAGGAGGGGCTCCTTGCCTTACCGTTTCCTTACCTTATAATGCCCTAATGTATAATGCCTTACCTAAACACTACATTCATAATACAAATTTTAACAATAAATAACCCTAGCCACATCCACCTAGCATCAATGACCTCACTCTCCACGTACTCCCACCTTGCAGACTTCCCCATGCATCTGTCGCCTACTTGTTATCTCTCACATGATTCTACTCACATGTGCATGCTCCCCCAAACTCCTCCGTCACGGGGTTCCAACACCAGAATGCACTCTCCTCGAAGCCGCACCCCGCTTAAAAGAGCAGAGATGACTTCTCTTAAAATGGCTCCTGCTATACCACTCGGAACACATGTTTTTTTGGGGCTGGTCACTGTGGGTGTGTGCGGCTCCTTCAGGAGAAGTGGCCTGGAGGCCTCTGCAGGTATAGGGGCACTGGGATCACTTTGGGGTCACCAATTGAAGGCACGCCTCTGAAAGCTCACACCAGAGAGAGAATACAACCCGCTAGGGGAGAAAGACCCAAGTCGATCTTGTAGGGATAACAAGTTTTAATCTCACACGCGGTACAAGCAGAAACTTATAAAGGAAAACATCATCATTGATGACGTAGTAGATACAGTAAAATCCTGGTGGCTGATTGAATGGACACTATACAGGTACCACCTTTATCCATAAGGGATGGTAGTTTATTGGTCCCAGCCCAGTCCGTCTGTCTTTCATCACGTGGGTGCTGCAGGGCTCATCTTCTTCTCAGGTCAAAGGTCAGAAAACAAATTATTTATACTCCTACTATACACCTTGTTTTGTCACTTATCCTGTGCACTTGGCTGGCCTTAAGATGGACACACAGGAGGTTCTGGGAAACTGTAACCTTCACCCCTCTGCCTTAGTTTTGAACTACAATTTATCCCTCCCAGCATTTTGCAATACAAAACACATTATTGTCCCATCACCAATACGCCCTGTCCATCCTCCTTTTAACATTTCAGGACTTGTTACTTTGGGGTTGGTGGACAAAGGGCACCTGTTGCCATTGAATTCAGGGGTTTTAGGGTTTAGTCAGTTATATGGTCACCCCGGAATGGGCCGGGTAATGCTTTGGCCAGTGTGAGATAACATGCACACCAGGCACCGGTCTCTGATCGTGGCCTTGTAGGGCACATTCCCCTTCGGTGAAAGAACTCCTCTTTGCAACACTTTTGGAACAATGCATAGACTTGTGGCAGTTAGGGGTGTGAACAGTCCTTCTGGGAGCTTGGGCATGGCTGGGGATTTCTGTGGGCTCCTGAATTTTGGCCTAGTGCATGCAATGCCACTTTTACCACGCAGGCCTTCCCTTCTAGCTATGATTACTAATATCTATGCAAAATAGCGATGCCGCTTGTGCCTTATACTGTGCTATGTAGTTAAACAATATTTGTTTATACTGAAGTAGGGCCCCGTTAATGGGGAAGGCATCACTCGCGCCATCTCCCTTGCCCCATAGCCCATCATAGTGCCCCAAATGCATCTCACCTCACTTTAAAGTGCCTGCGGGAGGCAGGGCATTCTCCTTCCCAACAGGGGCTTAGACCTCCTCTTCAGAAGGACTTGTTCAGGTGGTAAGTTATATTGCACGTTAATCTCTCTCCCTCTCAAACCCCACCAGTAATATCTACAAGTTGCCTATATCTTTTAAGCACTGTTGGGTAAGAGGGTTTTCCAGACTTCATTGCTAGAGAGCCCCATTATACAGTAATGGTGCACTGACTTGTTCCCCATCTTTGAGGACCATGTGATTCACAGCTTTCTGTTCTGTGTGTATCCTTATGCAAGACACTATGTTGCATGGAGAAGGATACACAGAGAGCAGGATGTTTGGGAAGGCATACTCAATTGTGTCTCCTTAGTCCATGGTCAGGTACATGACAACCCTTGGAAATTGTTGGGTATGCCACCCATTAACAAAAACAAAAATGGAGTCGCAAATGGATAGGAAGAATAAAAACATAAGGCAAACAGAGCTAAAGAGAACAATACAATACCACTTTAAACAGAGCATGAACTAAAGGGAAAGAGTAACAAGACATAACTACTTAAAATGTTGAAGGTTAGAAGACATGCAGTATAAAAACGGTATCTAACTTGGGATGGGAACTCCTGTATATAATATGGTCGGGGTGCATCGCCTAACAGCACCTTGCACAGACAAGGGTGTTCTCTCTTAAGAAGTCGACCCCTCACATTAAGCCACCAAGGGGGTCCTTACGACCCAGACGTTAACCATGGCTCTATTAGCGCCATGGTTGATTGCGGTATTTTAACGATTGCGCCATGGTGGATGGTGGAATTACCGCCCCATTCCAAGGTTGGCAGAGCGGTAATTCCCCATTCACCATTGGCCCTTCCCCATTCCCATTTTTGCCCTCATAGGGCTCAATGGGAATGGGGAAGGCGGTAATTACGGTACCGCAAATTGCGGTATCGTAATTACTGCCAAGGTCCCTTTGCGGGTCCCTTCCTTAACGGCTGGTAAAAACCAGTTGTTAAGGTAGGGACCCCAAAGGGACCTCATAATTAGGCGGTAAAGGGTTAACGCCACTGCAACCTTTTACCGTGCCGTTAACCCCTTACCGCCTGGGTCGTAATGAGGCCCCAAGACATCAATGACCTGGGTATCAAATATTAAGAAAACCTACTCACTACATATTTCTTTTTACTTATGAGGCGCTAATGAAACCTTTATTTTCCTGGCTGTAAAGCACTGTGAGGGGTGTGAAGTAAATGGGAAAGAGAACATAAAACTGATGAGTGCTTACTCTCTATTCCCAAATGATGCTTCTACTTAGCGCTGCTTAGCATTTCAATCTATATAAACCCAATGGTCCATATAACCTTCTTTTATGCACGCCAGCCAATTACCATTGTTCTTTAGCAGGAGTAGGTTTGAGGGATATTTTCGTTTGATTCAAGCGAACATTGTAACCTGCTAAACTACTGCGCTAATGGCTGCAATAAGGTGAAACCTTGGATTTGCATTAAGGCACGTTGTAAATTTCAGACTATCCACCCATTGCTGAGGAAATCACTTTGAACAATGGAATTGTTTCCCACAGCTGTAGGCTCCTACTAACTACCTAGTCAAGGCTGAGAGTTAAAGAGGCAAACGCTATCAAATGCTTGCTTTTTACCTATTACTTTTGATTGTTTAAAGTTTTCAAGCATCATTCCACTGGGAAGGGGCATTCTAAGGACAATGACATTTTAGGAAGTGCTGTAAAAGAGGCCTGCAAGTGAATCATTCTTGCCAAAGGTTTGTAAAGAATTAAGGCATACTTTATATTTGGTTGAAATTATCCGGATTAAATCGAATGGTTATTTGTGGTGTTTGTGTTTCCTGTATTGTGAAAGATAGACGAACCAAATGCTGCTGTGCTCTTGTGCGATATCTTTGCAGTGCACAACTAATGTTAAACAGGGTTATGAACAACAGTGTACCCTTTCAACTCGTATTAAGGAATTAGAGGCCTCATTCTGCTTCGCCCTGGTGGTCTCTTGCAGACTCTAAGATAGGGGACTGCAACCTCTGTCCCTCCAAATGTTTTGGACTACAAATCCCATCTCCGTTGGCCAACATATTCATTTATAAGGGAGAAGTGTGTGCTAAGTGGTGTCAAGTGGTGCCGTCTTGCTAGAGGTACTGCCAGTGCTTTAAGTGGGCCGGGGCCTGCCTGGGCCAGGCCCCGGCAGTCTCCAAAAAGTGGGGCTGAGCCGGGGCCCTGCCGGGGCCCCCAGTCCCACCGCACGCAACATTGGCGGGATGCATTATCCCGTCGCGGCCGCAGCCGCGACGGGAGATGCGCCTGCCATGAAGTCAGGCTAGCTGACAGAAGTGGCAGCCAACCACAGCGATGCTGTGCCTGGCTGCCACTTCTCTCAGTCATAGTAACTGCATCTAGTGACCCCTCGCGCGAGAGGTCACCAGAGGCAGTTACTGTCCCTTTGCTTCCCCAGGTCGCCGAGGCGTCTTTAACCCTCGGCGAACCTGGGGATTCCTCGACATATTTAGAGGTTTATGAAAGATGGCTTTGAAAGTACACATTTCAAGCCATCTTTTATAAAGCTTTGCCGACGGATAATTTTGTCCGTAGTCAAAGCTTTATAAAAGATGGCTTGAATTGTGTACTTTCAAAGCCATCTTTTATAAACCCGAAAACATGGCCTGAAAACTAGGCAAATCGTAAGGTCTGCACACAAATATATATACATGTTATATATCTGTGTGCGTACCTTACTATGGTTTGTGTACTTTGCAGGCCATCTTTTCTAAACATAGAAATATGTAACATATGTAACATATTTCTATGTTTAGAAAAGTTGGCCTGCAAAGTACACAAACCATAGTAAGGTACACACACAGATATATAACATGTATATATATTTGTGTGCAGACCTTACGATTTGCGTGCTTTTTAGGCCACGCCCCTCCCAGAAGCCACGCCCCCAAATGAGGGCCCCCTCTCGATTTCTTACCCCACTTAAAGCCCTGGGTACTGCTCAGGAGGACTTACACTCTGTATTGAGTTTTTTTCTGTCAGGAGGCTCGTCGCTGTACACTTTCCCTGAATGTCTAGAAATCTCACACATAGCACGTAGCGCACACGTGTGTGCAAAGTGGAGGAATCTTGCAGTCTTTGTTGTCTGCAGTGTCTGTTTCTGCACCCTCGGTTTGAATCTCAGCGGCAAAGACTGGCAGAAGGGTGAGTCTGACATCTATTTAATAGTTGAGTTGGTGTAAAATGCATGGAAAGGCCACACGGTCTGAGGTTGAGACCGACAAAATATTGTCGGACAGAAGGTGATCTGCAGCAAATCTGAGGTGCCTCAAACAAACGAGGGGATTATAGTTGTACCATTCGAAACTGCAAATTAAGTTTGTAATACTCCCATGGAAAATGCGGAACATGTGGATGGAGGGTGATATATATATCCAGTCACGAAAGGAGCAGACGGAAAAAAATGTAATACACAAAAGGCAAAAATTGGAACAAAGAAAGTTGCTGTTTAATCTCCCCCGTTGAAGGCTACTCCTCCCTTTTGGATTTCCCTGAGGCAGAACCTACAGTTGAGGCAAATGACTCTATCCGCAGTAAAAACTCCAAAAACGCTCATAAGGAGGTAAACCGCCATAGAAAACACCTGGAAAAAAAGGAAGGCACCCGTACATACCGTCTATTGAAACCGGCTGATGTGGATAAAAAAGATAAATATTTGGAGTCTATTGCTAACTCATCAGAAGTATCAACAGACGACAGTGAATCTCATGTCCTGCATTCCACATAGATGTGGACTACCTGTAAGGAGTCTCTTGAATCTTCAGGACTGGATTACAAATTGATCAAAATGAGGAATGACCATGCAGCAACAGAATAATTTCTATGGTGGCCGATAACCATTATCCTTATGTTTCAAGGACATTTAAGATCAGCTGTATTTTTGAGAAAGCTAATAGATTTTGAATAAATAGATTGCATCTTCTAGAAATGTTATACTCAATGCCGACTCCACGAGCTCTAGCCTCTGCAGACTTTAAATATGCGTAGATAATAAAGGTCACCAAAATCACAACATTAGTAGTGCATTTTTATGTGAAAGATACAGTAGCTCCGGTTATGGCACACATTGCATGCTTTCTCAGAATGGGTTACAATATAGACAGAGTGGTAGTCCCTAAAAGAGTGGGGCATTAACGAAGATCAAGGGAAACCTGCCAGGACTTTAAAATAACCATGGGTGAACAAGGAAGTAATTTTGTTGTCAACCAGCACACTCCTGAGGGTCATAAAGAAGGTGAGGGGAATTGGGACGGACTGGCAGGATTTCTCCCTATGAAATCAGATATGTAGGATTGTTTAGTGTGTTTTGGGAGCACAGAGTACAGCACCACTGCACAGGATCAATGTATAGCATGTTTTTTTTTGAAGTTCAGTGCCACTGCATGGGTTTGGTGCATTGATACAATGTGGTACAGCAAGACATGTCTTATTGAGCATTTTTATGCAGCGCCACTGCATGGGTTTGGTGCATTGCTATGATGCAGTTGTTTCAAGCTATGTGTTGCCAGTGTAACATGGACATATAAGTAAAGGCAGGTTATTCAGTCAAAAACGATTTTTACATATACAATGCAAATACATTTTTCACAGTTAAAAGCACACATCTATACCTTCATAATGCACACCATTTCTCACCTGAAATGCCTATGTTGCAAGAGACACATTTGGTAATTCACAAACTAATCTCACTAACAAGAATAATAATTATAACTCATTAATAAAAGAATGTGTCTTCACTGCGAAATGAGGCCTACTCTGAAAATCAGTTTTAAACACACATTCAAGTTTTTTTTCTTTTGCCTTTCTGTGCTCTGTCCACAGTAACTGCAGGAAGCAAAGACTTCGAATAAGCAGGAAATCAGTTTGGTTACAGTTGCAACTGTATAAGCCAAGCCATTGTGTACAGAGGGTGGTTAGGGCATGATATAATTTTATTGGTTAGGATCCTTTGGTAGGAGGGAACCAGAGTTTTTTTTGTTTAATCTCGAGGAAGGAGCGAGGGAGAGATGATCTTGACACAGCTCGAAGAAGGACGGGGTTGAAAGCTGGGGATGCCTGATTCCTAAAGCAGATTCAACTTGGTTGCAGAGACTGGCTTTTCCAGTCAACAAGTCCCAGTTTGAGTGACAGCAGATGCGTGTCCTTGCTGGGTGAATCCCTCCAGAAGGCGACCAGCCAAAGAAGTTACATACTGAATAAGCCTGGTAATTATCTTGCTGAGGTGTGGGGGCTGAGTGTGTACGAAAATATTCAGTCAGTGTAGGAAAGGAGATTCCTGTGCTTTACCCACATGTTTAATGTTACAAGTTGAATTCTTGTCTCCGCCACTCTCTTTTCAGCGTATCACAAATAATGCTGTTACTGTGCTATTTCATTTATTTCTGTAACGAGTGAGATCGTGTTTAAATGCAACTTTTATAATACACAAAAATATCTGAAAGCAGACGGGTGGTGTGTTTTATATTTACCAATACAGTGCTGATGATGTGGGGAGATGTTTAGACAGTGCAATTGTCATTTTCAAGGTAGCTAAAAATAAGATTTGGCTGCAGCCATTCAGTATGAGCAAATGTCATTCAGTATGAGCAATTATAAATAACTGTGGGTGTTATAGCCTTTTTGCTGAAGGTACATGAGTCAGCAAAAATAGAGACCCAGGACATAGTTCACTACCGTATATAAGTTAGTGAATAATACCACATGATAGCTCGCTGCCGTAGATAAGACAGCAAGAAATTGCCCATGGTGGCACACTAAAAGTGAAAATGTGGTGTTCCTGAAATGCAAGCCTGAGGTCTCTATGGTGATTACACGAAAAATCTAAACAAAAATAAGGGGTTCTGGATATTGGGGCCACAAATAAATTAAGGGAGTTATGCTCACCAAAATACCACCAACCACGCATACCAACCACGCATACCAACCACGCATGTCTGTCTACTGAAATTATGTATATCCACTGTAATATTATTATGCATAACCCAATCTGAATACAAGGAGTGATTGTTGCTAAATTATTTTTGGCAGTAAGAAAATACCGCCAGGCCCCAAATCTACACAAAATACCCAACAGATAGAAGACCATGAATGTTTAAAATCTCCTCCTGGAATACTCGAGGTCATGGTCACCTACTGAATTCCCGTGGCCCCCTGCCCTTGCTTATTGAAGCTCCCATGTTTATGATTCAAGAAAGTTGGATGGTGGACAGATTCTATCTTGACGGTTATAAGGTATTTCCGAATTTTGCTAACAAGGGCACTCTGGGCTGCCCATCTGGCCATTTGAGGATTGGGGTTGCACACAAATATGAGTCCAAGTAGATTGAGCTCCTGTTGATGGAAAGGCATGTCATGGCTGTGGAAATTAAATTTAATGTCAGAGGAAAGGTTCAGAAAATGTTGCTTAAAAACAGCTATGATCTGCACAGAGACTTATGTATTGACAGTAAACAAGAATCTGTGATGTCTATATTTTGAATGGGTCTGTTCACAATACTGGTGATTGGTTATTAATGGGGGATATCCAAATGCCCATTTTATGGAAGACAGGACCATTGAACAAGCCAAACAAATCAGTGCGCGAACCAGAATGAGGCAAACATTTGGTAATAAGCAGGGAACTTGCTGGGTGGAATTCATGAAAGATTGTGAAATAATAATGTTGAATGGCAGAATTAGGGGTGATTTGCATGGAAATGACACTTGGAAAGGTTGTAGGGGTCTAGCAGCTACTGATTATTATTTCTGTAGTCCTGACTCAATCAGGCATGTGGCATCATTACCAATGTGACCAAATGAGTTCAGTGACCACACCTTATTAGAACTGTGGTTGGAGATCAACGTCAAAACGACGACTCCATGTTTAATAGGTTTAATAGGTGACACAGATATAAATTGAGTGGCAACAGACTCATATGGTCTGCTAGAAATCTTGTGGAAATTAGTAATTGTATAATGTCAATAGACGAAACATTGTGGAGAAGACTCTGCCCAATAACATCGAATTAAATCAAAGAATGAATAGTATCCCTCACTACTGATATCGGTCTGAAAGCGGCAGGTGTATTGTTCACGAGAGCATATTACGCACATACATGTATATGATGAAGGAATGAGAGATGCTAAACACATACTCAGGATGAAAGTCAGACCCGTAAGGAGGTTAGGACTTAATGAAGTGGATGTATGTCACAAAGTAAGGAAAGTTAAAACTGAACACATAACATGGGTTAAAAGATGACGATATGTTTTACAGAATAAGTACTGGCAGGATTTGGTAGAGAACTTTAATAGTAGGAAGATTAGCAGGATGTCAAAGCTGGTTAGAGATGCCAACTAAGTCAAATCCAAAGCAAACATAAACCCCATTAGTGGGGAGGAATGGCAATAATACCTTAAAAAGAGTCAGGAGACGGGTGACCAGGGCCTTGCTAAGGAAAGATATAGGTTTGGTCGGACATGTATAAATCCACTAGACATAGACCACGACATCATATGTATGAATGTAGGTAGAGTAAAGACATCTAGAGCACCAGGCCCCAATGGTCTTGCAAATGCAGTATTACAATAAGATTGTGAGACTTGGGCCTTCTATTGTATTCAAGAAGGTATGTTCAGAAGGACAAATATCCAATACATGGAAGAAAGGTGTCCTGGTCCATAAAAAGAATGCACATCTTTATTTAGCCAACTCTCGGCTGCTCTGAATGCAAGATGTGATGGAAAAAGTTTTTGCACCACTAGTATTGGGGGAACCTAACAGAAGGGCAGAGGTAAGTAAAATTTGGAGTCCCTATCAGACAGGGTTTTAATGGGGATCCGCAACAAGCCACGATATACCGTCACTGAATCTTCTAATTAGAGCATCTTACAAGAAAAGAAGTCTCCCAAATTATACTGTATTTTTCTATTTCTGAGCTGCCTTTGACGTGGTTGATCAGAGCTTGCTAGGGTTTTAATGGGGTAGGTGGGGAATACCAGGGGGGCTTTTACCACGGAATGTACAACTTCATGACAGTACGAGTGTCTGTGTTAGGTTGAACGGTGGGGGGCGTGCACACCGTATTTCCCCACTTATAAGGGGTCAAAGGAGGTATGTGTTCTCGCCTTTGAATTTTTAATACCTAGCTTGCTGACTTGTCAGAGAGACAGAAGGGAGTACACAACTGTCCGCTGCACTTGGGGGATGAGCAGATTCACTGGTTCTCTTACACCAAAGACATAGTATTATTCAATCATACGTATGTTAGTGCACACAGATTGGCAATAGCCATGAGCAATTATGCGATGGAAAATGGCCTCAGTCTGAATAACAACAAAACTAAATGTATGTGTTTTAGTCATCTAAAGTGTACACAACATAATATCTCTATGTTGATTGGCAGGATAGAGCATTAGCCTTATCTGCAAATGCTACTTAGGACAAAGAAAATTGGTGGGGAGTGTACAGGAGTGTTTTTGCGGTGTCTGCTGTGTTGGAACGCGGCAGGATCCCTACAGTCTTTCCTTTGTTGCTGTGCTGGAGGCAGTGGCAGAATAAGAAGGAAATTCTCCTAACCACTCCTGCTACGCGGAGCGCAGCAGAGTGTACGCGAGTGTTTGCCATGCTTCCTTTGGTGCCCGTGATGATCGTTTGTGACCGTCTGCTGTCCTCCGATTGACAATGCGGTGGACGCAGAGTGCTTCCTGTGCACTCCAGGCCTCTGGCTCTTTATGCTTTATGGGCAGCTCTTGGCCCTGGCTTCCGCACTTGGACAACTAACAACCGGAGACCAAGGCATGAGAGACACAATTCACTTGTGAGAGGTGCTAAAATGTCTGCTCTTTTTGGGCTATTGAATACACATTCATATTTCAGCATGGAAGGAAACAAGAATACCCTGTGACTGAACGCTAAAGAGCAAATAGCACTGGGTAGCATGGCCAGAAATTGAGCACTAAGCAGTGGAAACTGAGTATAACACAACAAATACTTGCTACTGAAAAGGCAATGGGTAAGAGAAGTGAAAAAGGCAATTGAAGGGAGTGATGGTAAAAACAAAATGAAAAGCTAACGGAAAGTGGTGTGCCCAAGAACAAGGCAACAAACTCGCTCAATGGAACAAGGAATCTACCCTTCCATTGAAAATTCAACAACATTCCCCACAGGAAAACTCCAAAAATTGGGAAATGTGTCTTCCGAGCACCCCTGTTCTGAAGAGAAGCCCATGGATAACCTTGGTATGAGAGATGCTGACACGTGTGTTACGGTTTGTGGAGGGTTAACAAAAGCAATGAAGGGAAAAAATCTCCTTCGGCAATGATGGTTCCTCTGGTACCCACACCTAAAATTAACTCGACACCGACACTACAAATAATCAAAAAAGGTATTTATTCTCCCTCAGCCTTGAATGTTTAAAACGCAAAGACCGAACACAAATGAGCTGATGGATGCGGATACATTAGAATAAACATGAGAGACTAATCTTTTGCCAATTTATGCACATATTCCCCCAAACTGAACCTAAGGGGGGCTAACTGGCAACATAGAGATGACTGCATACAACACAACTATGCCAAATAACTGACTAAAACAGGATCAACAATCGGTAGGTGTGATGCCAGACCCTAGAGCAAATCAAATAGACCAAAAGGATCAACCAATGAAACAAAGGAGAATGACGAGCAGGGGCTAAAAAGTGGGCCCGACTAGCAAGAGATATTGCCCACATTTAAAAGGAGCTAGACAATAAGGCAAGGGAATGTAACACAGACTTGATTAGTACGTTTTCAAAAAAGCTCATATCACAAAGCAAGGCAGTCCTGACAAATATGGCACACGTCAATGCTCCTAAAAGAGAACAAAGCCTGAATTTGGTCAAAGCAATTGGAAGGATTGCTCAACACAACCAAGTTTGATATCGTTCGTCACTGATCTGTCGCCACCTCTGCTGGCAAAATCACTCGCTGATCTCATAGGCAGCGTTCACATCAGAGGAGGACTTATTTTCACCATGAACACTTGTTCAAACAAGTGGGGCAAACCAGTTTTTACAATACTCAAGCCACGGTTATGACTGCAGTAACTATGGCCCTTAGCCCCTTCATGAAACTTTTTGATACAGTGAATGAGTCCTACAAAGATCAAGCAACACTCTTAGCGATGATTCATACCAAAATGATCTATCTGGAATCCTTTATAACATTTCCCCAATCCAGTGTAGAAAATGAGGCGGCAACCTCGTCTTTTGTAAAGAGGAAACTCCAAGAGATGCTTAGCTATGAACGGGCGGATAAAAGAGAGACCTTAAAGGTGCTTTTTGAACTCTAAGGAGAATAGGGAGCGAAGTGGCAAATAATCAAGAATGATCAAACCAATCTGCAAGGAGAAAAGTGCCAAACAGAAAGCATTGAAGGAGTTGGTCGTAGAGCTGGGAGGAGTTGAGCAAGAGACGCCGACCCATGGAACAAAACTGAAGATCAATGTGGGGTAACTTCAGGCCAATTTTGAGAACTCAACAATCAGACAGATAATTCCATACTACAATCATTCTAATTCGGTGCAATGTGACTCGGGACTAAAGAGAAGGTAGAACATTGAAGCTTGGTTACCCAATATTTCAAAGTCGGGAAAAAGGAACATTGGAATATGGAGCTGAATGAGAAACCACAACAACAAAAAATGGAAGAATTTGGCATCACAGTAACACAGAAAATCAAATGATGCCAAATACTTTTTTTCACAATTTATCATCTCCATCACAAAGGAAATGTGGAGGAAAGAGATAGCAATAATATTTGGAAACAATCTACAGTGTCAAGAGAACAAATAGAGACTGAAGTAATCACTGTGATGGACAATATGCAGTCCCACCACCATATGAAAGCAATGACTGCTTGGACTGGTCGTGTACTCCTTGGAACAAGAGGAATATGGGGAGACTATCAATAATAGCCCTTGTATAATCCAACTACGGCAGAAAACATCAGAGTTAGGCTCTGACACCCAGTGAGGGAAAAAATGTAAACTAATCTTGAAAACCCTCAGACGGATAGTACACTGGCTGAATTGAAACATGTTTTGAACATAGAAAATAGCAAAAAGGTTGCTTCCAATGAGAATTCCAATGTGCAAAAGGAAGGCTGCAAAAATCACCTCATTGAAACACAAAAAAACTGTCATCCAAACCTTGGAAGAAAAACACCTGTTGGCAGATATGAAATTCCATTCAATGAATCGAAACGAGGAGCATATTACCCTTCATATCACACCACCACGCTTACTCTCCCCTTTACACCACCACTCAACTAGAACACAGAGATACTATGACACCATTCGGTATAACTGTTCTCATACCAACATCCGCCGCATACTACCCATCATTCTAAGTAAACACTGCTGGTTACACACCCCCAGCCAGGCGTTTTCCTTAGGCCTAATGCAGCCACATTCGGCCTGGATAAATCCTGCCAGAACGAACACATACTCCTGATCTCTCAACCACCACACCTACCGCTAAGAAGCAGCTATTACACGAATACCGCACCAGCTGCACACATACCCGGTGCTCATACGCACCTTTGACTCTCTCTGCTCTCTCTACTGATCTGAACTCTACTGATCTGAACTTCGGTTCCCAAGGGCTTTCAACCTAGCAGCACCTTCAGACCATAACAATGGTATATAAGGCGCTATATAAATGCAAAATAACATAACATAACATGGGAACTTTGAAGGCACCAAACCAAACAATGGGGGTATTCTAGACACAAGAGGGCAAATTCTGGAAGGAATTGGAAACGCGAGAGCCAAAAAAAAAAAAGACAGCTGGGGCAAGCGATAAATGGAGTCATGAATCTTCTCTCCAATTAGAGCACATCCTACGGGCCAAAGATGTCTTAGTATTACATCAAACAAACATCCTGAGACTGCTCCATCATGTACTATAGACATCTGTCACCACAGAGGATATAAACATCATTGAATTGCCTAGAGAAAGCATATTGGACAAGGTCATTTTAAACCTGATTACAATGACTGTCAAAATCGTTTTATTAGAGGTAGCCCATTTGTTGCTTCCTTTAGGCTTTGAATTAACAGATTCCTGGGAGGAGGCTAACATGTAGGCTACCCCACCCATGTGGACGAATAACATAGAGAATGAAAAATATTGTGATTAACCAGTACACATGGGACTGCTAAGGAGAGTTCAGAACAAGAGGTTTGGGAATGAGTGTACAGCAGAAAACAAAGGTGATATGACCGGCAAAATGAAGACTAGAATAAGAGTTAAATTTGACTGTCAACAAGAGTCATCACAATGAAGCATAGTAGACCTGAACAACGTACCACAAATTGTTAACATTATCAGAAACAAGGACAACCCTGGACTGATTCCATAAAAATAAATAACAAGTAACAACGAAACGGACAGAAAAGAGAGGATTGGACTATTGGCTCATGGAACACCAGAGGTTTTAAACATTTGGTTGGGAATGGATGGATGCGCGAAGAAGAGTTTGAAATACTATGTCTTTAGGAAACGTGGCTGCTATCCACTCTGTTGGCGGAGGACTATACCAGTTTCTTAAACCCAGCACGTATGGGTCATAGAGGCAGACCTGCCTCAGGCCACGTGCCATTAGTAAAGATGGGGCAGGGTCTGACGTCCCGGAGAAAGGAAACCCAAAAGACATTTGTGCAATTCCTGAGGTTACAAAATAATACAATGAATTCCACACATAATTCTCTAATGCTGATCATAAATGTTTATTGGAACCCGTCGGCTATTGTGGCAGATAGCTTTATTGAATCAGTTACAGAAACTATGGACCGGGTTTGTGTCAGGTATGATGGTATTGTATTATGCTATGTGGGGATTTGAATATCTCATATGATGCAATGACGTAAGCAAGTGTATTGGGGAAAGATCTTTGCCCAAAGAATGTGAACAAATTAGAAAGTGAGTAACTGCTATGCATCTTAGTGATCTTCACATGCTCAATGGATAAACATTGGGTGACATACCACCATCCCCAAATTGGATGAATAGTACATACTTAAGAGTCCTGGATTACATATGTGTATCCCACATACTAGTAAATCAAGTAAAACCAATGAAAGTGACAAAGAGATTCCATAGTGACCATGCACTAATAATAGCTAAACGCAGGTTGGGGTAGAAACAGCACTCAGACAACTGTTTTTTTTTCCACCTGAGGTGACACATGGCCGCAATCACCTATGTATAGATGCAGAGGCGATACACCTTCACACTAAGGAGTTTCTAGAAAATATGAAATAGGTCATAATGGATATCAACTATGCTCCCATATTGCTGGAGTTCTGTACAAAACCAATTAAAAGGAACAGGCCAAATTTCTCCCATAAGCATGTTTTTGAGCATGAGATCAATTTAGTGAGAATAAAAGCTGAGACGAGATTTTAGGGTGCTCAATAAAATGGGTGGGGAACAGAGAAACTCAAGTGTGAGCAAATGAAAATAGAAATACAAAAACTGGCTCATGTTCCATAGAGCCAAACTGGTTCAAACAGACTCAGAGAATATGCTAAATGGAATTAAGAACAAAGATACCAGACAGATGTGGTCCTTGTTTAATATGGGAATATCTCTGCAGATACCAGTATTGGTCAATAGGATAGCTGAGCAAGATTGGGCAACCTTTTATTATGATATAATTGGCAGAGATAAACCCAACTCTGATAAAATCACGGAGGAGAATAATGGCCCTTGGGAGATCCCATTTGACAGGGTGGACCTGGTGCGCCTAATTAAAAAGACAAATTCGGCAGGCGTACGAGGACCTGTTGCACTTACCTATAACACCATAAAAAAGAATCTTGAAAAATGTTTGCCCTTTGATGTTGAACCTATTTGGCCAGACTAACACAATTTGCACAATTCCTGATACCTGGAAAGCCGCTATAGTGGTACCAATATTTCAAAATGGTGATAGGTAGGATCCCTGGAATTACCGCCCGAACACCCTTTTGTACACTTTGGGTAAGCTGTATGCCTCCCTGATCCTCACTCATTTGCAAAACTGGAGAGAGCTAACAAGGAGAAAGGACCCTCGACAAACAGAGTTTGTAAAAGGAGTGGCGACCAACCTTAATTCATTTCTACTGAATCTTGTAAAGTGGAAAGGGGCAAAAGAACATACAAAACTATATTTAGCCTTAGCAGATTTGAGAAAGGCTTTTGACAGCATAAACAGAGAAATGCTATTGTCAAAGCTGAGAACTTGGGGTTGCCTGACGCATTTGATCTGTCTATCAGGGAACGATACACCTCTACCAAAGTCTGCATTAGATCAGACCACAATAGGATTTCAATGGAGGCTGTTAGCTCTTCACAAATATATGGCAGAAAATCAATTGGAGATTAACACCATCAAATCCAATACCTTGACCTTGGGTGAAGGCGTACCCAGAAGCAAAAAAGGCTTCAGATGGTATGCAGCTGGAACAGGCCTAAAGGAAACATCAGATATTACTTATTTAGGAATGTCTGTATCCCCCAGCATTTGCAAAGCACAGCATGTGCTGAAGAGAAACATGCTAAAATATGACATCCCAGGGACATATCATATGCAGGAAATACGGGAAATATTCTATAGAAATAGTGTGTACATTTTATAACCTAAAAGTAGTACCCACATAGATCTATGCTGCAGAGATGTCTTTTTGCACCCCAGCAAGAATATGGCCAACATTGGAGGGGCGTTTCTGGAGGGCAGCCTTATGATTACCATGCAAAACCCCTGTTAGGAAAGATTTCGTAATTGTAGGTAATTTTCCTTCCATGTGGCAACCCCTAAACTTTTTGCTGTTGTTTTTCACCTTGTTCTTGACTTTGCCAGAGAAGTGCAGCCTTCTGCCGCACTCCTCTGGGCTTTCGCTCCTTTTCTTACGGGGAAACTGACATGCCCTTAAGACAGTCAGTACCGGGGAACGCTGTTTCCCGTAGTTTCTTTTATCATGTTGCGGCTTTAGTGCAACATGACACAAGAGGGCACTGTAAGCTAAGTTACAGCTCTCTTGGGTCTCTAGCCTTCTGCAGGCCCTAGATACTCATTTAGGATGGTATTTGATCGGTGCAAGTCATTCAGGGACTGGAATGGTGGCAGCGATCGATTTGTGTATTTTGAGCTCCTTTTGGCGTTCTGAGCGCGTTTTTCGCACTGAACCCAAAATGGTGGCCTGGCTCCCAAAATGGCCAGACCACGAGGCTCCTTTGTCTTGTCCACTGACCGTCTTGCTCCCTTCACCTTCCCCGGGTCGAACGACCCGGGGCCTTCCTTATTTGGGCATGTACTTTCCCACAAAACGTGGTTGCTTTCGCGGGCTTCTACATGTCTTTTGTGTGCCTCCAGGGTGTGGGCTGGGATGTCTGGTCCCAATACACATCCTGGGTGCCAGAGAGTCTAGGGTGGTGTGAATGCCTGGGACCACCGTGGTCCGTGATTGGTCCACGTATGGTATGTGTGTTGATGAGCGGATCTCCCATTGGCTCCCCTCCGTTTTGGCGCGAAGGGAACCGTGGATAAGAGGGGGCTGGAAACACCACTACCATGTCGATCTCCTGAGTTCTCATGAACGAAGGAATACAGGAGCCAAGTATCCTGCAACCAAGAGGCTGGACCGAGGAATTGCTGGTGACCCGCTGAAGGAATCCTCCTTTGCACTGCTGTCGTCCTGTGAAACCCTTTCCTCCTTGGATCGAACCAGAAGGCCTGTACTGGTGCTTCGACCTTTGGAATAGCAGGAACAGCTATTCCCGGCGACTTCATCATCTCCTGCCAAGTAAGCCTTCGGAAGTGTCTCTGGGCCATCCAGTTGACTGACCAGCTTACAAGGGAGTCCTGCTCTGTAACCGCCGACAGGTTGTGTTGTATTTCGAGTCCTTGTCACTCTCCCACGCTTCGTACACTTGGCGTTCCCAAGTCTGAAGGGAGGAGTGTACATTTGGCTCGAATACAGACGGCCGCTCCGTTGCCCTGCGGTGGTGACAAAACTGTGCAGGTTTCTTCGATTCGGACGTCTTTTTGCTCTACACGACGACGAGGCATTCCCGGCTCTTCTGAACCTGCCAGCTGCTGAAACTAACGTGGAGAAGCCTGGGTCTGCTTGCTTCGGGGACCGGTGAGTAGTATAGCTAGGATCTGGTCGCCCTCCTGCAGTATCCCATTGCTTTTTCCTGCTGTGTAAAACAGCACCCTTTTTGCCGTACTCGCGCTCTGCTTCTGCTCGCTGTGGAGGCTGCGCTTGAGTTGCGGAACCTGTTCTCCTTCTGCTGTGCACTAACCCGAACTGCCTGACTTCCTCCGAAGAGCTTCCCCTTTTGCCAGTTGGCACCGGCGTGGCAGGTACTTTGAGCACAAGGCTCCACTCTTCGCAGGGCTCGGACTTCCATCTAGTTAGGTGCCTCTGAAGGCGAACTGAGTCTAAAGCGTTATCGCACTGCCTGTTTTCCTTCCCTTTCAGGTGGACTACACATTTCGTGCTTATAACGCTAGCGACTGTTGTATTTGTATATATATTGTGTTGATATGGTATGTGTTGGTTTAGTATTGTGATATTGTGATTTTCTCGCTACGGTCATTATTTTAAAGGCCTTAAAATAAATGTGTATATATTTTTGATATAACAACTGTTTGGAGTAGTTTGTAAGCGCTCTTGCTTTGTGTGCTCATTGCGGGCTTTCAGTCACCCTCACCCCTCTTGAGACCTAGTCTTGACCGCCGCGATCGCTACCTTGATTGGTCTGGCTCGTCCAGAGGTTACCCTGTTCCAAGTAATTACGTTGGCCTTCTGAACTTCTGCGCCACCAGGATAGAGTTCAGAAATCCGTCTTAACAAATTGGTGGCAGCGGTGGGATACGACTGAAGGTATCCAGTGTTGCGCTCGAACTAAGGCATTTCAGGTTATTCCAACCAGTACACGTAGTGAATTGTTGTAGTATAACTTTAAAAAGGCCATAGTCCTATCAAACAGTATGGAAACAAATACCTTGTTAACTTTAAATGCTTCCAAATCAGAAACGCTGAAAAAGATGTGTGCGGACAGAGGTGTTTCCTCTCAAGGCACGAAATTGGAAATGATCCAAAGAATCGTGGCGTGGCAAGAAGCGCAGCTTGACGCTATAACTTCTGAGGACAGTGCGGAAGGTGGTGGGGCTGCTCTCACTGGTAGAACTGACGGTTCTGCCGCTGCACTGATCCATCGCGACCACGAGGACAGGGAGGATGTGATGTCTAATGTTTCCTCTGCCAGTGCTGATGGGGAGGCTATGCTTGAATTCAAGAAGCAAGAGCTGCGGTTTAGGCAGCAGGAGCTTGAATTCAGCATAGCCAAACTAAAAATCGAACAGGCAGAAAAACAAAAAGACAGGGATCACCAGTTGTAACTGGCCAAGCTTCAGGTTGCAAATGGGTCCAAGGGTCCTGGACATGGCTCTGGGGCTTCCTCTCATCCACGGTTTCCGAAAGATCTGCTCAGTGTGTATGAAGAAAGGAATGACATTATGGACTGGCTGAATGCGTTTGAGTATGCATGCGAAGTTCAAGAAGTTGACAATGCTGATAAGATTGCGTGGTTACTCAGTAGACTGCCCCATTCTGGCTGTAGTGCCATTATGGAAATGTCGAAGGCTGAGCGAGCTGATTTCGCAATGTTAAAGCAAACTCTCATTTTAAAGTTTGGGAAGACTCCGGCCCAATATTTAAAGCGTTTTCGAGAGTATAAGAAAAAGGAAGGTGGTACTTGGGTATCTTATGTCGCTGAATCCTTGAAAAACTTAACTGGCTGGGTCAAAGGTTATAAGGTTTCTACCTTCGAAGGCATGATAAATCTTGTCATGCTGGAACATATTTTTGCTTCTTCTTCCCCGGAGCTTAAGCAGCATTTGGCCGATTCGAAGGAGATAGATCCTAAGAAGCTGGCCATTGCAGCAGACTTATGGGTGTCACATCGAGTGTCCCATAAGGACAAAACTCATCCTGGTAAGCAGGAGGAAGGGAAAAAGTCCAAAGATATGGAGGGTGGGGAATCTGCGAAATCTTCTTCCCATAAGGGCCACAAAAAGAAAAACAAGGGTAAGACACAAGAGAACTCACAGGGCAGTGGAGGTCCGCCTCCGAAACAGAACTCTGGTTACAATAAGCCTCCCTACGTAAACAGACCCACTGGGGCTTGTTTTTCTTGTGGAGCAACTGACCACGTGAAGGGGGATCCCCGTTGTAAGGTTAGACCTTTGGGGGTCCACTCCGCTAATCTGGCCTTCTCCTCCTACGAGGAAGAAGAGATTACAGGAGCATCCTTCTCCTCAGACTCATTTCCCAGCGGAATAGAGGCTGAGGTAGTTTTAGTGTCCCTGGGTTCCTGGGAGCCTAAAGTCGCAGAGGCTTATGCTAGGATTCCGGATAATACCAAGCACTACTTTAAAGACAGTGTGCTGATCAATGGAGTAGATACTCCAGCTCTTAGGGATAGTGGGTGCAGTCGAACTGTAGTGGATTCTACCTTGGTAGACTCAGAGGAAGTTGCCAGAGCTACTCTGATGCCCACTAAGTTGGCTTACGGCCCCCTCCGTATGTTTCCAGTAATACCTGTAAATCTTACTTTAAATGGTACAGCAGTCAGGATTCCAGTGAGCATTCAGAGAAACGTCCCGGGAAAGGTCTTGTTGGGTAATGATCTCAGAGCTTTAGAGCTCGTAGGAGACACTGCCGAAAGACCCTACACACGGTCTCAAGCACGGGCAGCATTGGCCAAGTCCAATACGCCGCCCCAGCCAAAGGGTAAACCCAAGGCGAAAGGAGTCTACAAGTCAAAACGAGGGAAAGAGAATATTCCCCCGAGCTCGCCTACCACTGCGGTGGAGGAAGTTGGTCAATCGCCCGGGCCTGACGAGGAGGTGGCGATGCCTGAAGTATTCGACCCCAACGATCATCCTGAACTAAAAGACTTGTTAGTTGAAGGAGGTCCTGATAGGGACGAATTCAGTAAAGGCCAACGTGAGTGCCCATCTCTAGAAGGCCTAAGGAGACAGGCCTGCTCCCAGCTTGAGGGTGAACCTCCTGGGATGCATAGGATTTACCAGGAAGGTGGACTCCTGTATAGTGAGCCCACAGAGTCTGCAGAAGGAGACCATAGGAGGTTGGTGGTTCCCCTTGCTGTTAGGCCCTTCCTCCTGCAGTTGGCGCATGAAGTTCCCCTTGCTGGTCACCTCGGTATGAGGAAGACCAAGCAAAGGTTATCCATGCACTTCTACTGGCCCAAGATGGGGGAGCAAGTAGAAAGTCACTGCAGGAGTTGTGCCGCCTGCCAGTTGTCTGGTAAGGTTGGCGCGACAATCCAAGCTCCGTTGGTACCGCTCCCAGTTGTGGGGGTACCATTTGAAAGGGTAGGGATCGACATCGTTGGTCCCCTTGACCCGCAAACATCCTCAGGCAATAGGTTTATCCTGGTGCTGGTCGACCATGCAACCCGGTATCCTGAGGCCGTCCCATTTACAACTGTAACTGCCAAGTCAGTTGCAGGAGCTTTACTCGGCATATTTACTAGGGTTGGCTTCCCTAAAGAAGTTGTGTCGGATCATGGCAGCAACTTTATGTCGAAATATAGGGAGGCTATGTGGATAGAATGTAGGGTCACCTACAGGTTCTCTTCTGCATACCACCCCCAGACCAATGGTCTGGGGGGGCGTTTTAACAGGACGTTAAAGAGCATGATTGGGGCTCTGGAGGAGCCTCAGAGAAGAAAATGGGATTTTCTTGTCTCATGCTTACTGTTTGCCTACCGAGAGGTACCACAGGAGGGTGTTGGCTTCAGCCCCTTCGAACTTCTGTTCGGTCATCCCGTACGGGGACCCTTAGCCATCATCAAAGAGGGATGGAAGATGCCCACTCCCCCTGTTACTACCAACGTAGTTGATTATGTGCTAGGGCTCAGAAAACGGATGGTACTTCTGATGGGCTTGGCTAGTGATAAATTGAAGGCAGGGCAAGCGCTGGTGAAACATTGGTACGACCAGAAAGCTTCCCTCATCAACTTTACACTTGGTCAGCAAGTCCTGATCATGAATCCCATAAGGCCTCGAGCTTTACAGGACAAATGGTCAGGCCCTTACCCAGTGGTGGAGCCCCTGGGTGAGGTTAACTATTCAGTGGACCTTGGAAGGCCTGGACAGGCTCCAAAAGTGCTTCACGTGAATAGGCTGAAGGCTTTCGGCCCAAGCGTCGAAATCGCAGCACTGCTACTGGCTTCAGATGTTGAGGAAGAGGAGTCTGAACCTCTCCCCGACCTGTTCCCAAGCAGTCCTTCAGATAGCTCTTTTGAGGGTGTCCGAGTGGCCCCTCACCAAAATGTACAAGGCTCAGTGGTTTACCTTGGACATGAAGTAGGTGGAGGGAGGAGACAGCCTCTATCCAGTAAGGTACAAGCAGTACAAGACTGGCCTACCCCCACTACGCAAACCCAAGTGAGAGCCTTCTTAGGACTCACGGGGTATTACCGCAATTTTGTGGCAGACTATGGCACCATAGCTGCTCCTCTGACTGCCCTCACAACTCCGAAGAAACCCAAGAAGGTAACTTGGACTGACGAGTGTGAGAAGGCCTTCAATGGCTTAAAAGACTCCTTGTGCCAGGCCCCTGTCCTTAGGGCCCCGGATTATCAAAGACCTTTTATCGTGCAGATGGATGCCTCTGACACTGGGATAGGAGCTGTACTATCACAAGTAGATGAGAAGGGTAAGGAACACCCTATCGGTTTTATTAGTCGCCAGCTTAAGGACAGAGAGCTCAGATGGTCCACGGTAGAGAAAGAATGTTTCTCTGTTGTGTGGGCCCTAAGGAAGCTGAGGCCCTACCTCTATGGGACCCACTTCACTGTGCAGACTGACCATAAGCCGTTAAAGTGGCTAATGAACATGAAGGGGGAGAATCCAAAGTTGCTTAGGTGGTCCATAAGTCTACAAGGCTTCGACTTCACTATTGAGCATAGGCCAGGTGTCCAACATAGCAATGCTGATGGGTTGTCCAGAATGTTTAACCGACCTGAACAAGAGACTCATCCAGGGGTGGATTAGTTCCCCCTGTCCATAGTCTGGGAGGGGCGAGTGTTAGGAAAGATTTCGTAATTGTAGGTAATTTTCCTTCCATGTGGCAACCCCTAAACTATTTGCTGTTGTTTTTCACCTTGTTCTTGACTTTGCCAGAGAAGTGCAGCCTTCTGCCGCACTCCTCTGGGCTTTCGCTCCTTTTCTTACGGGGAAACTGACATGCCCTTAAGACAGTCAGTACCGGGGAACGCTGTTTCCCGTAGTTTCTTTTATCATGTTGCGGCTTTAGTGCAACATGACACAAGAGGGCACTGTAAGCTAAGTTACAGCTCTCTTGGGTCTCTAGCCTTCTACAGGCCCTAGATACTCGTTTAGGATGGTATTTGATCGGTGCAAGTCATTCAGGGACTGGAATGGTGGCAGCGATCGATTTGTGTATTTTGAGCTCCTTTTGGCGTTCTGAGCGCGTTTTTCGCACTGAACCCAAAATGGTGGCCTGGCTCCCAAAATGGCCAGACCACGAGGCTCCTTTGTCTTGTCCACTGACCGTCTTGCTCCCTTCACCTTCCCCGGGTCGAACGACCCGGGGCCTTCCTTATTTGGGCATGTACTTTCCCGCGAAACGTGGTTGCTTTCGCGGGCTTCTACATGTCTTTTGTGTGCCTCCAGGGTGTGGGCTGGGATGTCTGGTCCCAATACACATCCTGGTGCCAGAGAGTCTAGGGTGGTGTGAATGCCTGGGACCACCGTGGTCCGTGATTGGTCCACGTATGGTATGTGTGTTGATGAGCGGATCTCCCATTGGCTCCCCTCCGTTTTGGCGCGAAAGGAACCGTGGATAAGAGGGGGCTGGAAACACCACTACCATGTCGATCTCCTGAGTTCTCACGAACGAAGGAATACAGGAGCCAAGTATCCTGCAACCAAGAGGCTGGACCGAGGAATCGCTGGTGACCCGCTGAAGGAATCCTCCTTTGCACTGCTGTCGTCCTGTGAAACCCTTTCCTCCTTGGATCGAACTAGAAGGCCTGTACTGGTGCTTCGACCTTTGGAATAGCAGGAACAGCTATTCCCGGCGACTTCATCATCTCCTGCCAAGTAAGCCTTCGGAAGTGTCTCTGGGCCATCCAGTTGACTGACCAGCTTACAAGGGAGTCCTGCTCTGTAACCGCCGCCAGGATGTGTTGTATTTCGAGTCCTTGTCACTCTCCCACGCTTCGTACACTTGGCGTTCCCAAGTCTGAAGGGAGGAGTGTACATTTGGCTCAAATATACACGGCCGCTCCGTTGCCCTGCGGTGGTGACAAAACTGTGCAGGTTTCTTCGATTCGGACGTCTTTTTGCTCTACACGACGACGAGGCATTCCCGGCTCTTCTGAACCTGCCAGCTGCTGAAACTAACGTGGAGAAGCCTGGGTCTGCTTGCTTCGGGGACCGGTGAGTAGTATAGCTAGGATCTGGTCGCCCTCCTGCAGTATCCCATTGCTTTTTCCTGCTGCTTAAAACAGCACCCTTTTTGCCGTACTCGCGCTCTGCTTCTGCTCGCTGTGGAGGCTGCGCTTGAGTTGCGGAACCTGTTCTCCTTCAGCTGTGCACTAACCCGAACTGCCTGACTTCCTCCGAAGAGCTTCCCCTTTTGCCCGTTGGCACCGGCGTGGCAGGTACTTTGAGCACAAGGCTCCACTCTTCGCAGGGCTCAGACTTCCATCTAGTTAGGTGCCTCTGAAGGCGAACTGAGTCTAAAGCGTTATCGCACTGCCTGTTTTCCTTCCCTTTCAGGTGGACTACACTTTTCGTGCTTATAACGCTAGCGACTGTTGTATTTGTATATATATTGTGTTGATATGGTATGTGTTGGTTTAGTATTGTGATATTGTGATTTTCTCGCTACGATCATTATTTTAAAGGCCTTAAAATAAATGTGTATATATTTTTGATATAACAACTGTTTGGAGTAGTTTGTAAGCGCTCTTGCTTTGTGTGCTCATTGCGGGCTTTCAGTCACCCTCACCCCTCTTGAGACCTAGTCTTGACCGCCGCGATCGCTACCTTGATTGGTCTGGCTCGTCCAGACGTTACCCTGTTCCAAGTAATTAGGTTGGCCTTCTGAACTTCTGCGCCACCAGGACAGAGTTCAGAAATCCGTCTTAACAACCCCTATGGTGATAATTAGGTTCGAGCTTGGGCTAACTTCACTGGCGGCAAGAATCACGCGGAAGATGCTATGGATCTTCTAGAAATGTCATACTTCAATGGTGGCATCACCTACCACATTATAAAAGAGGAGACTCTAAAGGGGAATATAAGCTTAGCCACACGCTAGAATTCAAAATTTCTAGCAAATATACAACAGCTAGATGTTGATCTAGAATTGTTCGTGATTAATCCACACAGACCTTAGACACAAATGGCTTACACATTTTATACAATGCCTTGAAGTTGGAACCAAACAGTGTCAACTCATTGCCAAAATACCTTTGCAGATTCCTCTCTCCAAAGTTAAGTTATGGCTTCTTAAGATTCAGACTGAACATCTATCCAACAAAACAGGTCACAGCCTACCACACATGATCAACTGATGACACAGGCTGTAGATTCTGTGATATAGAGAAAGAGATAGAATATTTGAAGCATATTACTTTTTACTGTACAGGCCTCATGGCATTTAGGACTAGATATCTGGGAGAAATTATAGAAAGGTGCGGAAGCAACAATGCAGATTACTGTTGGCTTATTTTTATGTCAGGAAAACAGTTTCCAATGCTATTTGCTTTGGTGAAATTCCTAAGAGATTTGTTTTCTAAGCTGTAAGTGGGATGGAAATTTTCTATTGATTGAACATTTTTTGGCTAATTGATAGTTGTCTCTTTTTCTTCTATTCATTTGCTCACATTTAGAAATGATGAAATTGTGTTAATATGGAATAGGACGAACATTTTTTTTAACTCATCTTTTTACTTTTAATGGAGCTGATTTGTGAAAAATGAGGCAAAAGTTTGTAATAAACTAAACATCTGAATAAGTCATTGTTCTGTGCAGAAAGATATTAAAGCAAAGTGGAGGATATACTTTTAAGTGAGCATTAACATTATACAAGCAATTCTTCTGCCTAGCTATTATGTATGGCCTAGAGGTCGTGCTCATGGATAGAAGAAAATTGGATTAGCTGAATATCATTGAGGGTAACTTTTGGAGAGGCAAAATTGAAATTATAATTGTTCTTTTATAACACGCTTTATTCCAGAGACCAGTTTCTAAATGCGAACCTGTGTTGCTATGCATTGTCTTCCTTTCGAGACAAACACGTTCCCCCCGAGCTATCCTCCTGGCCATGGGTACAGTGTGTACCCATGGCTGCACTACAGCTTGAGCTGTGCCTGGTGTCCTTAGTCAGCCAAGTATTGAGCAGGATGGGGAAAATGTATATGAAAATAAGGAAAGATCCAATGTGTCCCTTATTATGTGACGTTAGAAAATTAATATCTGCAAATATTTTGAGGCCCTTTAGATGTATATTGGAAAAGGTATATTCAGAAATAGTGTTGGGCACTGACTGGGAGGAGGATCACTTGTTACTTAAAAGAGAATTTGTGGAAAAAGCCCAATCGAACGCTTGGCAAAGGAATTATAATCATTTGGAAACATTGAAAACCAATATTGATTTTGTGCATCTGGGTCATACTTTTCTTAAACCTAAGCATTATATGAAATTGTGTCCAGCTCCTAACCTTAGAAGATGTATTATCCTCCTAAGAATGGACTATCTGCCAACACTTTGTGTGAAAGCCCAAGTAGATTCAGGATGAAACTCGTGTATGTAGGATATGCAGATGGCCAAAAATAATTAAAACAAACAGACATGTCCTGACATTATATAGGAATTTGGCCATCAGATACATGAACAACCTGGGATGGTTTGTTCAAGAGTATGAGGGCATACAGAAGGATGACTTCTGGACCAATGCACTTAACACTGATAATATTGCTGTTAAGATTGCTCTTTTCAGATTGTTAATGTTAAATGTTAAAGTTAAAGATTATTATATCGCGAACAGGTGCCACTTGTGAGGTCTTTCGGTGTTCTGGCAGCTCTGTGAAAAAAAGAAGGATGGGTAGGTTAGTGGGAGGAGTGGGTGAAAGAGCAAGGGAGCTGTGATGTGCTTGTGGTGTTGTGCAATGTTGTGTGCGCTATGTCTTGTTGTTGCAGTGTTGTGAAGTGTGTGCGGTTTGCTGTGCTGAGGGGTTCTGGTTGTTTCAGTGCAATATGTGAGAGGTGTATGCGCAGGGTTAATTGTTAGTAACAGTTTGTAACCTTTTGGGTTGTTAGTGGCTGTGGCTGATCTTCAGCATTTCTGGTTTATTACTTGTACCTTACCTTCTGTGTGCCCTTTCGAACTGTATCAGTGAAGTCACCTCTGGGTGAAGGGTTCTTGCACTAATTCCCTACTCTGTCTGTTGCCCGAATTCTGAGTGCAGCCCCTATTTCTGATTAGATGCTCCTTTCTAGCCCAGAGAGTGTACAGTGGGAATTCCTTAACTGGATTCCCTTGGGGGTTAAGTTCTAGTAGGGGGGAGGTTCATGTTTGGTCCAGTTCCCTCTTGTTGCCCTTACTCGTGGCATGCCTGGGGTGACACTGCCTTTCCCATTTCCATCCCTGGGTTTTCCTTGGCCTACTTCCTTGACCCTAGCATTTTGGGCTTATCACCCTCTATTTTCCTGGGCTCAATGTTGGCCAGGGAGGTGGGCAGAGGGGTTCTCTGCTTTTCTTTCTGGTCCTATCCCTCAATCTTGTATTTCTGGTTACTTCTCTTTTTTCCCTTGCTTGGTTGATCAGGGGGTGTGCGGATGTTGTTCAGTCAGCTTTGTTGTGTTCAGAGTTGAAGAGACAGTGTTTCAACAATTTCCGAAATTTTGTATGGTCCTGCACAGTTCAAATTTCCCTCAGAATTGAGTTGCATGGATTCACAGCTCAGCGGGGAGAATGCTGAGGCACTCAGTTTTTTCTTCTGGTACATTTTGGTTCGATACAGATGTCGTTGCAGTTTAGCTGGTTTGTAGATGGAGAATTTATTTTGGATAAAGTCTGCTTCCTGGCCATGCATTGATCTGTGCGTTATGAATAGGGCATTGAAGGAGATTCTCTTTTTGACCGGGAGCCAAAGTAGCATCCTGAGCGCTGGTGTGATGCGTTCTCTTCTGCTGAGTTTGAGGAGGATTCTGGCTGCCGCATTTTGTATTTGTTGTAGTTTCCTCATTAGGTATTCTGGCATTCTGAGGTATATGCTGTTAGCATAATCAATCCTGGACATAATAAGGAATATGATGGCCAGTGTTTTGTGCGTGAAGGAGAGGAATGCTCAGTTCTTTTTTTATCATTTGTCAGAGGAAGAACCATTTCTAGATTATTGCATTCACTTGGGGTTTAAGTGTTAACTTGTTGTCCATTAGGATTCCAAGGTTTTTTACAGTTTTAGATGGTGTCGGTTGGTTTCTCAGCAGTATTGGCCATGGTATGTGCTGTTCATTTCCCCTGTCTTCTGGTATAATCCTGATTTCAGTTTTGACATGATTAATTTTGAGTTAATTAATGTTCCTCCATATGTAGAGCTCCTGGAGACACTCTACTATGGGTGAGTTCTCATCTTGTATGTCCCTGAATTTGAAAATGATTTGTGTATCGTCTACATAGTTGTAGCTTGTTAGTCCATACCCTTTGATGAGGTTGAGTAGCGGTGTCATGTAGATGTTTTAAAGAAGGGGGAATAGTGATGAGCCTTGTGGTACTCCACAGGAAGAATCTTGTGGTGTGGATTTTTAAGGCTTTAACCAGGTCATTTCTGTCCTTTCTATGAGTAATGATTTGATCCAGAGAAGTGCTGTGTCACTGAGCCCTATTTCTTCAATATGTTTTATTACGATGTTGTGGTTGACTGTGTCGAAGGCAGCTGAGGGATCGAGTAATATCAGTGCTGATTCAGTGTTAGAATCTGCGTTCATCTTTAGGTCATCCCATATTGAGACTAGTGCTGTTTCAGTTCTTCTCAGGGGTCTGAATCCTACTTGCACCTGATCCAGTAGTTGGTTACTTTCCACATGCTCCCGTAGTTGTTCATAGACATAGTTCTCTAGTATTATTGTCGGGCAAGGGATGTTAGAAGTTAGTGTGTAGTTTGAGAGGTCTTCCACATTGCCCGTTGTGTCCTTAAGGAGAGGTTTGATGTAGGCTATTTTAAAAGCTCTTGGTACTTTCCCTGTTAAAGGCATTGATTGAAGAGGTTTAGGTAGTATTCTGCTGGTGTGTCCTGTGCAAGGATAGATTTATAGATGTCTGGAGGGCAGGGGTATCTCGGAGAACTTGCCTTGTTGCTCTTTTCCACCAAACTTAGTACTTTTTCTCTTAACGTCTGTTGGAAGCAGAACATTTTGTTAGCTGGTCCTGGGGTTGGTGGTAGCTGGTGCGTTGTCTATTTGATTGGTTTGCTTTGTATGATTTGGTGTATGCTGGTGATTTTGTTCTTCAAATGGTCTGTTAGATCATTGCAGAGTCTTTGGGAGGGTGTCGGTGAGTTGTTGCATCCTGGTGGGTTTCTCGTCTAATTTATGACGTGAATAAACATTTTTGTGGGCTGGTGTTTTTTTTAATCCTCTCATTACATACAGTATTTCTTTTTTGCTTTTAGAATTTTGGATTTGTATGCTCAGATTAGCAGTAGGTATTTCATTATTATTTTCTTGGTCAAGTTGTTTCTCATTCTTGTTTTAGATATTATCTGTTAATTCTTTTCATCTCTTAGGTGGGGTGTGAACCATTTTGCCACCACTTTCTTTATTGATGGGAATTGGTGGAGAAGAGATTGATAGTGCAACTATGTTAAGACATATGTTTAGTCCAATGATATTAGGTTTATAGTCCATGGATGTGGAAATGGTACCCTGTAGACACTGGGTTCACACTCAAAGTTGTATTCATTGGCTGTGTATAGTAATTATGTGATATATATATTCATTTTAGCAGTCATGTTTTATAGTAATGATGCATACTTGTTCTACCGATATATTGCTCGATTGTCTGTGTAATTTTCTGAAAAGTTAATTTCAACTGAAGCACACAAAAAAACAATTATGAGGGATCATGGGAATGATAGTACAAAACATATGGCGAGCTGCTGTTTACAGACCATTGCCCTTAGGAAAAAAGAAAATGTGGTTGCTGTGGCTCCATATCGCTCCTTATTCACCAGGGTCTCCAGAGATCCAAAAGAACTGGAAGAGAGGTGTATGGAGGCTCTGGAGGAGAGAGCTTTTGGTGCCATGGTGCTGGGGATGGTGGCTATAAGGGATAGAGGTATCTTAAATGATTCAATTTGACTGTTGAATATTTTTAGTATAGGGGCATTAGTTATTTACCCCTCCCATGTCCCCCTCCCCGAGTTTGTATAAGCAGTCGAGCATGGCAAAGGATCACACATGTACAGGGATTAAGGGAATTGGTGTTTCCCCCTGGAAACATTTTTTAACATTATGTTTAAAATTGTGTAATTTAAATCACAGCTATTTAAGAGAAATGGGGTAAAAAGGCTATATAAGTCATTATCGGTTCTGTCGGGTACCTCAGCAAAATAGCCAATGGATTCCGAACACCAACAGTCTGCAGGAGCATTTTACAAAGCGTTCATGATGTTGGGTTCGCAATATATGCCATCATTTGCACTGTAAAATGGCTTCGTCATGCCACGCCTACAATATATGCCAGCATCCTATTGCTCTCGCCCTCGACACAGAACTCAGTTCCAGGGTATTTCCTAACTGCACGCATAAACACATCAGAAAAGATATCTTGCATTTTTCCCTCTCTTCCACTAATCCAGCCATCGCACTTGCTTTCAAGTCCACCGGAGTGCCTGGAGGCCATGCAAATAGCAAAGGGCAACAATTTAAATCCTAGTAACATAATATTGCATGATGCCCTACCCACAATATTGACTTTCATGCAGCCGGTGCGTGCCAATAACCTACCTAAGAAAAAGGCATCCATGTTTGTACCCATCGCAGGAGCACACACACTACTCAAAAACTATCCAGCTCTGTTAGGCGTAATGATGACATTACCCATCAATGTGTCTAGTTTAACTGGCTGAGTGGTAGACAATGTGGTTCACAATGGTGAAAAGTCATCATAGGTTTGTGTGGCACATGCCCTTGATGTTGTGATTCTGACATTGCGGCAATGTATATTTGTTCCCAGTTTAACTCCATGCCTTGTTATACAGTCTGTTCCACCCAATTCATTCAAAAGTGGTTCCCAGTTCAGTATAATTTTAAAGGTGGACTGGTGAGTTTCTTATTTACCATTTGGACACTCACCTGCTGTGGGCACTTGGGTGCATTTAATTACAGTACTTACTTTGAACCCTAAAACTGGCTACCATGATGCATTGATAAAACCACATTCATGTAGAGCTTCGCTCCAGATTTCTCCGGTTACTAGGCGCTGCATGGTTATTGCTCCTAATTGTTATTATTTAATTTCTCTCCCCCCAAAGGATTTGAGTCTGTGATCACAGGTTGCACACAAGACTGTCCCAAGCACAGGTTTAGTATTGATACAATTTACATGTGACATCACATGTGACATCACATGTGACATCACAGCCAAACACAAGCAATTCTTGCACTTTCTGTAGGAAAACATACATCAACGGGCAGATCACAGAGAGAGTCCTTAAACTGGAAGTGCAGAGAGAGTCAGTGACTGTCTCTCGGAGGACTGTGCTGCATTGGATGACTGAGGATCTGCAAGTGTTTTTCTGTGTTTGTCCTGCTGCAAAGAAAAGCAGGGTGGGCTGAGAGGAGACAGCTTTGCTGAGGCCAAGAGCTCACTGAAATTATTCCACGCTGTTTCTGCCGGTGTGGATATTTCAAGCATTCTTTAGGTGAGTATAAGTACAAGTGAGGTGTGCGTAGCTTTTTACAATTACAAACATAGATACCTATTTTCATGTTTTTCTTGACCATCCAAGAAGCTGATTTCACATATATAAAATGAAAAGGCTCTGCAAAAGTAGATAGCAGTGTTTTGAATGGCAGCACTAGAAGTGTAACGGAAATCCATTGTGTGAGCAAGGATTTTATCGAGGGGGAGACAGTTACAGTGAAGTGTGCCCACTTTGGCCTGGACTGTGGAGTCTGCTATCACTGGAAAAAGGAACATTTGAAATAGCGAGGTACGCTTTCATTTCTGTATTACAGAAAATGTCATAAGGAACTCATTGCATTGCACGTGTACTCCTAATCCTTAATTGCTTATAAAGTTCCTGAAACGAATTGGATCAGCTTTGGACTATTTATTGGGTGTTCCAGTTACTTGTGATGGCATATAGACAGGAAAACATCTAAGGAGGTATTTTACTACCACCGACTGTAAAAAGCAAGGGATACTAAAACACTGTGAGCTGGTGCAAGTCATAAAGTGCTGATTCCCCAAATTACAGTTTCCAGGTGACCTGGTAAGTCTATTCTGAGCCCCTCGCAACAATGAAATACCACCAATAAAATGCCATCAATGCAATACCACTAAGGTCAAGAAATGGTGCCCTATTGCGCACTAGGTCTGTTTTCTTGTATGCCGCTCATGATCCCAATATAAGAATAACACCAGGTAGTCCTGAGTCTCTGGGGCTCACAAAAATACCCCAACAGAAAAAAAACAGTCTACAAAATACGCTGTCAAGATAAACAAACATTTAGAGCAGCAGCCTCCCCTACATGCATTATATACTGTACCCATAACCCACATGCATATGGGGTAAAAAGGGGGTTGAACTAAAAAAAAAGAAGTCAACATTTGTGGGGGTCATAGTAAAAATGGCACAGTAATTGTATAATCCCATTGCATTGGGAGCTGCAGAGGCAATATATGCAGGTTGCATATAAAGTACCAGGTATTTTTAGCAGCTGTTAGACACCTATTATCAAGATTGATTTTACTGACATGTCTCTTTTAGGTTACTTTGATCATCCCCTTCACAGCTGTTGGCAGCCCTCTTGAAATGATGAACAACTTGTGCTTCAGACCTGAAAGTCACATGTGAATCTGGGCCTCTCCAGTTTAAGTCCATAACCAGAAGTTATGGTCCAATAACAAGTGCATTGAATGCACAATATACAGATGTGCGTAGATAATGAGGACCAGTGATGCAGCCAGAAAGATGCCTAAATGGGTGGTAAAGGAAGGTGACAAGTATCACTGTCTAATCGCTGTTGAAAAAAATGCTGTCAGAGATTTCAGCAAGATTCAAGTCACTAATTGACAGATCCATATGCATTATTGATTATTTAATTGGTTGCATTCTTGAAGATTGATAAGTGATTGATTATTCCCTATCTCCCGTAGCCTTTGCACTTCACTTCTCTTCCTGCCCCACGCTCAACCCCCGATCCACGTAATTTCTGGGAGATGGACAGGTGCTGACGTAAAGCCTGTTAGTGCCTATTTGTGCTGGTGGCTGCATGGTGCATTCACAGGTCACAGTGAGTTGGACTGTGTAATTCTGTTCATTTGTCCATTTATTTGCCTGGACATCTAATTCCAAGCTCTTGACATCCACTGTAGGATTTCGAGGCTCATCTAAGCATCACTCTTCAGCTGTTTATGGCTCCTCTTTTCAAAAGCACCACAGTGTCATTGGTTATTTCCAAGTACTTAAACTTGGCATTAATAGACAGTATGTCCTATGACCCAGCTCCCCATCACCTTTTATATCTCCACTACCTGAATTAATTGAACTAGTAAAAGTGCCTATATTAAATAATGACGTTGCCGACAAAAAAACAGTTACTGCTACTTTGTGTGATGTTCATATACCCTGCTCATCATGTGTTTCTCCATCTTCTTGAGCCCTCATGCACATAGCTGCTTTGTGACTCACAAGTAGATAGCTCGGTTGTACCAAGACCAGCACTATCAAAGAGTTGCTTCCATTTCAAGGAGACAGTGCAGGTTTCAACATTAAAGGATAGAGGGGTATTAATGCTAAAGGATCGAACTGTTGCTCACAATAGCAAAAGCATCTCTGCCACATTAATGAATGCAAGATCTGCTGCCAAACACCGGAGGCTTATACGCAATTGAGCATCTGTTAGATTTGCTATGTCTTATTGAAACCACTCTTTAGGTGCCCTCAATGAATTACATCATTTGGGTTATTCAGCCCAAACAGGATTTGAAAAGTAAGGGAGTTGCTCTTATTTAAAAAAAAAAACACTTAACATCCTTAAGAAAGTTATCAACATTTCATGCACGGCAGATGTCTTACATTTAAAATTCGACCATAACATTTCTTTGGATTTTGTTGTTATATTCTGCCCACCTCGTCCTACTTCCAACTTTAATGAGCCCCTCAGCAACAGAGTTGCACAATTGATCCCCCTATGTTCCCAACTGTTTGTATTAAGAGACTTTTGGTTAGAACATTTTACAGGACATGCTGGATCCCAGATTTATTTATTTCCCAATGTAGGCCTTGGCCAAAATGCTAAATGTTCTACACATTAAGCCATTCACACACGCAACTTTATTTTAACCAATATAGCATATGTAGACGTCCACAGGCCAATATTTTTTCCTTGGTGAGATCTTGCCTACTGTTTGGGGTTCCCATTGTTCAACCATTATTCTCACCTTTATGCTTCTCAGCTCCAAAATGTATTCACAAATGAAGCAATGTCACAGAGGATGTTTTTCTAGGAGCTTTTCTAGTCTAGGTACAGACAACTCAGGAGTGGGTATTTGCTCTGCTTCCTGTTCAATGTTATCCTGATTCTATGATAAAATTGAAAAGGTAGCAGACTTCCTTGTGCCACCTAAAATGAAAAATATAAAGACACCATTACCTAGATCCACTCCTTGGTATGATGGGGACATGAGAAAGTCTAAACAGACAGTTGCTCATTTTGAAAGTCATGGGCAGAAACACAAAGATTCCTCCTCAAGGAACGCACAGAGGAGAATAATTGCATCATTAAACTATGCGCTAAACTTTGCAAGATGCATGGGAAAGACAATGAGGTCATTAGCAAATTACAGTGCAGCTTGGACAATGAATGTGATCAACTGTAGCAATTGAATTCAGAATTAAAGGAGAGCGAGCAAGACATGGAACTGCAAGCAAAATCAAGCAACCTTGCTGCTCAATTGGCTCAGACAGAGAAACAACTTAATGAAAGTGATCAAGACTTGACCCATTTAAAAACTATATTGGATGATATAAGGCAGGATAAATATGCTGCAGTTTCCAAAATGCTAACCCTTAGAGAAGATAACAGAGAAAGATGAGGAATCCCATGCTATGGAACAGTAGATATTTAAATCACTGGATGAAAATGAAAAAAAAGCCAAAGCACTTGATCATTGTCAGACACAGATCACTGAATTACAATCAATAATCAATAAGGTCAGGGATGAGCATTCTGCTCTCTGTCATGAAGCAGGACAGCTTCATGGACAGTGCAAAAACCTGGAACAGCAACTATTTAATCTCAAATCTCAGGAAAAAGTGACAGTGTACTACATTCACTTGAGCTGAACTTAATCAAAGCCCTAGCCAAGGAAATGTACCGGCAGCTGTCGACATAACCAGACCTGGTTACAACCCAATGTTAGGGTCTGCGTCACCTGCAAATACTCATACACATTCTTGCCCACAAGAGAACAGGAATGAGCAACAAAATGACACATACGAGAATGCAACATGTTGTCCTTTAAAAATTATTAAATCTATCAAGATTTGGATTAAACCATTCAAAAGGCGAGGAGATTGTTGTATAGAAGAGATGGTTCACAATATATTCAAAGCCCTTCAGATTTCTAGGGAACAATACAGACAGTATTTTCACCTCACTCTAGATGCAGCGTCTGCCAGAATCATTTGTGGTCTCAATGAACAGGAACATTTACTTGGGCAGACTTTGAGAAAGAGATTAGACACCAATTCTCACCATATCAGTCTGTACAGGAAGCCAAGAAATCTGCTTATACTATGACGGCACAGCAAAATGAGTTTCCTCGCCAGTTCTTTCAAAACTTATAAAGAGCATTTTCACATTTTAATGTGACCTTTATCCATAACTCTGTAGAATTTAAAAAGCACACTTTTATGGACTCCAAAAAGAAATTGTCTCCCAATTAATCCGTGATTTGATAGGGAAAACCCACTAGAATGGATAATATAACAGTGGGCCAAACTGTATGAAGTAATATTTGGTCAGAAAAAGGAGGGGCCTAAGAATAAAGAGGCAACACCAAACTCTAATGAATCTACACTGGTAATTTTGGAAG